>NW_027210665.1:1680000-2137500 GCF_029030835.1 Brachyistius frenatus | reverse complement strand
TAGTTGTCTAAACGGGAATTCAACTGTACTTGACATTAATACGAGATCATTTCTCTGTATTTGTTTTTTATTGAACAGTCTGACAACCCAGGGCCACAGTAAAGATCGGGAGTGTGAGCCGGAGGGATGTACGACAAATCCCCGCTGTTACAGGAACAACACCATCCAGTTGTGTATTCTGATTTTCAGCGAAGACCACTGAAACGCAAGAGTACTTGTGCGTTACATTGTTAATATAAAGAGCAGAATTGTACAGATCATTCTGCAGCATAGTGCGTCACTGCCAGCCTTGGATTCAAATGCAACGACTGAAGAAATGCAAGGATGGAGTCGTGGTATTAAAATACCTCGCCATCATCTTTAGTGGATACAAAGAATAACCTCAACCCCTGCATATTTTCTGACAGAATATGTGGCTTCATTTTAGATTTTATATCCCAAAGTTTCTGTGTCTGTACAGGAATGTGCTGACTAAATTGACTGATCTACATTTCGGGCCATTCCACTACTCGTGTCAATGGGAAGGAGGGGTGCTGAGGGTGCTTCAGCACCTCTGTCTATATTTAGCCATTATTGGAATTAATGTAGATTTATGTTTTGTCACCAATGATATGGTGAATGGTTGTTTTGAGGTGGCTGAATCAAGGCGAGGACGTTCAAGGGCTTTGACTTTTTATTTCATTTAGAGTTATTCAACTGTGCTAAACCTCCATGACGTGTCATATCATCAACAGCATTAAACAGCCTTCAAAGTAAAATTAGTTAAATGTTTCAATGTATTAAAGCTGAATAGGTCTGGATGAGGGGAAAAAAAGCAACTTTCCATTATTGGTTTCAGATAATGATTTGTGGAGTGTCTTATAATTTTTGGCCTTCTGCCTGGATTGATTTGTTTTCTCTTAAAAGTGTCAGACGGGCTTTGGAGAGCCTCTCTGCAGTTCCAGCTAGAACCAAGTCTAAATGCAGTTTTCAACCCAAAGTAACACTTTTCTTAACAACTGTGAATACATTTTTATATTGTCACATTGTCTGGCTGTCATAACCCGGCTGTCAAGTAATGTAATTTACAATGGAGTGTGGGCTGGTGGTTTATTGTGCTGTAGATTTCTCATGCTTAAGTCACATGTTCAGTAGGGTTAGGGGGGAAGGATGGAGAGGAGTTAAAGACAGCCACTCCAATGAGAGATAATTCAATTAAAAATTCCTACTGTGCACGTGTTCATTTAAATGTAAAACACTGTCCTTTTGAAGAAATGCCACATTGTGCCCAAAGAGGCTGAAGTGAAACTGATTTAAAGAGACTCTCCTCCCAAAAAGAAAGACAGCGCCAGTATTTTAATAAGTGTCCCTAATGATACAGTATATGTTTGAAATTCTGGAGAGGCAGTTGGTAATTAAGGGAAGTCCAGACTGAGGTACGTGTTATTTTTTACATTTCAAACGTCTGACCGGCTTTGAGATTTTGCGAGTGCCTTTAAGAACTTTGTGACTTTGTATGAATAAACACATTAATTTCATTGCCATTATATTATTATGGCATTACACCCGACAGTCATTTACCTTTAAGAAAATACGTTTACATTTTGTAATTTTATGCCTTTTTTAAGCTGAATTTAGATTTTATTTATCAGACCAAATTACAATTAAATACTTGTCTCTCCCCATTAGCTACCACAGCTATTTTTGTACTTCTTTGCTGTTTTTTTTTTTTCATCTATTGTTTAATGAGTAATGATACAGCGCAACGAGATGATTTGAAACTCGCAACTACTCACAATTCGCAGGTCTGCAACAATCTGAAACCTGCAACTTTACACCAAAACAACAAGACGAATGCATTTTTATGCTCTAAACTTGAGACAACAGATCTCTCCTGTTTGGCCAATTACTCCCTTCTTTTTCTGAAGCATTTGTCATTTAGGCTTGCATCATTCAGACATATCTGTTCTTAAAATAAATTGACGAGATGATCCTTTCTTTCTTCCGTTCTAAACTCTGCCATTTAGATGAGCTGACAGTTTGCAAATGGTGTGACCAGCAGACTACCACTAGTTGACTTGTAGCAAAGGCTGAGTTATAGGCGACACCATCAGTAGTCTCTAGTCGAGCTGTAACAGGTCAGTTCACACTTCTGTAACTTTTCCCAACGATGTTTTAAAACCATTTTGTGTCATCAGAAATCTTTTGTCTGAAGCGGTCTTAAAATAATCTACGGTGGCCGTGAATCTCGCAAAACACATGAAAGGCCCTCTCCAGAGCTCGGTTTTAGTTTGTCCCTTCTGGGCTACTGTAGAAACACTGTGGTGCAACATGGCAGACTCCATGGAGGAGGATCTTCTCTTTGGGTATGAAGGGCTCATTCTAAGGTAACCAAAACGCGATTCTTAGTATCAGACGATTATATATTAATGAAAACATAATTATATTTCAATTCTGCCAGTAAATCCACCTAAATCCTTTTATAAAAAGTAGAAGGAAAGGTATAACACACGTAATGAGTTCTGGCATGAGTGGACCCACTAATGCTCCACACACACTCCCTCTCCTTGATGTTAGAGCCTCTGTGCCAAACTCTAATTAGACATTCATTAGTCTCATCTGTGCAAGATATGCCCATATATATGCACATTCAATATGGTCAAAGTTATAAATACACAAACATACAGCACATTAATGCAAACGCACACATTTAAAAGTCCAAAATAGACGCTGGCATTCATACAGTAAACACTCTTAGTGGAGAGCAGCAATCATGAGCCTGACCCATCTGATGGTCTAAACTGTCTCTGAGCTGCATTTCACCAGCCGACTCAAATGAAGCCAGTCACAGAACACGGCGCCAGGGTGAGGTCTGCAAATCATGTGTTTGTTTGCTTCCCCTTATTCCAAAAGCCTAACAATGCTCTTCTCTCCCAGCTTTCTAAGACAGATGGCGATCATTAGCTTTTCTCACTCCCCCTCCACTCCACTCCCCGATCTGTCACGTCTAAACCACGGGCGCTCTTCGTCTCGCGTTTTTGCTCAGTCCCTCCTCTGCTTGCCCCATCCCCACCCACCTCCCGCCCCCCGCCCCCCACACCTCCTCAATCGCTGTCTCGGCCCGTGTGGCTCTACATGGATTTATATCTAAAGGTTTCAAACTCCAGCAGAATCTTACAACTTTAACAAGTGCTTTATCACTCTTGTCAGAAGTAGTTACGGGAGTCATGACACACACTTCCCCAGACAGGAGGAATTGATGAGAAGCCATTAGACTCCGCTGATCCTAGAGTGAATGAGAAGGCCTCCATCACTGCATTCCTTCACTCCTTGACATAGAAGCATGGACACCAGCAGTTCCCTAGACAAGCGTCAGATGCACCATTTCTTTACAGACATTCACGATCACTAGATTTGTTTGTGGTGTTTTGGGCAGTTAAAGGAAGTAGAAATATAATGTTAATGATGATCTTCACAGCTGTGATGACCCCAACATCTGCCAAAACATCCAGATTGCAATCACAAATCCGCCAAAGGCATGCAAAAATCTATTCTTTGTTAATGAATCTCTGTCATTGATGGCATTATTAGGAGACACGTGGCTAAATAAACACCACGCAGTGTGGAGCGATGGGTTTTATTGTTGGTATTGTAACAGTGTTAGCTGTATGCCTGTTCGGAGTAGTGTTGAGAAGTGTTAACAGAACTCCTGCTGTCTTGCCTGCGCTGGTGACCATCTGGACTGAATTCATCACTCTGTTCTGCACTTCCTTCGTGGCCTTGACTCCTAATTTCTCATTATGGCACCACGGTTTTGGGACCAGCTATGGGAGGGGCCATTTACGAGAGGCCAATGACTGACTGTCATTGCCAGGTTTTTTTTGTTAGTGTTGAGTTTGTTAATCAGTAGATGAAATGTTTAATTTTTATGGTTTGAAGCAACTGAGAGAGGTGATGGATAATAAATGCATGCGTACATTATTGTAGTGAGAAGGTTGAATATTGCCTTTCATGATTTGACCAACTTTATTATTTTTTTCCTTCAAAAGCTAGGTTATATAGCTATAAACAAGAGTTTTTACTGGAGTTTTTTTATTTGCTCGAATATGTGATAATATATTAGGAACAATTCTTATTAAACTACACTCTCTTTTAGGTGAAACATATGGGACAGTTTGATCAAACATTTTTCATAATATCATCTCACGTGTCTTAATAATCCCAGGTGGTAATTTTGGAAATAATGACAGTCTCTAAAGTGTTGACCTCAGGATAATATTGGTGCGGTGGCAGTGCGGGAATATACTGTATATCGCATGAGGCCATTCTGGTGTGTTGTTTGGGTGGATTCAGGCACCAGCTCATTGTTTGGATTTTTATCAGTTTTTAAAGTTTGAGAAGTTTTCTGCACTCAACGCTTGAAAGTCACAGCACTCTGATTTGGGAATAAACTGGGTCACCTGTTGAACTACAGATTTTCATCCACAGATTTTGGCCTCTGAGTTGTGCACACTTATTATAAGATATGCACTATTGTGCGATACAGCTGAAAGGTAAACTGCAATTTAAGATTACCAGTAATTGGAAGCACTAGAAATGAAAAGGTGATCCACTTATATACTTTCAGGAAAAACTGTGATACAATTGAATTAATGAGGTTTGGAAAATGTGTTTTTATTTCATCACATGTGCCAGTCTCCAGTAGGTCAACACAAACATGCTAAAAAGACTAAATTTGTCTTAAGAAGAAAAAGAGTAGACTTCATTGAGACTTCTGATTTACTAGGATCGCAGTTTTCAGCATTCGGCTCTACATCCGACCTTTTTACCTCTAATGAAACTTCCACAGTTCCTTTCATGCTCTTCTACATTTAAAGCAAAACTATGTAATTTCTTTTATGTAATTCTTTCTACATTTCCAATGAACAAAATTTATGTACCTACTAAATTGGTTGGGTACAACCACTTTCTGGACATGCAAGCCTAGAGATACCATCGTGTGTGTCCCAATTAAAGGGCCTCGTTGTCGAGCAAATCTACTCGTTTGTTCAGACCAAATGCAAAGCAAATTATTCTTGCATAGCGGTTACATACAAAGTCAATGCAAAGACGCAATTGTTTGCGAATTCGCGTCCGTGCAAGTTGAAAATACTTAATGGGAGCGGCCGTACTCACGTGAGTAACGAAAGGCAAACATTGGCTTTGCGTTTGGTCTGAACACAGTAAGATTTGTGACTCATCAACCTGGCTGCCAACAAACATGACAAAGGTTGTCATATTATTCACATGTTGGGTAACTCCTGACTTTCTTGAGTTGTCGTACTTGCTGAGCGAAGACCCTTCCCCATAACTAGCTGCTCAGTCAGTGTGAAGCCATCCTGACAGCTGCATCATAGATCCTGGTTTAGATTAGGGTGAGTACTTTGTGTTTGTCCCATGAGTGACTGATAGAAAGATCTTCCAGTACCGTTCACCTGTCTGTCTTAGAGCCGAACGGAATTGTGTTTCCTGTATCACGCTGTTGTTGTCGCAGCTCAGAAAAGGTTATATAGTCCTATTTTAAGCTATGGTTTAAGAAAATGTCAGCCTTGTGGGTGACACACCTTGTGGGTGACAGTCTTGTGGGTGACAAAGAGCTAAAGAGCCTACATTTACTCAAATAGACCAACAGCCAAATTCTTGCTGGTATTACAGTGAACTCTAAGCTAATAAAAGCAGAGGAGCTGATTGAGTGCTTTGACCTCCCTGGAGATGGTCGAGGTTAAACGGGTGCAGAGCAGGTCTCTGTTTCTCCGCTTTTAAAAACCTGACATGTTCCCTGCAGGATGTCTGATACTCTCTGACCACAAATCAACCAGCAATTACAACCCTACGGGAACCCATTAACAAACACACAGTATGTATAGACACACACACACCATCATAGTACTCTCTGGAGGCGTGAAACGAAGAGGCGAAATTAAAACGCGAGGTGATATATTTGTGAAAAAGACTAAGTGTAATGTCAGGAGAGGCAGAATGTTAAGAAGAAACAAAGAGGGTAAAATCATGTGGGCCAATGGGAGTCAAGAGCATGAAATGTGAGCAAAAGAGACAGTGAGCAAGCATGAAGAGCTGCAGTATTCATCTCGCCAAATAGTTTGTGTCACAGTGTCTTGACCTTTACTGTGTGCATAACATCTCCTTTGGCCCCATCCGAGTAAATCTAAAAAAGCCCAAATTGAGTACTTACGTCACTCCTCTGATGTGTCATTCAGCTCCGATGTCTGAGACGTTGTGAGTGAAAAAACAAACAAACAAACAAATGGACTAAAAGGAATTCATAGTCCTCCACTTAAATGCATTTATTTGCAAGAAAAAGCATTGGAGACTTAAAGTCTGAGTGGCAATCATGTTTGGCTGTTTTATTCTACGGCAGTGTGTTCACTGCTGTTTCATAAATAAGGAAAGTCCCATAGGGCTGGGCAGCATCCCCCCCTTCTTTATTTCAACACAAAACCCCCTTTTTTTTTTTTATTACACTCGGAATAACTTGTCACAACACAGTCAAACCGAAGGTGCCAACCCATCAATTTCCATGGCAACAGGGTTAGTGGCATTGGCAAATGTTGAAAACGGTGGGGTGGGCAGGTTGTTTTTTTTTCAAAGCATAGTTTCAGTGGATGAGTATTGACTTGGGATTCAGAAGGAGGAAGGAAGAATTTTTCTCATGCGTAAATTAAAATGTCTAAACTTGCTACTTTTTTGTGTTCAAAATATCAATGAAGGATCACTTCAAAGTGACGCCAAAGTAAAATGACAAATAACTCTTTGGATATGTGACTTGCATTAATAAATAGCTGAAAAATCAAAATCTATTCTTTCAAAAGTCTTTGTTACACGCAGTATCTCTGCTGAGTTAATGACGGCATTTGAAATCCTACGAAATTATTTTAAAAGCCCTGTTTTCCTACTTTCCCAATCAGATAAATTTAATAGGAACAATGAGGCTGAAATCACTGTTTTCTGCCAAAGTTTTGACAGTTTAGATGTTTTTCAAATCGCAGTCAAACTATCATTAATAAACAGATTTGCTGGGTTTTTGAGTGGAAAACACATAATAAAAAATAACATAAAAATAGTTTCAGAACTTTGATTGTTGCTTATTTAGTCATGAGCACACAAATAATTCAGATTTAACGCCACATTTTCATGTTTTTTTTTTTTTAACCCTATTAAAAAAAACATGCATGAATAATTCACAAAAACCCTTGTGAAATTTGTGTCACGGGCGACTTCAGCTCAGATAAAAGAGAATAAAGTGGCATCTGCCAAAGAAGTAGCGACCAGCAGGTACTATCACATCGTCTAAGAACGAGGAGACGCGAGCGGCTGGAACGATATCGGCGTTATTTGCATTTTTTGGATACAACCACCTGTTAGCTTCAAAGCATAGCAAAAGAGGGAAACACTGAGGGTTTGACAGTAATGACTAATCATGGACCAGTGATACAAAGCGGGCCTCTTCACAGGGAGCCTTTGATGCAGGTGAATCACATCCTAAACATACCTATTAGCAGAAGTGAGGGAGGAGAGTGAGGGAGGAAGGGTGAAGAGAGAGGGGGAGGGGGGGAAATTTGTTCCGCACGTTAGCTGGCATGCTTGGGTGCGCGAGAACAGAAGGCTGGCATAATGAATTTTGGCGTGCAAGCGGCTGTTAATGAAATAAAGAACCCCACCCCAACAGAGGTGTGAAAGTATGTGTGCTGGAGTGTCTAAGCATGTGTGCAAGAAAGAGAGGGCTGGGATGAGCGAGGGGAAGTTAGAGCAGCGAGCAGTGAGGAAAGACATGGGCGCCGGTAGTGTGAGATTACTACAGAAAGGAGAAGTGACGTGTTGTACTAGTATACAATAAGTGTGAGCTCCCGTATGAATGTCCAAAGGAACATTTTTTGTTCCCTTTAGCATTAAATGTTTGGATTTCTTATCTTCGCAGAGGCTGCATAATAGAGGAATAATCTGGAACAACAAGGCCTTCGTAGTCATGTCGACTGGATGTTAATCTTTTGCTTGAGGCAGCCTGGGGAGAGAAGACACAGCTGCAAAAGATGTTAGACTGCTAACAAAACCTATATGTTTAAACGGAAAAAAAAGGGTTTTTTGAAACTTATTTTGCTCTTAGGGTAGCTTCCGGGAAAGGCCACAACACATGGAATCGCATTTCTTCATGGTTGGCTTCATAACACAGAAGAATCTTGCCCGTCGCAGATGGTTTTAAAAGGAACACAAGATGAGCACAATTATCTGTGATTTATTGTAGCTCAATTTATAAATTTTTACATTACATTTAGCTGACACTTTTATCCAAAGCGACTTACAACATACTGATGGGGGAGCAATTTAGGGTTCAGTGTCTTGCTCAAGGACACTTAGGCATGCAGACTGGAGGAGCTGGGGATTGAACCACCAACCTTACAATTAGTGTGAAACCGACTCTACCGACTGAGCCACAGCCTCCAGATCAAAACCTTTTAGCGAAAAAACATAAAGCAAATCTCTTGAGCAAATCATCCCAGATCCTTTTGGGGATCTGGTCTTTTGGGGATTGCTGAGCATTGTCAGACATTTCGTTTAAATTGCTAGGATATTGTAAGTTCAGATGCTGGTGTTGTACAAGATGTTCTCAGTAGGCCAGGTGGAAGTGGCTCTGATGTCATTTCTGAAGCCTCTGAAGACAGTCCGTCCCCACCCTCTCAACACAGGTTGCCTAATTGAGTGTTAATTTGGTGCTAATTATGCAACACGTTATCCCAGTGAGACGCCCCAGATGCCGCGAGACGAAAGCCGCGTGGAAGAGAGCGCAGAACTGCAAAGCAAAGCATTTAGGGGAGACGTTATAGAGCCTTTCTGCAGCTGCTTTCTCAAGTCAACAACTCACAACATACAAAAAAGAAGAAAGATTAAAAAACAAAGCACAAGCACACCATATTAAGAGTCATTCAATCAAGTCAAGATAAACAATGAGAAGTGTGCACTCTTCAGAAAGAAGGCCATCCTCACATGAACCTGCAAGTGATGGCTCAACAAATATACCTCTCTACAAGCCAGATTTTGAATAAATCATTCAACAAACATTTCCCAGTGAAAGTTTGGTACCTGCATTAATAATTAAACCTTTTTTTTTTTTTTTTTACTGTGAAAGTAATAAACACTGAAGTTGTGTGAAGCTGTGTGTTTGAGTGGTTTGGCCACGGACAGTGCTGTGGCGTTGAAGCTCTCTTGCTCTGTTTTGTTCTTCTACATAAATATAACATGATTATAAAGAAGACGTCTCTGGTTTTTTATTTATCAAAGCTGTACAGCCTCATACAACATACTCTGCAGAGCTCTCTACATGGGCACCAGAGGAGGGGGATGTTTAGGTTTTCTGAGAGTGTATTGTGCTTGCTTATATAAGAGTGTGTAGGTAACTTGGCTGTGTGCTTGACACTTCCATTAAAGAATAAAGCAGTCAGACAATTCCATGAAAAGACCAAAAGCAACACTATATCTCTCAATACTTATAGAATAAACATCCCTATGCTGTTTGTGGCAATCAGCCACATGTCCACAGACCTAATGTTTAAAAAACAGGTCACAGACTTATGGTGTCAGTTAATAATAATAAAAGGTAGTAATTTGTTAAAACAGCTGCCCACTTGAGTTTTTAGTGAACATTCTTTAAGCAACAGTAAATCGTGTATTTGTTGGAAACTATTTTCAGCTGTGGATGAATGTTGAATGTTTGGGATGCTATTGTATATTTACTCTGAGCTGAGTGAAATTGACTCCAAGTAAACTACTTTGTGGAAACTCAATGAGGTCAACAGAGGAGATACAATACTTGTTATTAGTGCTGATGTTTTGTTTGTTTATGAGATTTTTTTTTTTTTAACATGAATAAGAATAAAGAATATTGTGAGTTTCTTGTACAGTCTAAAGATGCAGGTTAACATCTGGAACCAGCCCTGATCCACAACCGCCAAACTCCAATCTTAGTGTTGTGCATCCGAACCAAATGGTAACCCACAACCATGTTACTCACTGGTTTGTGAAGTACTGTACATTTTGACCATTGCCATCTTATATTTTTCCAATTCATTATGGAATTATTATCATATGGATCACCACAACACTGATCAGAAGGAGGGAATTTAGTTAATGACACTATAATAACCTGTCATGAGAAAAGTTGATAATTTTTGAATGGGAGTCTATTAGAGCCAGAGGTTTTTGGGAGCCAGCTGCGAGTGGTATTCCCCTTTAAAACACTTCAGCAGTGACATCACTTTTGAGACCTGTAGACTGCGTCCATTTACAGGCTATGATCCTATCTTACTTAGATAGAACAGATCCATTTTTTATGTTATAAGCAACCTTTCCTGAAATGACAAGCCAAAATCCCTGCGGTGAAAAAGGCCTGTTGATGGCTGGAATCAATATTACAGCATACTGAAGTATTAGATGAATTATATTGAGGTAAGTTGTGTTTCTGTAACAATAAAGCCAGCAGATAGCTCAGTTTAGATACCTAGCTCTCTTTCATCTGTCCTTTTCATGAGAAGAGAGCACATGAGGTGCTTACTTGCGAATGCAATAATCGCAGGGGAGATGGCTGTAGTTAGTTCAACACTAAGGGAACTCAGAAATCCCTCATTCAGCGTTGAGCCTTGCCTGCATTCACTAATAGATTTCCTATTCTTGTCTAATTAAAAAGGGAAGCCTTTTCCCCCTGAAAGGCTCCCAGAGCTATATTGAGGGGTGGAGAGGTCACTGGGAATCCATCAGAAGTGATGCAGTTAATCAGCATAAAGCCTGCTTCAGTGCACTGCTAAACAACAACTGCAGGAACGGACCCAGCCCCTTACACTGCGCCACACTGGGACTCAGCCACACAGGCCTAGAGGCGATATAAAACTCACACAGTATTGTCTAGAATTTCTGAAGAAACTACAAGGCCTGGTAGTTTCTCTAGTCCCTCCTAAAGGTTTATTCAGGCAAGATTTTCAAATACTACAGAGACAGCTAGATAGAGAATAATATAGTGCAAGACAGAGACATGTAAGGTGTTTATTGGAGAGAATAAAAAGAAAATCAGAGAACAGGAAAGAGCCTGAGGCCGCAGTAATTACCTGTCTCTACAATCTACCCTTTTTAGCAACATGAAGGAGAGAAGAGGAGAGGAGAGGAGAGGAGAGGAGAGGAAAGGAGAGAAATAAATTGGTGACAATATACAGGATGACATAAAAAAAATAATATGACACTCCTCACACCCACATCACTCTGCAGCAAACTGGCAACTCAGTAATAAATGGTGACTCTGCTGCAGTGCACATTTTACCTCCTTGTTTGACACACCTTTGATCAAAGGTATCTGATTATGAGCGAGACACAGTAAGGAGCAGAGGTGGCCGAGGAGACAACCGAGGGACATTTCCTATTGTTGAGCATCAGACTGGCCATACATAGATGTCAGAATGTAATCTCTTCAAGGTGACTGTGTCAATCAGAGACCTGCATCAACATGATCTCGCCCACACCATCAGCCTACATATTTGCTGACCACCTGTCACCTAACCATTGCTACAGCAAAGAAAACTGCGATGTGGGTGCTACTGGCACCAGCTTCCATCACGTTATCAGTCATTTTGGTGCACTGCCTACTTCAGAGAAAGCCACTCTTTGCCAGCTGACAGAAGGAATGAGACTCACACCTGTATGTCTGGAGCGTCATTTGGCTTCAGGTAGGAACTGAAACGCTGCCATTTATTTACAGTTATCACAGCTGGGCAGGCATGCAAGGATGTGTACATATAGTTCACACACAGGAAGGTGCAGCAGATGTACAGGTGCAGTGAAGTATACAGTGACATGGACTAAAACAAACATACACAAACAAACACACACACACACACACACACACACACACACACACACACACACACACACACACACACACACACACACACACACACACACACACACACACACACACACACACTATATGGCATTCGGGCATAATTCTTTCATATGCACACGCACGCACCCACACACACACACACACACAGACACACACAGACACACAAACACTGTCTGTAGCTGCTGACACTGGCTTCTTGGACAGCCTCTCTAGCTGTGCAGCGATGCCAGAGGAGGAGAGAGAGAGAGAGAAGCAGCAGTGCTGCTGTAAAGACATAATTTTCATTGTGTACCAGGGAAAGTGGTGGCAACACAAAATGGTAATGACAGTTAAGGCGTTTAGTCACGGACTTACTGGAAGGTACAGAAAAAAAAAACCACCCTCATTTTGACATACATACAACATTCTTCTAGGCACCACTACCAGGTCCAAAATAACTACGATGTCGATGGATGTAGACTATTAAGTGCACCTGAAGAGAGTCGGCAGAAACATATGTGTGCATACAAACACGTGTACATGCAGTAACAGTATTAGAGACACACAGGAACACATTGAGGGAATTAGGAGGGCTCTTCTGTCTTAAAGAGATTTCTTTTGTGCCTCCACCACACGAAGGAGATGCTTTGATTGTGGACTGTATGTATGATTTATAGCACAGAGTGACAAGGAAAGGGCAAGGGTTGCCTCAACCTTATGAAGACCCATAACACCAAGACGAAAAACAGTGCGAGGTGTACAAATACATAGGAACTAGAATTCCTGCGTTGCTATTGTATACCACGACCAACCAATCATCCATATCCATCTAGACTTCTATAATACATGAAGTGAAGACTTTAAAGAGATCCTTATATGTGTTCATATGTTTGGCCAATAAAGCTGACTGTCAGTAGGCAATGTGGATGTTGCTGCAAAGAAGCTACAAATTTTAAAAGTGAATGCTTTACATGCATTATAGACCCAGCAACACAGAATATCAATAAAATCAGCACAGTTTCAAGGTGGACGCTCAAGATTAGTGTCACCAATTTAGCATCTGACATAAATGTGAAATATGGACACAATCTCCCCTTTTGTTCCCGAGTTGTGGCATTGAATAATGGCCAAAAACACCCTTCGGGTATAAAATGTCAGCACTTCAATTTATGCTATTAGACAATGGTGTTTAATATTATGACATCATTTGTGCATTAAATATTGAGTTATTGCCACAAACCTGTTTTGAGAGGTCACAAGGACCTTTGACAACCAAAAGCTAATCAGTTCATTTTTCTGTCCTGATGAAAATAAATTCCCTCAAAGCGTTCCTTAGATGTCACGTTTACGAGAATGAAATGGACACATTGGACGAACATGAGGTCACAGTGACCTTGACTTCTCACCTTTGATCACCAAAATCTATTTAGGTCATCCTTCAAGTCCAAGTGAACCTTCGTGCTAAATTTGAAGAAGTTCCATCAAGGTGCTTCTGAGAGATCATTTTTATAAGAATGGGAAAGATGTGAGGTCACAGTGACCTTGACCTTTGACCACCAAATCAATTTATCGTAGAGTGAACATTTGTGACAAATTTGAAGAAACTCCTGAAGTCCTGAGATACCACGTTCACCAGAATAGATTAACGTGAGGTCACAGCAACCTTGACCTTTGACCCTCAAAATCGAATCTGGTCATCCCTGGGACAGAGTTATGTGCCAAGTTTAAAGAAATTCCCTTGAGGCATCGCCTTCACAAGAACAGGATGGACGGACAACCGATGTCTGGGCGCACGGAGGGACGGATGTACACAAAAACAATTTCCACCTCTTTCCTGAAAAAAGGTAAAACAGAAACCGTGTCTATTCCCACACCTCCAAACTCGGAATGAAACAATTTGTTCACATATAATGCAGGTATGAATACACATTTGAAAAGGCAGTCATATTGTAAATTTCTAACCTGTCAAGTTTTTATTACAACAATGTTTTGACCTCCGAGGTCTTCATTAGGCACCTGGAAGCATTGCACTAATAAAAGCCTGGCAATGTCTGTGTGGACGGTACTGGCTTTGGTAATGTTCTTTTTCTGTTTTGCTGTTCTTTGCCCTGCACCTACTGCACACCACATACGGATTGGATGTGCACACTAATCACCAATTGTGCACTGCACACATGCTGCGCATTTGAACACATGTCTAAAAGTGTACGCAAATACGCACAGAAACACTCAAAAATACCTAATTTATCCCCTCATTAATTTTACGGAATGCCCAAGAGTGTGTCCGTCGCTGCTCTGTGGCTGAGATCAAATGTGTGACAATCTCTATTGTCATTGTCCCCTGTGGTTGCTAATGGTCACCGCCTTATCTTTTAATTGGACAGAGGGCTTTCTGGAGTTTCTTTTCTTAAGGACACTGTATAATGAGAGGGTTATTTAGGGCCCTCTAATTGACCTTCAACCATTTTATATCCTGTCATGAGAACCATCCGGACTCTCTTCTGATTATAACACAACTGTGAGCACATTTCTTTGGTTGAAACAGTAAGGTGGTCTCTGCCTTTGGGGGGAGAAAAAAAAAAGGAAAATAAATGACCACTTACTGCTCGCAAGGTAAAGAGGGATAGGAGAGACTAGAGTAACAAAGGCCATAAGATTATCAGTATCAAAATGGCCAACAGCGTATTGTAACTTTATAAGAAGGACAAAGATGGGCAAAAAATAAGAGAAAAAAACACCAATTTCAGGAAAGTATAACACTGTACATATTCACCCACAAAAACTCCTTTCCAGTCGTTCATCAATGAGGCCATTTGTGCTACTGAGTTACTGCTGTGTTTGAAATGAGAATACTGGAGCTGGCTTGAAGGTGTTCTATTTTACAACTATTGACATGTAGGCTTCAAATGTCATATTCACCACTATATCAGTGTGCAGTTCAAAAGGACCTCGTCCTTCAGAGCAGGAACCCAACACAAAATGGAAGCTAAATTAAAGCTATACAGTAGCTGCCCTAACATGCATGGTGAACTAAAAGTCTGCGTACACAACGAAAGAGAGAGAAATAGACAGAGAGAGGGAGAAAGCCTAGATTTGTCGTCTCCAGAGACAGAGATTTGAAGCACTAACACATCAGGAGGAGACTACTACGACAACAATGCTTTGTTTTTCTAATCAACATACACCAGTGGGTAGTGGGCTTATAAACCTGTAGTGTTTCAGCAGGCTCTATAAACGCAGCAGTTTTTTAATTTTTTTTTTTTTTTTTTAAAGAAAACTTAAACATCATAGTTACATTCCTGGAGAGTTTTCAAGCACCATAGGCTTTGATTCTTATGGAAGATGCAGAGAGGCTGAGTTTGTAGATGAAAGGACTACTAATGGTTTTTTTGTTTTGTTTTTGCAGACAAATGATATCTGTGCTCTTGCTCTTTCTGAAATTATTTTGTTTTCAAAATAAAAAAAACAATTACCAATAAATTATTTCTGCAAATGTGTATTGCACTGTACAGAAAAGCATTCATGCTTTGATAAAAGTAAGCTAACTAAGAAATACTAGTATTGCAATCATTTATTTCATCATTTCGGTTCAAATTCCATCTCAAGCATGTGTAAAGTCCTTTGGGGTTTAAAAGCATGCCAGATACACTGCATACTCTTGGGCCACACTATTAAAGGACATTTTAAATATCCAATAAAATATTCTTGTGTGCCTCCTTGTCAATTTTGTTAGCTGTACACAAAGCCACACTTGTGGTTTCCCCGGTTTTTCGAGGTCATTAATCATTATCATCAAAATCATCTTCATTAAAGTTCAAGGTAAACTGCAAGTCAAACAAAAGTAATTGTAGTCTTTGAATCTACTCTGAAAGGAGACAGCATATCTTTGGCTTCAGAAATGGCAGGTTGGTAAACTGCTGACATCCCAGCCATATAATTTAAACCAAGCTATTTTTCCCAGGAGCTGTACCTCAATATCCTTCTGTAATGAACCTGTGGCAGATGTTTAAAATCTGGAGTGATGTGATTGAACTTTGTGGTCCAAGTCAAGACACAGATGAGTTAAAACCATTGAATGGCTTTAAAAAAAAAAATACAGGTGAAAAGGTGACAGTAGCAATCTCTGTATTTGAATCTGACTGGGAGAGAAGCTTCACATTTTTCAAATACAGCCAATATGGTTTAGATCTGCTTTAAGGATCCTGCAGAAGTGTCTGCATCAATAATAATTTCTTGGTTTTGTACTTGACCAGTTGTCCTATAAAAGAGCTGCTTGTAAATCTTTTCATTTAACACAAGGATTTTTGTTTTGTTTGATTTCACTGCAGGACATTTTGTGGATTACAGAGAGTGATTGTCTAAAGTGCTCAGTGTTATCAGGAAATATGAAATGGAGAGTTCTGAGTACTCTGCAGAGCTATGATAAGTAATGTCAAGGTGATCAATATGTAGCTGCTGAATATCTTATCCCAACAACAGAGCAGGCTTTCACTGTAAGGAAACCAAATTCACTCGTCTCTAGCATACAGCCGTAGCTTGTCATTTCCAGATGTTCATCACCAGCCACACAGAACCACAGTTTAATTATTGACCTACCCTTCAAAAGGCTTCAAAAGACTGAATTATAATTGTAATTTTTGCTCTTGCTCTGCTACCAGCCCTATAGGCTGAGATAATGATAATACCAAGAGACCGAGGGTGTGTACGGGGGTGGAGTGGGGTAGGTCAGGCAAGATTAATTGTGGAGTATGTAAATTTCATTCGTCACATGCAGATTGATGTCAATTTTAATTGAATTAAAACAATGTGAACTCTGGCCTGCTTAGAGTCTAAGAGGACAGCTGGTGAATAGTGATGAAGTGAGCTGGAGCTCACTTGAGGGAGGGGAGGGGAGAGGATGGGAGGTGAGGTGAGGGGTGAGGGAGACACAGGGAGGAAGAGAGATTACTTAATAATGGGAGTGATAGTTGACCTTAAACTAATGAGCCATTCTGCTCCACCTATACGCCTGCAACACTACTGTTTCATGAGTAACTCAGTAAATCCATCAGCTTTAAAAGTGTGCTTCTTACCAGACCGCCTACATACTCAGTGGATATCTGCAGGTTAAGACGGACAGCAAGTTATATTGCACATCTCACATATAAAGTGCTTTCACAGTGTGCGCAGCAGCCTCTCATGGGTGTGATCAATGTGTGTGTGTGTGTGTGTGTGTGTGTGTGTGTATACACAAGTGCATACGTGTGCGGAGGTGAAGTTAGAGAAAAGTCAACTGCTGGAGTAACACTTATCTCAGGTGTGATTTTATCATCTTGTCTCCAAGGGCATGTATAGTAGCTGAGGCTGAGTCTTTGCCGCGATCATGACAGGCCGGCGCGCTGCGGGCGCCAAACGATGCGACGTATTCATGCAAGACTCGAGTATATAGACTCAGGAATGGAGGAGGTTTCAGCTGAGAGAAAACCCATCTCTTTTTCTCACCCCACACCTCTTATCTCTCCTCTTCTCCTTGCTCTCGAGGATAATATCAGTGCTAATCGCTGCCTCTCCATCCATCCATCCTCCTTCAGCACCGACGCACGAGGAAGGGAAACAGACGGAGGAGGTGCGGATGCCACGCTCCTCTTTCCTTGTGTCTCTGCCTCCGCATTTTCTTGCAACATCCTCTGAGATTACAGTACGTCCAGCTGGCTAGGTAAAAAGTCAAGTTATCGCCTTAATAAATAAATAAATGAATAAATCACACAGTCAGGCTCACACATGTGCGTGCAGGCAGTAACGTTTTATAAGGCTGTGAAGTGTTCATACTTCTGAAGGTGACCCTATAGAAGAAGAACTGTAAGGAGCCTTTTACTGGGATGAGTCGGTGTCCCGGATCACCTCCCCACACCTCAGCTCCTCATTACACACAAACTCGCCTCCCCTGAACATTCACGGCACACATACATGCATGTTGTCCTATCTCAAAAGGTGACACGGAGCCCACGGTGGCAAGGGCAATCAGGTCACTGTGAACTCTGATGGATGAATCTTTAAATGTAGCATTGGCTGCTGAGGATGTAAAATCCAGCCACAATACCTTCCGATACAGCAAGCGCGGGGCATGAAGCCCGCCGCATGCAAACAAAACACAATAGCACACAAACTGTCACATATTTCGTTTTCACACATATTTATTCACAGTGCATAAAGTGAGTTTCTTGAGCTTCACCCCTCTCACTATGGATTTCTACTAGCGGTAATGCGAGGTAGACAATTCCTCTCCTCCCCTCGATTTCCTCTTGCCCTCTGCACCTCCAATTCACTGTGCCAAATGGTACATTTACATTGGCCATAACCTCAATCACCATGCTTGCGGGCTATGCTGAATGTGCAGGCAGACATTTCTACAGTGAAGGGATGCAGACGGAGGTACAATGGGAGCGATAGATAGAAACCCACGCCCGAGGCATCCATCAAACCAAACGACTCCATTACAGTAAGTCCGACAGAGGCAAACGGTAATGTGCACTGTGATAAACACTGGGATAATAGTCTGTTTATAGTCCCGGACACACTGTTTCTGCTGGGAAACACTGGCGGGGAATACAGATAAGATACAGGAGCACCAACCTCTCTATCTGTCTCCCTCTTTCTATCTCTTCTCTCTCTCCTTCCCTGTTATCAGTCACTTTCCCTCCCTTGTTCTCTTTATCCTTTTTCCGCTCCCTCTGTATAATATTTTGCTTCCTACAGGACGCAGAGAGAGCTGCATACATCAGCTGAACGGGGCTTTTTTTTTATCTGGTGTTATATTATTGTTGCATTACCATCGCAGTGCTGGAATGAGGCCTGGGAGAAACATAAAAATTGAACAGAAATGATTCAGATGTACGACGCAACACACCACGCTCTCGTAAGTATGCAACTTTCAGAAGACAAACGCACGCATGCATTTGGGGCCCGAAGTGTAAATGCATGTATCAGTTAATCATCAGTGGGGTCGCGGTTTCAGCCAAGGCGACGCTGCTCGTGTCTCTGAAAGTAGGAAGGGGTAAACATGAGTGCAGACTAATCCAACCACGCTCTGCATTCCTCAGAGGAACTAGGAAATAGCAAACCTGCTGCTGCGGCTGCTGTGAATCAATTATAAGAGTACACAAAAAGGCACTCTCTTTACAGATGGGAGGTGGAGGTCAAGGTCTACAGAGGGGGAAGAGAAAACAAAATCTTTCCATCTGTTGATAATGGTGTTTTTTGCTGTCAGTACACACTCCATCTCTGCACCAGCTGCACATCCTTGTCTCCACACGCTCAGAAAAAGAAGAGAAAAATTTCAATGCACCATGACATAATCATAAATAACTAGACAAGGGGTCGCTGTTTCTTTTACATTTCTATTAACCTGACGAGCATCGCCGCTTGATTAAGGAGGTCCTGGATGGGCGAGATCTGTGTGCTCCCTGTGTTTATGCCCATAGTTAACCCCTATTACAAGAGTGACCTCAGTTCAGATAGCATCTCCTCTACTGCTTCTGATAGAGGTCGTTACATAGTGGAGCAGGGTCAGAGCAGAGGACACACACACATACACACAAACACACAAACACACCGAATCTGCAGCAAGGCAGGGTTTCAGCAAAGGCTAGTGTCTATTGCACTATATTTAAGATCAGTTAAACTTAATGACCTCCTTCATCCTCTTGGCCTATCAAATAAACTATAACATTAGCCCTCGGATCTTAGACATAGTTTGGCCTTTTATGCTTGCTGTCCAGGCAATATCGGCTTTAACAGGATGTGATAAAACGTGGATAATCGCACGCCCACTTGAGGGGATGATGGTGTAGGTTTATTAAAGGAAATGAGCCCATGGTGAGAGTGAGCTAATCTAATTCTAGCAGGACACTACAGCTTTAAAGACGAGGAAGCCCACTGTGGTAATAAGACAAAATGCTGTCGTAATGCAGAGCATGCCATATTTTTTATAGCAGAAGCAGCACAGTTGATGGATAGTGACAGGCATTTATTGTGATTCTGTAAAAAAAAAAAAATAATAATAATCTCAACATAGTCATCAATGGTTTTCTGCTGCATTAACGCTGCAGAGCATCGCAATCTGGGTGTCAAATAAACCCACTTCCTCTATTTTGATGGCCAATTATAAAAATTTAATTATGGGACACATACCAAGGATACCTCAGCAATTGTGTGGCTTTGTGGCTCTATATGGGTGCACAAACCTATATGACATACTATACATGTGCATGCAAGCATGACTCAGGCATGCAAGAAACCGTGGTTGGTTTAGCTGCAACAGTGATAGCACAGTACACTTCAAAAATACATTTAGACTGAGACAATCAAAAATTAAATTTCTTCTGTCTTCCATTCTTACTCTCTCTGTCTCATGCGTGTTCAAAGGGTTGCTTTTTTTCCCCCTACAGCTTGACGAGTTAAGTAACATATTCTCTGTTGTTCTGGCTCTGGTCATACCTCACTGCATACAGGTAACATGGAGGACTCATACAGGGGAAGAGAAGGGCAGTTAAATGTATGTATTTCACATCACCAGCGTTTCTCTCTCTCTCTCTCTCTCTCTCTTTTCCATCCTCTCCTTTTCTCCTCTCTGTATCATTAATGTAGACTGTAAATTTGTAACGCAATAAAGTGTTTACGACCGTCGTCATTATAGAACATTAAGGTCATGCTGACAGGCTAACAGACACACAAGGCTACAGCCTAAGTACTTAGAGCATACAGCCAACATGGGATCCACTCTGCAAACATACGCAGAGTACGGCTCACATTATTTAACACAATAAACATTTATTCATGTTATAAACGTCTGTAGGTCAGACATTATGACTGCAGAGAAAACTGAAAACAAAAACTGGTGAATTTACCAAAATACCAAAAAAAGTTATTTGAGCCAAACTGAACTGTTTCGGTACAAAGAGATGAGAGGGATCTAGTTTGTCTTCTGGGACATAATGTTCCGGTAAAGTCCACAGATGTTGCATTCTATGTTTTTTACCAAAGGAAAAAAAAATAGTCCACAGCAAGGTAGATTACTTTAAAATGGGATGTTTTTTCTTAGTTATTTAAATATATTTTTTCAGCACTGGGAAAATCCCCCCAAAAATGGAAGTCAGTTGTCAGAGCCACAGAAATGTCAACAAAATATATCTCAAAACCCAGGAGAATAAAAGAGGCACAAAAAAAAAAAAAAAAATGCAAGGAACAATACCACCAGGGAAAGAAAGGAAAATATGTTTCCTGTGAAATCAGGTGAAGTTACAATTATTTGGCAGAAAACACAAAATTGGTTAAGGACCTTCTCACATATTATGTTATATGACAACCACACATGTTCCAACAAATTTTAAATTTAGGTGCTTTGTAGGGAATCATGCAAACGCTGATCACTTGGAAAACTGTGATGGTATTTCTGATCAAATCAAATCTGGTGTATCTTCCTCATATTAGTCAATCCTGCTGTGGATAAATGATGGTTCATCAATCACTTTTGCAGCCAATCTCAACGCCACATCTCCGGGGTAACACTTAATCTCATCCCATAATACATCCTGGTAAGGTTAAGGTATTATCGTCCTGTTGATCTTTGCTAGATAGCAAATAGCCTGATATCGGCCTCATATCACACAAGAGCGATGACCAGCCACACGAATAAACACCGCTTCAGATACTAATCAAATGCTAACAATCTGTCAGTGCACACACACACACACACACACACACACACACACACACACACACACACACACACACACACACACACACACACACACACACACACACACACACACACACACACACACACACACAGTGAGTTAAGCTTTACTGTGCTATCTGGTTTTAGGATCACACACCACAGCAGGTTGGGCAAAATTGTTTTACAATTGTTTTGATTTAGATATAAAACCACACAAAGAAAACACACAGCAACGGAGGAATCCACTGGACATCGATGTGAACACCTTTATGAATTTAAAACTTTTAACGTGTTCATTTTAAATGCATGTATTTATGATACACGTCACGCTAAGCAGTATGTAAAAGATGCAGTGAATGCATGTATGAGTTTTTGAGGAAATCTATCAATGGTATCAGATATAGTGTATTTTTTTTTTTTTTTTACAAAATTAGCACTGAGGACAATAAAACCTCCAATTAATTTTTCAGTTTTTATGAAGTAGGGACAGAAAAGTAAGCTGCATCAAACAGATCAATACACTTTAGAATCCATTAGGTGGGACTATCTAGACTTGTTTAATTGAAAAAAAGAACACAAAATAAACTAGATTAGATCTTTTTATCAACTCTAATCAGAGCAGTTGACCCCAGCAGAACACACGAGCTAAGAGGACCCGATTTCCACGTCTCAGCACATGAATACATTTCTTTGTCATGCTCACCTTGCAGTAGTGCAAGGCAAAGAAAGAGAGGGAGAGAGACAGCGATAGATAGAAACACAGAGTAAGTGCACTGTAAATCTCCTGACCTTGGTCCTGGCTCCTTAGCTCTCTGTGCGAAGAGGTTTTAGCCTATAGCCTTAAATATTTCAACACTGCTTAGCTGACTGGAAAGTGCTGAGTTAGAAGAAGGGATAGAGGCCAGGCCACAGCATTCAACCTCCCCCAGCAATTAACACAGCAGCAGGACATCATTGCAGTACTCGGTGGTGTTTGCTGCAATCCATTCCTTTTATTAAAGTGTCTGCTGCAACTGCTACTCTACTCTCTCTGACAACACAAATACTATCAGAAAAATATATAAAATTACCCTCCAGACATAAAAGAAATATCAGTTTCCTAATTTTTTGATTCTCCTGAGGACTTACCAGTCACTGTGAGTTCAGTCGTCCTTCTGACAAGAAAGCCACCAAACTGGATTTCGCAGGTGTAATTCCCAATGTCATCTTCCTTTACATCTTGGATCGACAGAATGTCTCTCTTCTGGATGATGCTGGCACGCCACTGCTTGGGACGACACTCCTGCAAATTAGAGAAGGACATGCAGGTCAGTACTTCGGCAAAAAGAGAGTATAGATACATCACGAGAAGTCGGATACAAAATAAATGCAATAGACAGATGGAAAGGTAGTGTGGACTGCACATGGAAGGAAATTAAATCTTCTGGACAAGCCTGAAATTGTGAAATTCTAGACCTTCACCCTGCTTCATAATAAATTACATCCATAAGATTTCAAGTGATCTGAGCCGGACCCAAAAGCTTTGAAAATGTCCCTGGGTGTTAAGAAAGTGGATGAAGTGGTAGGGATGCGGAGCTCAGCTCTGACATAAAAATTCCATATGGTAAAATGATAAGGCTTAGCCATTACGCTGTTTATCTGATCAAGATTTATTGCACTGAACTGAATATTCTCCATTCAATATTCTCCGACGGCCACAGAGGTTGCAGAATCGTATTTACAGTAGTCTCCGCGGGCAAAATAAGTGTGTTTGTGCTGCGTCTGTGTGAATGCGTGAGTCTGTGTGTGCAGACACATCGAGTGACTCCATGACATGATCCTCTCTCCAGCTCCTTGGCGCTCTGCCGGGGACAACGGTAGCGCGGCGGATTCTATTCCACCGTTGCTCCCGGCAACCTTCGAATTCAATCACGGTGGCTCCGCAGTGGTCCAAATAACTCTGGGTTCCAGCACTCCCAGTCATTACCCAGGCCATAATTGAATTCTGGAAAAACCTAGAGGTCGAGCCTGGCTACCTAATCTACTGCTGATCTGCCTGTGATTAGTCTGGCCTGAGCCCTTATGTGGGATGCACTTTGTTGTCCGCAGGCCGTGCCTGACCTGGAAAAGGCAAGAACCCAGTTGAGGGAGGCGGAGGTGCATGCTGAATAAAGATCAGGGACGAGGAAAATTTGGAGGGCATCCACTCTTTCCACAGGGCACAGAACTGCACAATTTCCTTCTCATAGAAGTTTTGTGTTCATTATGAAAGCCATCTCTGTGGCTGCCCTCTGCTCAGCCCTCACTCTCGCTCGATGACTCCCACAATGAATTGGCACACTGCAAACATAGCTTAAGTAATTCATTGTTATCATTTGCCTCCATGCATAATCTGTCTAAGTGATCTGGAACTACATTCCAACAAGGCTTTAAACATTAACAGCCTAGAAATTAGATAAAAACAAACCAATGAACAATTGAAGAATATTGCTCGGTTGTATAATCACAAAGACAGACGCCCCGCATCTTACTTTACCCTCACAAATAACAGTATTCAGGACACGTAAAAATATCAACCAACTTTCAGGCAGGTATACAAATGATACACAAATTATAAGGTAGTAGATAACAATAGCAAACGTGCTCAGTCAGACAGGAATCCCACCTTGTACCAGATGATGTCTGGCTCTTTTCCAGGTTCCACGTAGTCATCTATGTCAGGACACAGGATGTCTTTACTCTTGCTGAGTTCAGCCTTCTCAGTTCTTCTCATGTTGGAGTTGTAGCACAGGTTTGTGTCATTCTCTGCCACAGTCAGAGACATGGACACCTTCATGCAGTATGTGGAGTTCCTGTTGGAAGAGAGCAACAACACAAAGAGCTTAAGATTCACCCTAATTACAGTATAATAATAGCCTTACATAATCTTAATTACTTAAAGCTGGGGTATGCAGTTTTGAGGAATAGGCAAAAAAACAACAACAAAAAAACACCAGAGTTTGAAAGTACAGTGGTCCTCTTGCGGCTCTCCTGTCCCGATCCTAAGCCCCGTCTAACAGCCAAGCAACAGTACATAAATGCTTTTCATGCGTCAACGCAACACAACAGTGCAGTCGATTGGTTGTTGCGGGAGAGCGGGCGGGGGGGTCAGTTGCTTTTTGAGATGGACATCACAGTCAAAAACTCCCCATTAGTTTTTGCCTCCCTTCCGACCGGACGACCCTGCGTCCCCCACCGCCTCTACCTAGGAGACACGCTCCTGGTGGCTTGGTCCAAGGGTTAATGGATGTGATGTGTGTGTGGAGGCCAGTGCAGAGTCCCCGTCCAGTGACCCCCAGTCCAAGTCTGTCACTCAGACAATCAGTGAAGCGTTGCAGCCTCGCCCTGGTCACCCTCTGTGCACTTTGGGATCAATGTCTCCCAGTTGTTCCCAATGTCTGAATAGCAACTTTCTCTTCAGGATTTTTCACCATTGAATCTGGTGTAACACCTGAAGGGGCCTGCATACACATCGGGATTCCTACTCTTTTTAAAATGACCTGTGACTGGCCTTAAGTCTCAGTAATGAGCAATTTTCTGAAACCTGAATACAGAACCAAAAGAAGGTGTTCTCCCAGACCACATGAATTACAATATGCTGAAAGGGTATTATGACATTTTTGCCAAATGATGACAAAAAAAACCTGCCGACTGAAGCTTTAACTGGAGCTCAGTGAGAATGTATCACCGTATCAATTTGCCACACTGACAGTACTGAATGTTACATTATATTATCTTTACTCTTTTTGATGCCTCTTTAGTATACGTTTGCAATGGCTCCTCTGCCTCCCTCGTCCTGCTCTGGGTTTGTGGGTGTAGCAATAATGACATGTTCAGCAGCTTTACCGAGTCAATGCCGAACGCTCATGGCCACTCCTGGATTTATGGGGGGAGTCGAGGAATGCTAATCAGAGATGAGAAAAATGCTGAGATGGTCTCACAACAAGGATGAGAAAGTTGCAGACAGAGCCCTCGTTTCCCTGCAACCATCAAACACATCACATACATACATATCTTGCTTTAAAGGAGGATTCTCTCTCTTTATTTGTTAAAAAAAAAGTTGCTGTTGCCATTACAGCCCCCATCACCAGTGACATCATGCTTTCCTGCACCCACCTCCCCAGAAGTGACCATGACAAGGTGATCCCTACATAAAGTATTATGGACACCAGAAAAGCTTCCACTCTTTTGGGACGTCTCCACAAGTTCTTGGAGCCTGACTACAGGAATTGGTTTCCATTCAGCTTCATGAGCATTAGTGAAGTCAAGCATTGATGGCAATAAGTCCCGGCTTCTGGCTTCCCAGACTTTATCTTTGAGGATGAAGTCAGGGCTTTGTGCCGGCCACTAAAATACATTTTTATTTTTAGAGCACTTTTGAAGACACTTCAGAAAAGAACTAGTACAAGGTTACACAGGACAAACATTAAAAGCAATTCTAAAAGGGTGAATTATGACTGACAGCTTGAATATAAGAGACTAGGAATGAGGTAGCCCCACTGCATCTGGAGAGAGTTCAAGAGCGCCAGTGAAGAAGGTCCTGACACCCCATAAGTCCAGTACTTGGTCTTAAATAGTGGGGACAGGGATTCGGTGTCAAAATGGCGGAGGTGGTGTGAGGGAGCGACGGAGAAGGGAGACCTTTGTCACTGAAAATACATAAATTCAGTGATTTACAAAAGGAGTGATGTGGTGACGAGAGGAAGTAAGCAGGTGAACAGCAGAGGTCTGGATGTGCTGGAGTTTATTAGGGACTTTGGCTGATGTCCTGTGAAGAATGCTATTACAGTAATAGTGTCTGGAGGTAATGAAAGCATGGATCAGAGGGCCAGCAGCAGCAGCAGCCCGGTCCTATGAAGAACAGCCCTGTGTTAGAAGTTGACATACTTTTTTGAAGCACGTCTGTCTGTGTGTCTATCCTCCGCCGCCCGGCTCTGATCGGACGCGGTCAGTCACTCGGTCGGAAGGCTGTGCGCACAGCCATATGGGCTTTCATTTCATTTCATTACATTTACGGCTGGCCAGATGCTCCCATTCACTGTAAATGACAGGGTTTCATATGATCTACTCAGGTTATGGAAGCAATAAGGGAGTCACCTCTCTCATATAAACACCTCTGACCCCCTGGGGCCATAAAACACAGATGCAGACACGTACACACACACACACACACACACACACACACACACACACACACACACACACACACACACACACACACACACACACACACACACATGCTAAGAAGACAAATGTGGCTACGTGCAGCTGTGGAGGACTGGCTGGAGATAGCAATGAGAAAAGAAAACATACTGTATACTTCTGCTACATTCAATAGGACTAAAAGGGCATCTGGAAAATGCTGTAAGATGCAAGATATCGCAACAACGCTGTGCCCTCGTGGTGCTGAAATCTAACACTATCGACTCAATACCTCCTATCTAGTGGGACTAGAGTGGGAAGATGTGATGCTGTAGCTTTACAGAGTCCACTGGGACAATATATTTGTCGAAAGAACAAATACATCCAAGCAAACACACCCTCAGCAACACCAACGTGGACACGCACATGCACGTGTCGGCAAATTCACACACCTACAAAGTCAACCTCCCCCTCCCTGCTTGTTGACATAATGGGTAGATGATCAGAGAGGACCTCTCTCAGTCATGCACCTGAGCCATTCGAGACCCCGGGGAGCCAATGGGAGACATCCCTACATGTTAAATATGCACAGCAAGCACCCTGTGGCATTGTGGGAAGGCGTCTGAAGCTCTGCTTGATTGATGGACAGCTGGGGTTTGATGCACAGTCCTGTGGTGTCTTTCACGTCTGTCACTTTCTGTTTGAGTGTAGCTGCTTTGGCCACTAGTCTGCGGCTCACGGTAGCCGTAATTCTCCACACGTTATTATCCAACATGTGGGATAATGTAATCAGGAGGAGGAAATGCACATGGTTTCGCCTACTCTGGAACACAGACTCATTAGAGGAATTATTATAAAACAATACATCAGGTGAAACATAGAGGGAATGTGGCGGTGACATGAGCGGGGAAGAGCGTAGGAGAAATTGATGGATCTGAATCGGTGTTATGGACCTTTTGTGAGATGCAAAGTGAGGCAGAGAGGGAGCAAAGGAGTAAAAGAAAGAGGGAGTCAAAGGGAGCACATGGAGATTGCAATGTAAATGAAGTCACCTTCACAGGAAAACTGGCAATTAGACTTAAATTTCCAGACAGAGAAGGACAAAGACACATACGCGCGCACACACACACACACACACACACACACACACACACACACACACACACACACACACACACACACACACACACACACACACACACACACACACACACACACTAAATGCATGCATCGTATATGTGCAACACGCACTGTAGGTGAATCGGTGCGCCTCCATATCTCTTTCTGAGAAAAACATCTGGGGGGCTTCAGTGAAAAGCTGAACTTAACGCAGTTATATCTACATTTATAGATATAACCCCCACAGCCATAGAACACTATAGTGCTACAGATATATATGCATACAGTGCAGTCAGAAGACATCGGGACAATGATATTTTTGTTGTGTTGGCTTTAGCAGATTAAATCTGAAATCAAGCAGTGACTATAATTTTAAGGTCTTGATGAGTGAATTATGATACAGTGAAATCATTGGAGACTGTGATAATCATCATCTTTACTTCTAAATAGCTCATTAACACCTCCAAATTTCAGGTATACTGTATATGCAACTCATTCTGACTCCAGAAATAAAAATACAAGCACCCAAAATTCAGACGATTGAAATTTTGCAATTTAAAAATAACTTATCTTACAGAAGTGAAAGTCATTGAAGATACTGATCTGTGTCTAAAGGTCAAATTTACACTGAAATAACGTGTGAAATAAGACTAATAGTGAGCATGCTCATTTTAAAATGTATAGCTGTACCAGTAGCAGCTTTTAATTGCATACGATTCCCAATGAATTGAGCGGTATATTCAGCACATACTGAATATCATCCAAAAATATTATTAATCTTGCCATAAAGCTGATATTAATGAAGCTTCTTCTGTACATTCCATTCTTATGATAACATGTCAGGGATGTGTTGATTCAACTCCATAGTCACATGGTTGTGTAACATTCATTCATCCACAGTCGTGTCAGTCAGGGATTTTATAATACTAGGTGTAATTCAGATGTCTAAGTTTGGAAAAATTAAAGTCTGCAGCACACAATACACACTCTGAAATCTTAAAGGGGCAAAGGAAAGACTGCTGTCTTTGCCTGCAGGGAGTTTTAGGGGAGAGTGTTTGGTCATATGTGCTCCAATGTGTGACTCAAAAGCTTACTCCCTAACAAAAAGACAATTGATTTCAGCTTAGAGGCAAATCTCTTGCAGTGTTCTGATTAGGGTATCTGAGAAGTTTGAAATCCCCCCAGCTCAACACAAGCAGAGTGCGAAACACAGAGCTGGGGGCACTGCTTCCAATTTCTTTTCTTTTTTTGTAACATTCGAACATTTTAACGTTTAACTGTTCTGCAGAATTAAAGTATCCACTGAATCTCAAACACAACATTTTATCAAGAGCAAAGACTTGTTGGGAGAAATTGTCAGACAATATTATTTTAGAGTGGGCCAACACTGGAAAGTGTTTGTGCCAGATTAGTGCTACAGAGTGCCGTAAGCGGGGGTATCATTGCACACAAACATGTTCCCCCGGTCACACTCAATGTGTCTCGCCTCTTTGGGTCTTTAAGAGGCCTTTAACAGAGTTTATTAAAATCTCTCTGAAATGAAGAGCCGTAATGAGCCGTTTATTGAGATATTCTCCACTGTAAAGGTTAATAAGTTACTGCTACGTGATCGTGCATCTTCTATTAGAAAAAGTGTCTCCGTAACAGCCCTCTGAAGTGTGTGTACATGTGGGAGTTTGTGTTTTATCTTGTGTCTTTATACATTTTAATGAAAAGATTTGGGCACCCCTGAAAAAAAATGACAAATTCTGTTAATTTTGTAAGTAAAAAGAATGAAATCTGACTCACACCTTTAGTTATCTGAGCGTAACTTACACATAATCTGTCTCAGAACTTGTTTCCTCTCATCCAGGTGTTCCTTTGCATATTTCAGATGTTGACTTTTATGATGAGGTTGCAGGTACTTTTGCTTGTAGCTTCCAAATGATTCACAGTTCACTGCATTTCTTTTCTCTCCACACATACACAAAGAGAGCTCTACTACAGTCATGTCATTTAGTTTACGAGACCTTTTAAGATTTAATATACATCTGCTCATGAAATGAAACAATTTCACTTGATTTAAACCGAGAGATCAGACATTATGTCACCTTTGAGGATACAGAGTACAAAGTATTTCCCCTGATTATCTGCTAAAGCGAGATAATGAGTACAACTTTCATTTCTATGTGTCAAATACAGAGGAAGACCTGCATGGAAATAAGCTTGGCATGAAGAGTGGAAGCGTGGATACTGACATGCCTGACTCTGCCTAAATTTGAAATGTTGCCTTCAGCACCTCCAAAGCTCTCTAATTTATGTTGTGTCTTGTAGATTTAAGCGCAACACAAACTGAAATCTAAAAACACTAATTTGTGGTTTTATAGAGACATACTTGCTGTAAATGTTTCTTGGGTGAACGAGAGGTGAGCAGTATCCTGTCAACATCATGTCACTATACAGACGCTAGCTGGCATGTGACCCTACCTTAAACCACATGTTATTATTTTTACATTTTTGTTTGTTAGATTTTGTCTTAAAGCTGCTGGTAGGCATTTTTTGAGCTTGGACGACAAGTTTTCTTTTCTGCTCTTTCATGTTAAGCTGGAAAACAGCCTCTCCTCTTGCTAACAGGTACGATATGTAAAATGTAGATAGAAAGTAGTTATGAGGATGAATGTTGTTTTAAACTATAACACAGCAAACTATATTCACTTTTTCTGTAGGCTACAGCACAACAAAGTAGGAACTAACAACACATGACAAAAAAGAGACTATTTTACCACATTGTCTACTTACCCACGCCAGAGGCAAAAAGATTCAAGGAAAAATAACCAAATCAGCAGTCGACAGTTAGTGGGTGTCTAAGCCGTGCAGACGACGTAAAAAAACAGCATCACAGCTATCGACCTGCGCCAGGTGGAATCAAAATAATAAACAACTGTAATTCAGCTGCTAGCAGGAGAGCTTGCAGAGGCTTTTGCAGGGTGCTGGATCTGCTACCAGACCTGATGCTGCACAAACACCACACACTTGGACACCTTAGAAGAAAAGAGGCAGTAGCTGCTATGTAACGACTGAGAGAGGACGGCTTTTTCTTTTTACTCGGCTATTATATGTGTATTCTTTTCACCCCCAATTTAAGCTTTAATTATAATTAAATAAAGCAAAAAACAATAACATTATTGTCCAAGAAATATGTAATTATTGCTTAGCACCGCGCTGTTTTTTGTATATATGTTGTGTGTGCTCCACATGCGACATGATTAAAGTGGGCTGCTGTATGTGTGTGTGTGTGTGTAAAATTGTTGGACCCAGTAATGAGTCTATGAAATCTCTCTCTCTCTCCCACACATTAACACACACACACACACACACACACACACACACACACACACACACACACACACACACACACACACACACACACACACACACACACACACAAGAATATATTTTTTTAATGCATCCTTCCCACTGTTCTCCCACCTCGAACCTACCGTAAAACACAGGAGTAGAGGCCCACATCTTGAAGGTCAGCCGGTCTGAACCAGATGGCGTCCTCCTCCTTGCTCATGCGTACACCGTCGAACGAGATGGGCTCCTCGAAGTCACTGTGGCCAAGGCCAGAGCTGCGGTACCACATGAGGCTGAGGCCCACACTCTGTGCCTGGCTGTAGTTGGCCCGGATGTAACCATAGAACAGAGCGCACTTCAGCCGCACCGGCTCCCCCTGAAGCACCCGGTACTTTAGATAGTCCACTGACCAGTCTGTACAGCCGTCCACTGCAGGGAAACACAAAGTGAGACGGAGAGACATTCATTCAACACATAAATCAAAAAATAATATAGTAGGAGCACATACAGAGGAGGCGGCAATGCGATTACAGCACATACAAAAAAAATATTACATTTACAGCAAAACTATATAGCAACATTTTGCTCTACTTGACAAGAAAATATAAGAGGGAGCCCAACAATAATCCTCTTTGTATTTATGTAAAGACACTCCCTTAAATAACTTTATAAGTAATGAGACTGTAAGCTATGTATAGTACACATGTATGCAGTTCTCTCATGGTGTAGAGATGTCAGTGTAGTTCACATCTTTTTGCTCGGTATTGTTTAATATGTACTTTTGGAAGACTGCAGTTTGACTCCGTGAAGGCTGTGCTCGACACATCCTGTCTCCTCTCCCGCTATCCTGACGTAGCTCACACATTCAGGGCATGCGTGCCACCCTGGCCTCTTCAGAGACAGCTTCGACTCTCAGGCAATATCCAAATGTGCAACCACTGTGACATTTGGGAATCAACGGTAAAATATCTCTATAAAAGATGCCAGGCACCTTCGGTATGCTGCGGATGCACCACAGCTCCTGTGCTACAGAGTGCAGGGCTGGTTTACTGACTGGGAATACACCACAAGCTCTTCAAGGAAGATGAGTTCTTTGTCTAAGAGTTGGACAGATCAGCTATGATTTTTTTTTTTTTTTTTTACACACTACATTTTAGGATATCTTAGGATATCTTGGCCAACAATGTGTGACAATGTCTGACAATGTCAGGAGCTAATTCTACAAATAAAAGCTGACGCGCGCATTACAAAATAAAAACTGGATCTCCCAGCGTAATGTATGAAACTTATAGGTCTCCTTCTTTTGCTGCAGCATGAAAAGGTACAGAAGGAAAACAAACAAAAAAAGTTAAGCCACAGGGCACAGTGGCTTTAAAGACATAAAACAAAAATTCAAAACACTGTCACAGCCCCTCAGGCACACTGGTCCTGCTCGACGGTTAGTACGAAGATCTCTCTCAGTTCCCAAGCTACCAGATTTTAACCTATGGCCAACTATCAGTCTGACTAATTAGCTGCACTTGTTTATCTAGCAGGTGTATATCTGAGAGTACATGTGTGCATGTGTAACCAGAGCTACTGAGACAGAGACAGAGAGAGGTGGTGATGATGTGGTGAGATAAAGTAATAAGAACCCTGCTACGTGCCAGTCTGTGAGTGATACAGAGCCTCACAGGGACAGCTATGCTTGTAATTAATACTCTTAATTACCAGGACAGTAATGTGTGTCTTAGTGTGTATACGTGTATGTGCGTGTGTTTTCGTGAGCGTGCATTCCCTATACGAAACGTTGTCTACCTAATTATGTCAGTAATTACCAGTGGGCTTAGCCACAAATGTGTGAGCACTAACGTACATATGAATGTGAGCAAAGGAGAAAGTGTGTGTGTGTGTGTGTGTGTGTGTGTGTGTGTGTGTGTGTGTGTGTGTGTGTGTGTGTGTGTGTGTGTGTGTGCGCGTGTGTGTGGGTGGGTGTGGAATAATGTGTGAAACCCTGTCTAATTATCACCCTTAATATTGAGAGCAGGGCCCCAATATGCAAACAGACATGCATGTACGCTCTTGTGTGTTCACATGCACGCCTCACAAATTTAAACCTGATTACTTTAACTGGTAAGCATCTTGCTGATGAACACAATCCCAAAAAAAGTTGAAATACTGCAGACGAGGCTTTTTGTCAGCAGAATTACATTTTTAATCTCACCAACAACAACAAAATCCCTACACCATTATTATTCCAGAAGAAAACAACTATGAAGGAATTTCCCATTTAATAAAATCATAATGTGTGTGTGGAGATGTTTGGCACACCCTCTTGCGCATGCACACACTTTTTATTCAAATCTTTTCCATCTAGTTAGATGTGTTCTGATTTGATGATGACAGATCTATGTGTCAGAGAATTATTAATCAATGCATCATTTGATTTACTTTAATTATTTTAAAACATTAATTTAAAAAGAAATGCAAGAAGAATCATTTTGAATGTCTTGTCACTGCATCTCTGAGATCTCTCTTAACTTGATCGCAGATGGCTGACGTTTTTGGGGAGGTAGTGTTGATCTCAAAAAGGAGGTATTTATGAAGAAACTTCTGAAGATTTAAGATCCACCCCTAAATACAAGGGCTGTTATGATAAAGGAAATGGTGTCTGGTGTTTCAAGGATGAGATTGACAACTCTCCTTATCTGGAAATGTAGAACATTGTATGAGACAGTATTAACGGTGACTGAGGGGAAAGAGATCATAATTCTTTGATTATGTATGTCACTAAATATTTCTGTCTAAGACATCAGGTAGTCCGCTGAGGCTTCTTCCCGTAAAGCTGACCAGCTCCATGACTTGCATCATATAAAACAGGAGATAAAGAGAAACATTAAGCCAGACAACTGTTTCTCCTTTGACATTGTGCTGTATTTCCCCTGAAGGCAGCAGGTCAGTCCTCCGTCCTCTCTGCATATCAATCTGCTAATCAGCAAGGACAGCAGAGGCTTCATTCATCCTTTTCTTTATTTACCTTTCACACCTCTAATGGGTATGACCTCTGCATCGCTCTCACCGGCTCCATTTCTGCCCTCCCTGCCAATACGAACACTGTTTATTCTAACAAGCTTGTACGCCGATTCACAGTGAAGGAAATCATTTTATCCAGCGCCTGCATGCCTGTCATTTGCAGTCATCCTGCTGACTTGCAGACATGTGTTGTCCGGGAAAGAAACTACACATGCATTAGAAGTAAGCGCATGTAAACACACACACACACACACACACACACACACACACACACACACACACACACACACACACACACACACACACACACACACACACACACACACACACACACACACACACACACACACACACACACACAACAAGGAGACCTTTCATTCCTCACAGACATCCCGATGGGAGTTGTCTAATGCGGTGGCCTTTTGTTGGGGGAAACCATATTTACGTCTGAGACTCAAAACGGTTTTATCAACTCAATTAGAGGCTGACATTTCCCACATCCCCACGCTGGGCCGGAAAATCAATGCTTCCCGCTGGATGAATACTGCAGTCCCCACCTCTCACTCTCTCTTCTGACAGCACACACATACATGCAGGATCTCTCCCTTTTCCTTGCCCGCGCCACTGGAGACATCGTACATTTGTAGCGCTTCTGTCCAGCCACTCTTAGACAAGCCCATACTGTGAAGGATGTTTCCATGCGGACACGTTCCCACGCGGCTGTCAATGTGACAGAAAGTGGCCTCTGCTCCTCTGAATCCTTACTGCAGCACTGTAAACTGCAGCACTCCTTCACCGGCTGGCGCTACGCTGCCGCTGATACCCTAACACGTCACATGATGTCCTGGGCATAGGTATGGCTGGTGCAAGAGAATAGCACGGAGGCAATGTCAAGCTCCACAATATGTGTGTGTGTGTGTGTGTGTGTGTGTGTGTGTGTGTGTGTGTGTGTGTGTGTGTGTGTGTGTGTGTGTGTGTGTGTGTGTGTGTGTGTGTGTGTGTGTGTGTGTGTGTGTGTGTGTGTGTCTGTCTCACAGAAACCTTATTACATTCTGTGTCTGCAGCAGACCTGCCCATCTTGGTGTGACACAAAACCAAGGCAATAAATACAGACCCCTGAGCTAGAATATATTTCCCCCACATTCATGCATACACACTCATGGAGTCACACAAACAAGCCACTGCAACAAGCCGACCTCCAAACACCACCACCACAGAGTGGGCTGCGTGTCACCTGAGTCAAATTCTGCTTTTCTTTCCCCTTGTGATCAAATTCCCATGATCCTTCCACGACACTGCATTACTCCTGTGTGCTTCCTACTTACATGTCTCTTGTCTCACTCTCATGTCGCCCTCAGTAGTCGGCCTCTCTTCTCTCATCACTACCTGCTCTCCTAATGAAGTGTAATTATCAGATGTTGGGTGGGCGGCAGGTTTCTTGCAGGGCAGGAAGACGTTCAATGATCTATATGTGGATAAGGATACTTAATAACTTTCTGTCTCTCTCGTTCTCTTTCTCTCCTCCTCAGTTTACACCCACTCCTCACACATCACTCTATCTCCATCTCCATATCGTTCCCTCTAGCTTGGAATTCTTCTTTTCTTATTTCCTATTTCTTTGCCTGTTTGCTGTTTTCTGACTGATCTTTAGAACAATAATGAATAATTCCTTCTTTGCCCTCTATATTGTGGAGATTTATTTCCATATGAATAAGGTTAGTGCTCGACATGTATAAGGCTAATTATGAGCAATAGCTCCCCATGGTTTCTCTCAGTTCACAAGTGTGGGTTAACAGCCGCACCGACCACTCGAGATAAATGTGTAGAATCTATAGTAAATGGCTGACTGCACTGGGCATCCTCAACGCTGGTTAACAACGATTTTGTGCACTCAAAATACCTGTTCATGCATTTTTGAGTTTATGAGTCCAAATATGTTTTCCGAATTTTTCCATCACCCATTTTTCTTTTTCTCCACATGGAGATGGAAAAAGAAGGACAATGGAGCCTTCCTCTGTTGGAAGACATTTGCTGAACACAAAATAAGGATGTTCCTGCAGCCAAATATAGGCAGTAATCACACACTTGTACATTTTTAAAGTAGGTTTGGACATATTGCATGTCCAACAACAGCCTTATTTATGAAGAAGTGATATAAACTTTTAAAAAACAACATGAGATAGAGAAAAATTCTAAAAACAGATTCAAATCCAGAGTAAATAAGCACTATACGGTCCATTTATCTTAGTTTGTGGGACATAAACAGTGATCCTCCTGCTTATTACTCAATTCTCCTGTGCAGGACACCTTAGTACTAAAACTTCTCTAAGCTGTAATTTAATAGCTGAATTGAGAAAGCAGTAAATATATTGCAAAAAACTGTCACATTAGTTTTTAACATGGGCTCAAGTCGCAATTACAATTTGCTCTGTTCGGCTCCTTATCGAGCCTTCACTCTCGCTGTCTGTGTCTATCTGTCTGTGCTTTAGCCTTAACATTATTTAATTAAGGATCAATACAGTTGACCAGAACCTGAGTCTTAACCTGCAGTGGTAGATTCCCAGCTGTCTCGGTAAATCACTGGGTTTTGTCTTTTTAGCCAAAAGTTCCACTGTGTGTCCCAGCCTGTGCTCTGAATTTGAATGTTTCTTCCAGGCTTGTTGGCCTCGAGACAGAGGAAGGTGTTTTTAAGAATCTGGTGAATCCTGCATGATACTTCGATCCACTTGCGTCTATGCACCTTTATAATATGGATAATAATACTAGTTATAAATAAATAAATAAAAAAACATATTCTATGCCTGGTTGATGAACTTCACATGATCAATATAAAAACAACAGCTGTGAGTGAGCCAATGATGGTGAAGTATGAATGAAAGCGCTGATGCCAATCATCTGATGCAGTCAGCGCTCTGCCTGAACTAACACAACACTCTGTTATGTCGTTTCTGTTCCATGTTACTTCTAGTTTGTTGCTACAAAAACAGTGAAAATAATTGCTCTTATTGCCAACCGAGAATTTCATAAACAGGACGATCAGATCAAAGCAGAAAGTGTCAATTGATTCAGTTCACAAAGAAAGAAAATGAATTGTGTAAGCCTGGTTATAGTCGGAGGCCTTTGAAGTTGAAAAATCGCTGCGGGATTCAGTTTGGATTGTTAAAAAATTTTTTTTACAGCTTCTGTGTCTTTGTTATCTGGGATCCTCAGAACAAGAACAGACCTGGCTAACGTGGTCTGGCTTGGTTTTGGTCCCAACTGGTCCAGTGAGGTCCATGTTTGGCTTAACAGGACTCGACAGGGCCTGAATTAACATTTACACCGGCCCCTTTCAGCATGTCAGTTGAAAAAAATCACAAAAACATCTATAATTTATAAATTTGTCAAGTCAGAGCAACACCAACCATTTTTGCAGCCCTTTGAGAATACGAATGGTAAACAGGTAATTTATATTTTAGAGATTTGCAGTTACGCAAGCGTGACTACCTCGTAGACCCAGTGTGCATGTCTTGAAAATCAACATCTGAACTACTCCGCACAGCTCCCTGTCTGTGATTGGCTAATTGGTGTGTGGGAGCAACGGCCTCATCACATCCTTCTCTGCCTCCGTCTGAAACACACAAACACACCAAAAATCCACTCCAAATTTCCTTTGCTCTTTAGCTAAAACAAAAGTTAGACCGGGAACATCACTCTGCTTTGAATGTATCTGCCTTCCTCCTTGTCTTTTACTTTCTGTCATGACTTAATTGAAAACATAATCATAAAATACTTTAAATAAATGATCTCCTACATCTCTTATCTGATAAGTCCTTATGGTATGATGGTAAAAAGAAGCCCTTTTCACCTTTCTGTGTTTACAAAACAACAACTACAAAAACCTGTTATAGTTCTCATTTTAACATTTAAAAACACTGACTTGTACTTTCAGAAAGAATGTAAATATTGTGGTCTCACTGCAGGTCAACAAGGCTGCAAGCGTATTGACTAAAATGGCCACCAGCATTAAAAACTATAAGTTATGTTTACATGTAGACACTCCTAATTTCTGCTACAGTGCTTGTTATGCCCCATTTGTTGTATTTCATTATCTTTTTCTCTTTCCTTTATCTTATATTGATTCAAAATCGTTTCCAGGTTGTTTTATACTGTTCCTGCTGTGCCCATTGAATAAAGACTCTGCAGAAAATACAAAATAAAGGTTCACAAAAATAACTCAAAAACAAAAATAGCTGATCACTCAGAGTACATTTATTATAAACTGGGGCCATTATCGTTATTAACTTCTGCTACAAAACCATACGCTGACCAACCTGTGTGAGTGTGGCGTGTGAGTGTACCCACACAAGTAGGACGTAGTCATCATATACTACTGTATGTGAATCAAATCAGATTTTCCATTTCCATTTTCCACTTGCTTTATTATTTGTTCTTCCTGACATTATTGTGCCTGTACTGTAAATTGTGCTGTAATGCACAACAGTGCTACATTAAACTATTGAACCTGCACCTGAGGAGAACAGGAAGGATATAGGAACAATAGGGAAATGAAGTAAATCTAATTTCTGGCAGTGGATGTTGACATTTGCATACATATTGGCAGAGTAAATTCAAAGGCAACATGAAGCTTGGAGAGATAAACCAAAAATAATACCTAAAAGTGAGGAAAATCCTCGAAAATTTGATTTACCCCAGAGTCTATAAGCGGGTGTTCAAAAAGAAACAGCAAGCAAACGTATTTGTGGCTAAAACAATGAGAAAAAAGCCTAATCGGCTAGAATCTGAAAGTCAATATATACGCAATCGTCTATGGACGAATCATACAAACTTTCAAGTTTGCCTGAAGGTGACAGGCCTGTTTCTATTGTTTCATATAGAAACCAGGGTTGGTTTTTTGCCCTTGACCAAGTTCATCTCACAGCTCACTCAGATCCTTTTAATAACTCTCCAATTGACTTCAAATTAACCAGAACCCGTTATAGAACAGAAATTTCCCCTGTTGTGCGTGAAAGGGTGTCACTGAGACATTAGCTTTTTGACTTTCCTCTCTCTCTCTCTCTCTCTCTCTCTCCTCTCTCTCTCTCTCGCTCATCCTTTCTTCCTTTCTCTTGATGATAAAGGGCCTCTTTTTAAGGAGAACAGAAAGCTTGTCAGGATTTGGCCAGCTGGAGAAAGTCATTTAAGGCCCAAATTGATGTGCCCCGGACTCTCAATGGTATCTCTCCAATAGTGGGGGCAGGATAGAGGGAGATGTGGTGGCCGGGATATTGTTCCTCGTAAATGGCTCTTTATTTCATAGGCGAACTTGGGAAATGAGCAGCGCCGTTCATGGTTTGCGCCGTACAGAGGAGGACGGCCATGCGTAAAATGGAACACTAAGAAACAGGAGCCCCCTAATATCTTAACAACTAAAAAGTCTGCGGCTGCCCTGCATCATGTGCAGTTTTACTGGCAATGAGAACACATGCAAATAAAGTCCCTGTAAGTTATAAAGTCAAGGCTGTGTGTGAACACCATCCATCATGCTGACAGGGTGTGGGCAGCTACATGGACACGAATCCACAGCGAGGCAGGTCTCTTAGACCATGACTACGAACAAAAGCCAAGGAGAAGCATTTCAAATTACAGGATACTCAAATGCAAAGTGTGTGTGCGCACTTGCAGTTTTCAGTGGGGAAATGTTTGTTTGTCTGTGCAGGTGTCAGTCTGCAATGTTGTATTAAAATGCCAGTAATTTCTTCCCTTTCTCTCTCTCTCTGTGTGTGTGTGTGTGTGTGTGTGTGTGTGTGTGTGTGTGTGTGTGTGTGTGTGTGTGTGTGTGTGTGTGTGTGTGTGTGTGCTCCGGTGCTCTCCATTGTGCAGCTGTGATCCATGAGATTCAGGCTGAGCTGTCACTCTGCTAATCTCCCCCAGTAGAAATACAGCTTGGAAAATGTCATCTGAACATTCCGAATTGTGTTTACACTCGCTGCAGGTTCCATCGCTTCTAATTTGACAAGTCATTATCACCCATGCTTCTCTCCCTCTTGCCTCTCGCGGCCTGAGACACAAAAATAAAGAGGAGGAGAAGGAAGGAAGGAGACAAAACAAGGGCATTAGATTCCACTCGCAGACACACAACTGTGCTCTCTAATATTAGGTAATCCACAAACCTTAGCGAGAATAGTGAGGATTATTGTTATTTTTTCTTAATTTACATAGGCTATTCTGAGTCAGACGTCTCTGTAATCTTCACGTCTTTCAAAAAGTAATTCCCTAAGGCCTGCTTATGTTTATAAAATGCAAAAACTAGACAGAAAGCCTCCACGGAGAAGATTCTTGGCTGTCTGGTAAAAAGCAGCATCTGGTGGCTGTGTGTATTGGGAAAAGCACATGGCTTTCCACACCCTGAGGGCCACAGCAAAGCTAGCACTGACAAGGACCGAAGTACAATGGGAATTCAGTAATAAAGAACAAATGGTGGATCCCCTCATACAGCAAGACCTATAAATGAAACAACAAAATGCTTTGTTGGTCTATGCCCTCAAGAACAACCCATCTAAGCTCTTAATCATCTGATACCTCCATAAACAGGAAATCCTTTCAAACATATAAATGTTTCCTGCTCCAACACGGATATGGTGAGGGTTTGGTTATAAGTCACAAAACAAGTTAGCTTTAACTCAAGGTTTGTCTTAAGATTACTTATTACACACAATAAATCATGTTTTGAGGCATTTATGGAAATTGTATATGATCTGCACTTGCACCTTCGTGGTCTAAGCAATTATTGTCGCCTATTAATCCATTTATGTAAACATTTACACACCAGTTGCAACAGAGCTGCCATGCAAGGTGTTCACCTTGGGAGGATAATCGCTCACATTTTGTATGATTGTATCCTCCACATACAGAACTATGACTGTGACTTTGGATGTTTTACTGTTTTCATCCAATAGTCACGTCTGAGTTAAAGAGATAAAAGTCTGTGACTGACACAAATGCTCAGTAAACAAATTGAAAACTGAAAAATCCAGACAAAAGTGCAGCCCACCTTAAAAAAAACTAAAACTTTCTGACAGCGTTATCTCTTCAAAAGTTTCGTGGGCCAATGGGTTTTGTATCCTCAGGCAGTGTGAACGAGCATTTATTATGACCTTTATTCCCAGGCGTCCAACTTACAGCCTGAGAGGAGGGGGTGTTGTTATGTGTTTCATAATACATTAGGATGATTTATTCATCAGAGACACTAAATATCTTAGTGATTGTGTATGTATGTACATCCCCTCAGATATGCATTTTATGGGTGAATCGGTGACTCAAAAACAAATAAATAAACAAATAAAGAATATCATGCCTGAATAGGAGATGTGATGTTAAATCAAGGTGATAGCAGAAGGACTGCCAATGCGAGAGAGGGCTGGAGAGCAATGGAAGTGATGACCGACCTATCCATCCATCTACCCAGTCATTAAAGAGACATCTCCAGTGAGAGCTGGCACTTGGGGCCAGAGGAGTTAATGACACACTGCCCTCAGCCAAGATTCAGGCACCATTGCCGTGACAAACACATACAAACAAAGATCTCAAGTGATTTCAATTCAAACTTGTACTTTTTGTTTTACCACTGAACCCGCCAAAGACAGAAACGTGTCATGACGGACTGGTACAGAGTGAAAGCAAGGTCTGTCCATCATCATCCAGCAGCATCTGATGCTGCTTATTGACTGATAGCACAAAGTTTAACAGGTCAATAACAACCTGTTATTGATATTTTTCATTTGGCTGACGTGTCGCCAGTGTCTCTGCTGGCACGTGCCCCTGACATGTTTTCTCCCGTTTAATCTCATCTCCTCTCTGCCATCTCTTCCCCTCTCATCCACCCGGTCATCCATCCTCTGTGATGACACCTCACTGAGACCTGGCCCCCACCGTGAGTTTCATTCCCAGGGTTTCCTACGATGACACCTTCCGGTGAATGTCCATCATCGATCCTCCCTCGATCGATGGTTTGTTCATCCCCTTTTGCTCAACCCTGAGAATATATCCTCAGCTGCTCTCAACCCTACTCCCCCAACCTGCATTCATCCTCTCATCTTCTTTGAGATAACGTTAATTAGTTATTTAATAAACTAATTAGCATATTATCTGTACGCGTGTAGTTTTTCGGTCAGTGAAAGAGCCAGTGATAATACAAAGCCAGCATAGCATGAGGTTTTTTTGAAGCGATAGAAAAGCTGTATATAGAGTTGAAAAGCAGAAGACTGAGGCCACCCTGTCTGAGAGCGCATGCTCTCTACAGTTGCTGTATTACAGCACTTGTATTAAGGGAGAGAATAAATGAGCATGTGCTGAAGATAAAAGAACATTTTCAATTAAAATGAGTATGAAGCCAGGTTCATTAATAATGCAAAAATCATTACCCCAATTACAACAGCATCCCAGTTTAAAGACACTGTATGCGCGCATGTGTGTTTACTTACCAGCTTTTGCATTGAAGCGTGTATCTAGTGTGTTAAGTAAAATGGATTTCTCAAGTGATTTGGTGTCGCTCAATGGCCAAAGGGAAAAAAAAAAAAAAAAAGGAAAAGTATTACAGCTTCCAAGAAACCTGGCCAGCATGTGTGTGCATGTGCGTACAGACTGAGTACATGCACACAGGTGCACCTGTATGCATGCATGCACAGTGGTGAGCCAGGGAGAAACAAAAGAGATGAAGAGGACAGAGAACAGTGAGATAAACCGAGTTGTCTGATGCGTTCCTCTAAAATATTTATGTAGCTGGAGATTTCTGTCCCTGATTCTGAGTCCAATTAAAGCTCTTCTCTAAATGAGTGTGCTTGTGCAAGAGGCAGCAGAGGAGGAAACAGCAGCAGCACAACCATCTACGAAGACCAAATACACAAACACAGCATTTTTGTTGTACGAATGCACAGCGCTCTAACAACACAAAATCTTGCTCTCTTTTGCTGCTGCAACGACATTATAAATTACTGCGCGTGTTTAATACAACAACAGACAACATTAACTTGCTTGGCAGGAATTAAAGCAAACCCCTTTACGTCGGAAAGTGCTAAATTATTCAGCGGCTCGCCAATAAGGAGTGGCGCTAGAGAGGAAAGGGCTTTTGGGTGGGCACCGCAAAGACAAATGACACCGCTGCTAACACGTGCTGCTCTCCAGAGGCACACACATTAGTCTCATGAAGTTAGCACATAAACAACCAGGAAATAACGGGAGAGGAGCGATTAATGGAGACCTAACATGATGAATTCGGCGACAGGAATTAACAGAAATTATAGTGACTAACAAAACATGAATCCTCCTCGCTCTCGTCTCTGAGCTTCCTACTCTCCCTCGGCCTGGAGAGTAGGGAGGGCGGTGCCTGTGTGGCAGCTTTAAATGGGAATTAGCAGCATTTCATTGTGATAGTGATTGAGTATGGGTCCCCGGGGTGGATCTGCTCATTGTTACTTGGCCTTGTAAATCTACAATAATCCTCCCAGCGCAGGCCAGAAACACACACATACACATATTAATACTGTACATACACATGAATATGAATACTGTACGTGCATGCTTATTTTCTCCAATAGCAAAATAAGTGCATAAAAATTGATCCACGATGGCACCTCGACTGAACACACGAGTTTAATACTGGACATTCATCACAAAACCATTTACACGGACCTGCACTCCAGTTTGTCTCTTGGGGTCTGTTAGAATAACTTTCTCATGCAGACTTTAGTTACTTACACTCACAACTGTCCACACTGCTTATTTTTAAACATTTGGCCTCCACCCACTCGTTCACCCACACAAACACAGACACGTGGTTGATTAAGAAACAGTGAGAGTGCAAAAGTAGCTCACAGCTTGCTGACTGGCTCTATAGCGAGTCAGGGTTCGTGTGTCTCTGCACTTTACATATTTTCACATCTAGCACCAGTTTGTGAACCTCACTAAACCCGGCGCAATGAGATCACTGCCAAAGCTTGATCACCCGACAATGTTCAGCACTTAAGTCTGAACTGGCGATGAGAGGTGAGCCAGGTGCACGGTCCTTGTTCAGTACACAGCAAAGAAAGCAGATTGTGTAAAGAAAGGTCTGCGAGGTCGAGTTGGTCAGTGGCGCAACAATTATTCACGTCCTTTACTTAAATAAAAGTACAACCACATGTGCAGCACTTTGGTCCACCTCTGTTGTATTGAAATGTGCTATACAAATAAATCTGACTGGATTTGAAATATTACTACTTAGTTACAAGTAAACTGAAAACTTTACTTAAATATGATGTAGATTACCCCCCTTCTGAGTTTGTGTCATTACGTATATATTATAATATTTTGCTCATACCTGAACATGTAAGCATCATTTTTATGTAGCAGTTGGCAGAAGTAAACTTTAACAGTTACATACACTGTTGGCAGTTTTATTTTGTAAGAATGCACATATATAACAATCATAGGTTTGTTATATTAAATCTGAATACGCAAAATCATTTTAGCTGTCATGTGAAGTCTGTGGAATATAAAATGCAATATCTCCCTGTCAACTTGCAGCAGAAAAGGGAGATTCTGAATAGATTTATGAATGAGTTTAACATTACACCTATCCTTTTGTTAAACTAGACTTCAACCATCAGTTTCATTAATGTCCAACAAATCTGACCCCAGCTGTTTGAAGTGAATTACAATGCATTTATCACAAATATATAAGAATATAATAAAAACCAGCAGTTGTCTCTGCCCTCATTTATTTGCATGCACTCATCTCTGCCCACAGACACACAGGGCCCGAGTGCACTCAGAAATTGTATCTGCTGCTCTCTCTGGCATGCACTTTATATACCATTTTCATATTTAAGCGCACAGTGGGTAAAGGCTCCTGTGGTGCACAGTAGGTGTTGTGGAAATAAATATTTTATACTGGAATCTAATTGCATTTTGTGGCCCTGAGCGCCCTACCAGACAATCTGCAATTCTGCTCTAATGGCTCCTCACTGTATGTTGGGGGAACACACACACACACACACACACACACACACACACACACACACACACACACACACACACACACACACACACACACACACACACACACACACACACACACACACACACACACACACACACACACACACACACAATCTGGTTTATAGACTGGACTCAGCATTCAGGAAGCTCTCACACGTCTGTGTTTAGTGTCTCTCGTATGTCAACAGGTCATGAAACTATGTATGTTTATGTTTATACATTTAAAGGAGGCAGATTACACTCAATCTCAGGCAGAATCTGTGAAGCATAGTCGTAAAAATACCGAATCAATATCCACTACAGGATCCAGTATCTACCACTCAGATGAGGGTTTAAACCACTCCAACAGGAGCCTGGCAAAGCTCCATCAAACCTGGAGGACAACTAGCAGACAAATCCCAAGACCCTGGTTTTAATGTGGGAATCAAAATACTCATCAGGGCGAAGGCTGGCCTCGGTTTTGTTTTTGTCTTTCAATATGGGCTGATGGATGTTGTACAGAGAGGATGCTGGACCAGCATCGCCCTCCACACACACACACAGAGAGCAAACAAACAATTGGTCACATAGTCAAACATTATTTTCTAAAGGTGGAGCTGCTAAAACAAAACAACTCAAAGTCTGCTGCATCACTGCCTGTGTCTGTGCGTGCTGCAGGGCTGCAGAGGTCCACAGAGACACCTTTAGGAGAACCCAGTGTGCTGAGAGTATTGGTGATGCACAGTCACAGGATGGGCTCAGCGCAGCGCAGAACTCTGATGTGGTTTTCTGCTGGCACACAGCCAGCATTTACATATGAATAAATATGAGGGGGAAAGAAATCAAATAAATAAGAGGACAGCAGGGAAAAATAATCCTGTTAAAGATCAAACAGCAGGCTCCCTTTCCCCTCCTCCTGCCTTCCACTCCTGCCTCCATTTTCCTCCAATTTACACCTATATTCCTTCGCTCGTCTCTACTCCGCTCATCGCCCCCTTTTTCCTCACTTTTCTATCTTCTGGCCAAGTCTACCTTCAGTTTTAATATTAATTTCTGTCTCTTCCTCGTCCTCTTTCTCTCCGTCTGTGCCCCCTTCCCCCCCATCCTTCATCTCCTTTTCGATTTCATGGCCAACATCTTGCGCTCCTTCCTCGTTCCCTGTCCAGTGCTCACTCGTTGGCCTCTCTCTCTCTCTCTATCGCTCTCTCTCTCACACCCTCCAGTGCAGAACTAAATGGAGATTAATGAAGGGAGGAAGATGTGTCTGTCATCCAGACAGTCTGATGCAGCCACCACAGCCACAGTAAAGTACTGGATCTATTCAAAACACACTAGGGAAAGCTTTAATACTTCTCCAGCTGAGAAGAACGACAGATTAGCGCTCCACTTCTATTTAAATGATTTATAAATACTAACCATACTGCTGAAGCAGGCATCCCTTTCTATTGTGATGTAAAGTATTTGGTATGTGGGTTTTCTCTTGTCTTCCTCTCATTTTTATCCTATCGCTGTAGGATATTCAGAGCACACCCCGGCGTCTCATTTCCTCCCTAAGTTTAAATCCTGACAACTGACGGCCACTCGCTGCTCGCACGCCAGTCAAACCGCTCTGATAAGCCCCGCAGGAAATTGACTAAAATTCTAGAGCCACATCTCCCACATCACATCCTTCCACCACCCATTATGCCCTTGGGTAGAGGTCAAGCAGCTTTCACTAATCGCACATGCAAATTTGTGCATGTTATACAGTGCGAACGTGAGGGTGATGTAGGAACCATGTCCACAATTTACAGTTCATTACCAGTGACGAGTTACACTTATGTCTGAACACCACTTTGTACTGATGTTGGCTTTCTCAGTGAAGTTATGGCTGAGCTAAAGCATTAAAGAAATCTTAAAAGTAAGTATTGATGTGTACAGATGATGTGTGCCTGTGTGCCTTTGTGTGTGTGTGTGTGTGTGTGTGTGTGTGTGTGTGTGTGTGTGTGTGTGTGTGTGTGTGTGTGTGTGTGTGTGTGTGTGTGTGTGTGTGTGTGTGTGTGTGTGTGTGTGTGTGTGTGTGTGTGTGTGTGTATTCAGAAATAGAAGGACAGGAGCCTGCTGCATGCTGCGTGAAAGATTTCTGTTGGACAGCAATAAAATTCTCTGGACTTACCTGTTTTTCTTTTTAACATATCGTAACCTTGTTCCCTTTATATTCCGATGATATCACATTACAATGCTTTCTTATTGAGATGATGAAGATAAGACTGAATCTAATAATGGATGTAGCCTCCAGGTTTGAAAAGTGAAGCTAATAGGGAAGTGCCTCACAGTACGATACCACTGAGGGCCATTAGGGGCTGGTTGAAAAAACTCTGGCTCCAATAGACTCCCATTTAACTCTCATGAAATACAAAGTCAACTTTTTTTTCCAAATGGTTATGGTGTCATTTACCAAACCTTCTCTTTTTGCTCACTATTCTGATGGCCCTTCTGATAACAATTACATATTTAAGTGGATATTATGACTATAAGTGAGGTGTTTCTGAACTCGGGCCTGGTTTGATTGACAGGCCTGTGGTTCCGGTATAAGTGGGCGGGCTCTAAGTCAGATCCACCCTCCTCCCAAGCTGGTCCACATATGGTCCCTTCTGGCTCTAAAAAAAACAAGATGGCGTTGGTTAAACGTCAGACTGGAGGCTTTAAAACATCAGTTCCCAAACCAATGTGTGACATCACTGTGGGTTGCTGCTTAAATATACTGCATGTAACATGTATGAATATATTTGTCGGTGTGCCTGCGACAATAGCGGGACCACGCTCACCCCAAAACATTACAGTTTTGATTAAAAGCAAACCATCTGATGAAGATGATGCATTTACTCACCCGGCTGCACGCATCAATTAAAACCCATCTATAAACAGGCTTCTGCATGCCACATTTAACACTACAATCAGCTGCTTATACCCAAACACTCGCTCCCTTATCGGGCTCACATAGACTGTGTAGATTAGCAGCTCTTTATGTGTGCTGTATATTCATCTAACTATTGTGCTGCTTCTACCAGCCTGGCAGGATGGTGCTTTCAAGGCGTAGACATTTCCTCTGGAGTTTTTTTGTAGCAGTGTGCAGAGCAGCCAGGGGAACGCAGCAGGGGGGGACAGGGCTCACGTGACTCTACTACTGGTGAGGAAAAAGGCAGAAAAACCGAGAGGCTGGCACACACAACCGGGACTGCGGTGAAGTCGGCAGGAAGAGTCCTGCGAGGCCGTCACAGATATCCTTGGAGGAACTCCATAACATGAAAGCATCTGCCCAGTTAACACCGACTCCAACTCCCTGCATCTGTTTTCTGAGTTCACAACAAAGAGCTCTCTTACATGGACAGAAATGACCTGAAATCATAAACGCACATCTACTGAGCAGTGCAGTGAAGCTTCAATACATAAGATAGTGACCTAAAAAGCTGCAGGATGAGTTGATGCTTCGAGACAGGAAATGGCGGAAATTGTCCTTGTAACCCTCCATCTGTAATTAAAAAAGCAACTCTGACATTCAAGTTCATTTGAACAGCTGGTCTTGACCTTCCCTACTGGCTACATTAATAAATGAAAAAAACAGGGAATATTTCATCACTTTGAAAGCAAGAATCATGGAGGGTCTTTGACTTCATTTTCAGCATCTCCTTATATCTCAGTGAGGAGACATCCCACCCCCACCTCCACCACACACACACTCATACATATGAACCTTCTCATCATAATTTTCTCATAACCATCCTCCTGCTCCCACTTCTTCAAAATGCCACAGCAAGAATTGACATCATTAATTGTCATGGAGAGATCTTTTCAACCTATACCCCCCCATTTCTTCTGCTTTTTCCCCCCTCTACATGGCTCCATCCCTCATCCTAATCAGCCCTGTGGTAATACCAGTGTCCGGCTTGCTCATCTGTGACTCTGACATGACAACTGCTGGGAGCCGGAATCTAACTCACATACTGTACACCCACATAAGGAGGTAGGTATTAACAAGCTAACGTGTACAACCACAAATAGAATTAGAGTCCGGTGATGTTTGTTGGTTAAAAGAAGGCTTTACATAACATGAGTGTCTCTGCTGATCGAAAAAAAAAAAGCAGCACAAAGCTAAAAAAAATAACTAAAGGTTAGGAAAGAAAAATCTGGACACCTCACAAACCACACCGCTTTCTCAAAGAAAGCAGGTGGGAGGTTCAACAGTGAAATGAACGCCTCCTGCCTCCTCTGCAACACTCTTATCACAACCCGCTATCACACTAAAGTGTGTAATGTACCTGTCAGTCCACCAAAGGATAGGTGTGAAAAGTACAAGCATGTATGACCCGACCGTTAAGGAGGTCATGTGGCCATGTAGGAGTTATAAAGTGATAAAGTATACTTAAAGAGGAGGTCAGAGGTTGTTGGATGGAACAGACACAGGAGGCCAGTGTTCGAGTCCATGAGAAAGCAAAAAGTTACTTACATAATGTAACTGATTTAACTTCTGTAACTCCATTTTCTGTCAATTTAAATAAGGAGACTGAGCCGCTCTACAACTTCTGTCATCCAGGAAAGCTGCATTAGCGGGCGGGGGGAGACATTGCCAGGCAGCGAACCGCATGCTAACAGGTAGACTCTAGCAGCTGTTGCAATTCACAACCCAGCGAGGGAGGACTGCTAATGCACCCTAGGCTTTTATACTGATTCCTGTGTTAGGGGAGGACTCATGGGAAGGATCCCTACATGTCATCGTAGAATTACCGTTTCAGCCCCACCCAAAAAAAAAAATCCCGAACTGACAAATGATCAACAGTTTAATTGGTGTAACTTGACAATTCAGCACAACACGAGCTTCAGTCTTTTCACGTTTCTAACATCTACTTTCATATATATATATATAACGTGTTTTAAAGCAAAATCTCAGAATTAACTTTACACATTTGTGATGTTGCTTATGTAAAATTACGTTTGTTAACCCAAACTTTAATCCTTTCCTGACCCTAATCAAGAAGTTTTGGTACTTAAACTTAAAAGCACCTTAATTTTCACGCCCAGGCGAGGCAAAGCGTGACACTGGACTGACGGGCATATTACTACGTTACTTATTACCAGTGTTGATCCTCTAATTCAATCCTCTATTTCTAAGGTAAGGCCTGCTAACAACACAGTAAAGCTGTGAAACTGTACTGCTGACCATCTATTCAGACAGAAGAGGGGAACTAAGACAGCTGAGAGGATGACAGAAACGGCAGAAATGTGGCTCAATAAGTCATCACTGAAGGAGAATTGTGTTTCTGGGGTAAAAACTGAAAGTCTATGTATATATACTACATCAAAAAGAGAGAGTAACAGCAAACACGGGATGATTTTTTTTTTTTTTTTTTGATTACCAAAGATGAAAATGTATCCTGTGTAAAGCCTTGATAACTGCTATCCTCCCATTAATCTTCACTTTAGCATTGACCTTGGTGGTTTTCTCTCTATGGAATCGTGCTGCTTCCTGCCAATCATTTTATGTATCATAATGCTGCGCTATTTTCCATCTTTCACTCTGCACACACTTCTGTCTAATTCATATGCTAATTATTATTTTAATTCCATTTCCCCTCCCCTTCACTTGCAGTGTTCACTTTCTCATCCACTGTGTTAATGTCGGCACTCCTCTTATTTCCCTCCCACCCCATTCCTCTTTTCTCTCGTCTTCACCTCCTCTTTTGATCTGCGAGTTGAATTATTCAATCTTATCCGGGCTTTTAATTCTCTTGATTGAGCCAATTACCTCCTGGCTGGATCAATGTGGGAAAGGTAATGATTTAAATGGCTGCCGCATAAAGCCACAAAACCACTTCAACTGCTGCGAGAAGGGGAAAAAGGAGGGAGCGTGGGGAAGAGGAGGAGGAGGAGAAGGAAAGAGCAAAGGAAGGCGGTTTAACAGAGGTAGGGAAATGAATATCCTCTCTTTAACACAACCGTGCATGATTCAGCATGTACGTTTAAGTGCTTCATTTTGTGTCCCTGAATCTACCTGCTGGATGCTACAATGTAGAACCATGCAGGGGAGGCAGACTGTGCAAACCCAGTTTCCTCAGGGATTATCTAAAATGTATGGGCTCTGTGGAAACTGGGTCAGTCTGATCCTAAACGGTGCCATCGTAGCAGAAACCCACTAAGTCAATATCCTTCAGTATCCCACATACCGTCACTAGCTTGTCATCTTATCTCTCACGTGCTGCTCGAGTTCATGCAAAATGTACGACCCCGTGCACGCACGCACGCACACGCACGCACGCACACACACACACACACACACACACACACACACACACACACACACACTCTATTCCCCATCACTGCGACTTGTCACCTCCTGTTGAGCGAGCTGTCCCATCCCATTTGGCCAACCTCCTTCATCCTCCTATCTATTATTGATGTAAGGGAGCATTGTATCTAAATGCAGCTCTGCCTGTGAAGAGCACTTCAGCCTGGAGGGAACCGGGGAAGCAGGCCAATGGCTGGGAGCTCCTACTGGGTTCGCTCTGGGGGAGAGTCACTGATGGGATGGATGAGTGGTTGGGCAGGTGGTTGTCTTGGGCTTGGACTTGGCCTGACACAGATATTTGTGGCAAAGAAGTTTCTCCTCATTTGTATCATCAGACAGACAAGGAATGTGTGACATTGCTGGATTTATTAAGCTTTAAAAAAATTTAAAAAAAAAAAATCTGTTTTATGTACATTAAGTGTACATACTGTATATGTAAATGTTTCATATGGCTTTATTAAGACAAGAAACAGAATCTACGAACCTGTACTGGAAATTGATAAATTTTATATTTGTTAAAAATTCTGTTACCCACTTTAGATAGACAGTGATCAATCATTAAGTGATTCCAGTTATAGAAGATGTACTCAAATATTTTACTAAAATAAAAGCACAAATGCAGTCATTTTAAAATACTCCACTGGAAGTAAAAGTCCTGCATGAAAAATCCTACAATACATAAGTATAAGCAGCAAAATGTTGTTGAAGTATTACAGTAATTGTAATACTCTGACTAATATAAAATTATAAATGGCATTATTAAAATATTGATAGTGAATCATCGGTGTGTAAGCAGCATATCAGTGTTGTAGCTGCTGCAGGGGGAGCTAGTTTTAACTACCTTGTTCATTTTTATAAACAGGGACAGCAGGTAAATCTAAGGGTTTTGAGATGATTACTGGGAAAGGAAATAAAACAAAAAAAATCTGATCCACAAATCTATTTTCAGTTTTTCTGTGATCTTTGATTTTTTTGTGAGGTATTGGATCATTTGAATATTTATTGAAAAAAAAAAAGATTAAAAAAACTCCTTGACGTCTGAAATGTGACCCTGACTACACTGTTTTTTTGTTAGATGTCAGAAGCCAAACAGGTTGAAACCTACTGGTTTAATCTTTAACAATGCAGATTTTAAAAGCTTCCTACTGTGTAAAATCAGTAAACTTTTCAAATACATGTGGTGGAGTATAAAAGTACAATATTTTCCTCTGAAATGTAGGGGAGGTGAAATATAACGTAGCATTAAATTGAAGTACTAAAGCAAAGGAGAAGTATCTCCAAATTGAAACATGAGTACAGTACCTGATAAACTACTTAGTTTCTTTCCACTACTGGAGGATTCTCATTGGCTTACATGCAGCATAGAAAGTATTTTATTAGATATTCATAATTTAATTATCAGTCGTGCAGTGGGCATGAATAAAAGTCGAAAATATAAGAAGAAAAACAGCAGATACAATTTTTAATAACTTCTATTTTGACATTGAAAAAAACCCTCAATAACTCAAAATAAGCCAATTCAGTGTGTATGCATTAAATGTATTTTCTCTACAAATGATAATTGAGAGAATATTGACATGTTTAAATCATCTTTATGTCTGTTCAGCTGCAGCTTTACTTTGACTTTGGTGCTTATGTAGACATGACATTGAGATGATACACATCCGGGTTACATGGGACATGTCTGGCAGGAGCATTATGGTATAGGTCAACATTTTTGGAAATATTCACTTTCTTGCCAAATGAGGATTAAAGGAATTGTACAAAAAAAAGGCCACATTTCTCTTCCCAAGAAAAGTTTGGTGCTCTAGGTTTGGATTTTTAAATTTTTTTAAATATGACTTTTATTCGTTTAATATCCAACAAACACAACATTAACAGTACGACTCTATTCTCATAATGTTATTGAGGGAATAAATGTACCTTGTACTTCTGGTTTTGTGCGGAGCCCCAGCTGAAATCCTGTCCCCCTTCTCTGATCACATACGAGCTTTAAGTGCAGCACCTTTGTGGGCCATTTGAAGTCCATCTGAGGCACCCCCCCCCCCCCCCCCCCCCCCCCCCCCCCCCCCCCCCCCCCCCCCCCCCCCCCCCCCCCCCCCCCCCCCCCCCCCCCCCCCCCCCCCCCCCCCCCCCCCCCCCCCCCCCCCCCCCCCCCCCCCCCCCCCCCCCCCCCCCCCCCCCCCCCCCCCCCCCCCCTTAAGTAAACAGTAAGGAAAACCACCAGCAGTTTTGGTTGCCACAGCGACTAGAGACAAGTTCTGTCAGAGATGTCAGTGGTGATCGGTTCCCTCTATGCGAGATGATGTTGAAGAGGCAGTGGAGGCTGAGGAGTACAGCTGCCTCTTCAAACTCTTCACTCTCTTCCTCTGTCGAACAGGACTGTTTTCTATGACGGGCCGTAGATCCACTCAGTACCTGCTGTCTTTGTTTATTCAATGCTCATATTCCCACTTCCTTTTGGTTTCTGTCAAGTTTCTTGGTAAATATGCAGACTTACCAGAAACGATGATGTCAATAAATTAACAACTCATATTTTTTTTCAGATATTATATGTCTATTATGCATGAATAACTTAGAAGCAGCTTCTTATAAAGAATTGCCAACCTTCATCTTAGCATTTGCCAGATCACAAATATCAGAACAAGTTAAGAGTGTTGTTATTTCCTTGAAAAACAAATTGTTCAACACTGAATCATAAATTGCTCCCATTGTGCTGTTTTACTTCACTGGATTAACAATACCTAAATTAATTAGTTGCCTTTTTTTAAACTTCATATTGATAGACAACTTGTATTTGTGTTTTATATGAATCGCCCTGTTTTTCTTTGTTGTACAAAACACCGCTTTCAAGTTGTTTGCATTATGTGATTATTGTCTGTTTTATGTCTATAGCGGCAGTTGCTCGAATGTATTTTCTCAGTAAGTAAAATCCACATATTTAGCGAAGATGAGTTGATAAAACAAACAACAAAGAACTAAATCAGTCATGTTGCCAGAATCAGTGGTGTTAGAGAATGACAGGGAGACTGACGTCACCAAATTCACTTTGTGAATTGACAGAGTGGCCATAATTTATTGCGGATGGTTTCTACTTGTTGCACCCTGATGGGTGTAGATCTTGGGTTAAATTTGAAACTATTGGAGCAGCCTTTAGCTTTCGGCCATGAAAATCAAATGCATATGTTGTGCAGCAAAATTCACGATATTGTAAACAACAGTGACCCTTCCCCAATGTGAGTCCAACGCTCTGCCGGTAAAGGAACATTGCAGACTTCGGCGCCAAAAAACGATACTACTCGAAGCCTCTCCTTTAAAGCTTCAATTGCTTGATATATGCTGCTACTACTATTTATATCACTTCATCTTGCTATAACATCACTGCCATTGCTGGAACTTCATTTCACAACAGACACTTGTCTTCAATGTCATTGCACACTGAATGATCAGCCTTTCAAGGGCTTCATATGAACAGGGTTTCGAGACTTCAATCAGTAAAAAAACAACAACTGAGCAACAAGCGGATGAACGCAGGCTAACAAAGTGCAGAGGTGAAAGATGCCCAATGGACATGCACAACTGAAGCTTCAATCACAGATGTAATAAGAGCATTCATTGCTGCGAAGACTGTTCACCAGGAGGACACTCAAGGTCAAACACCTTGAACCAAGATGTTAGAGGACAGTGTGTCCATCAAATTCTATTTTAAAGACCCCCTTTGTTGTATCGGAAGAAAGTTTTATCTTTAAAAGGTTGAAACGTGTAGAACTGTGTGGAAAAGTGTGAATCAAATGCAGAATTAGAAAATGTGAGCAAAAATATTACATACAACAGAAATATTTCATGGTCCCAAATTTGCAGTTTTTTTTCTTTATCTTAACATGATAACAAACTGACAATCAACGAGCCATGGACCTTTAAAAAGCCATTTGATGACTCCAGGAAATGTGAAACCTTTTTATCGGTTTATTAATGTTTTATACATCAAACAATTAAAAGAAAAAATAATTGGCGGATTAATCCATTATAAAAACAATTACAGCTTGCAGCCCTAACCTGAAAGTTTGTACTGTTGCACACGTATTAATATTTATATGTATTTAATACAGAGTTGATATATACTGTATTTAAATCTACTTCATCTTCCTGTTTTTAAAAAAAATATATTTCCAAGATAAATCTCTCGACAAGAAGGTATTTCAAATTAAAATCTGCAGAGGTTTATTACCCAACAATACCTTTTCTTCTTACGTGTGCACAAATTCAATTGTTTTCTTTCATTAATTCAGGATTCTTCTCTGTCTGCATAATCCTGTTTCGTATCCCACACAATCTCTAGTTTTCTGTCCACTCTGCAACTTCAGGCCGTTCACTGTTTTAGCCTTTTTTTTCTCTATTCAGCATCCTATATTCCTGCACACCTCACCTGCCTGACTCAAAGTTTTGCATTTTACCCCACTCTCCAGCTCACCCTCTCTCTCGCTGTCAGCTCCTGCCACTCGCCCTCAGATGGCATAATCCCTGTCATATTGTCACATTACGGGAGTTCAGATGCTAATGGCTGCACTGCTAATCCAGCTGCTGGCAAGTCTGGGCCAGTGCCTAAACTCACCCTGCCCAGCTCTGCAGCAGCTGTGCCCTGCTCAGTCATGCCAATGATGCACCAGGGATCAGAGACACACAACAGTCATGCTGGTGGTTGGAGGACTGCATGTAAAAGTGAGCATTACAGAAAGGAGACCTTGATTAATGGTTAGGACTTCAGGAGAAGGTCTGTACTGGAAAGGAGGGAGATGATGGTGAGGGAGGAGGTATATTTTTTCATGTACCAACAAAACTGAAGATGCAGCAGCAGCAGGTCAGGAAAACCATTCTCATCCTCAAGCACAGCCATTTTATCACAGCCAATGGGCGTGTCTAAAATATGCACAAGGTGCCTTTGAGTTTCGGCATAAAAAACACTTGGTTAGGTTCACAAAAAGGTCATTGTTTGGGTTGAAAAAAGTGATTTTACATACGAACCATTATTTACATCACGTAAATTGAATAAGTTCATACATTACTTAAAAGAAATCCACGCTGACTTTTTCTTTCTCACTGACTCGAACACCGGCCACCTGGGTGATTGGCTTCCTATGTGGACTTTGTCACTCTTTCAAGGACACCTTGTGTGTATTGCTGTGTTCAAATGGTGTCGTATTTACCGTGTACATCAGATGAGTCCATATGAACGGCCCCCTCTTGTGGTATTCACTACATCAGGACTCAAAATTTTCTATAAGCTTTGAGTTCGCGAGTTGTTTGATGATGTTTACAGAAACGGCAGAGGCCATGGAAGTTCATTTTTCGTGGGATGTTGAGCTAATATTTTGTAATTCTAGTCATGTGGAGTTTGTCTTCACAACTTAGATAATAGCCTACGTCTGAGGAAAGTGTTGATTTTCCCAACGGCCTCATCTTTTCCCTTTGGGCCTTTTCATTTCCTGCATTATGTTACCCCCGTTAGCTTGCTAAATTGTTAGCGTCTGTGGCTTCTAGACGGCGTCCATGTTGCCGCTGCCTTTGCTACAGTGTTTAACGAATGAACCCCTTGAACGTCAAGCGTACGGTGCACACGACTTTCCATGTTGTAACCACAAGCTCACGAGTTCCATTTGAACACAGCATATCTCTCTGACTCTAGTGGCTTTAACAAAATGGCACTATTTGACGCCCTGAGAATGAGACCGGGCCGAGACAGCCGGGGAGCCAAATTTTTGCAAAGTCTTCCTGAGATACGGATGAAAGTTGTGGCCGTACCCAGAAATCCATTAGTACGTTTGAACAAACAAACAGAGTGAGGGAAAGTGTGGATGTGAATGAAAGTAAGGATTCACAAGAGAGACACAGATATAAGTCGCTTATTGAGCTGTGGATGTGAATGGGCCTTGGCAGGCAATTATGGTCATTACTGTCTCTTACAATCTTTCAGAAATATACATTTCCTATTCTATGGGAGACAGGGAGTGTACTTAAGCTACAGAGCATTCAGTGTTTGTTGTGAAATTGTTCCAACAGCTCTCCCATCCATTAGAGGGGGAAAATCGTTTTGCCTATAATCTAAATATAACGCAACTTATCAAAACTTTAAAGTGAATTAAAACCTCCTACTTTTCAATAAAACATCTGCCCGAAAGCACCATCCCATTAGCGAAAAGCAGGCATTCAGCTACTTCAAAATAATTCTGCTAATTTGGCTGAAACCTCTGGGTTCAATCATTGATGAATGAAACCTACAAGAGCAGGGGATGGAGTGGCACACAGAAGTGGACTGAATACATGATCAGGGATATGAGGGCTCTTTTTGGAAGGGGGCTTGTGCACTAGTGAAAAGGTGGTGTCCCTCACCTTTTCACCTCGAATATTACACCTTATTTTCCCACCCAATCTCTTTCTCTTTCACACACAGACAATACTGATGAGCTTCAGAAAAGGTTGATAAAAGTGCATGTATATGTGCGTAAGTGTTGGGGGGTACTTTAGCCTTATGATGGATAGCATTGGCAGGCAAATGTCCTATTAATAGTTGAATATAGTACATCAAAATCAACTCAGAATCACATTAAGCACATTACATTAGAGGCTGAACTGCTCTGTTAACTTAATTGGTGTGTTTTAGGGCAAAATCAAACCTAAAACAGGGACGAGCAAATTCAATTCTGAAGTCTGAAACACAATGATTAGATATCATTAGTCATTAAATCAGGAAACAGAGCCTTGCGATCTCTGATTGTAAAATAGGCCCGAGAGAAGAGATGCAGATAGCAGCTCTTGTATAAACACACTAACTCTCATTCCAATCTTTCAGTTTGTAAAGAGGGAGACCTTTGACCCTCAAACAGATCAAAGTTTGGAGAGTGGATGCAGGGCCTGTGTACTCAGCTCTTATGCACACAACGGCTTGCCTCCTTTCTGTGTGTTCATGCTGTTTACCATTCATTAGACTGGGAGATGTGTCTATTACAGTGAAAGCCTGTGAGTTGTGGTAGTACGTGCAGCACATCGTAATTTACTCACTAAATTTAACAATAATATATAACAGAATTCAAAATGATACAGCGTCAGTCCCACTATAAACAAACAGACAGATGATGTACGGATAAAATTGGGGAAATCTGCTGTCATGTTTTTATTCCTGGCACAGGAATGTCACTTTAAAAGTAAAATATGAAGTAATTTGGAGGAGACTCTGAAATGTCTTATTTCAATGAAGGAAAAGGAAATGTAAACCAGTAACAGAATACTAGATATATTCACCTCCACATTCACCATTGCCATAACAGTTCCTTATTACGTCACTACAAAACATATGTTGCAGGGAAGCGTCAGTATGCAGCAGCCGGATAAAATGAACGTTCTTCGAGGAATTGAGCTGTTCCCGATGTGCGCACTAAACCTCTTTTTTTTCTCCTACCTTCACTCTGGATTGCTGAACGGGGCCCTGAGCTGACGGGGGGATGAATTCACCCAACACAAAACAACAACACCACCAAGTTTGAGAGACAGATTTTAAATGGAAAATTCCTGAGAAGAAATTTAGATGAAAAGAAACTGAGGGAGAAAAAAACGGGGGAAATAGAGTTCTTTCCTGTTATTGTTCAGTCTTTATTCCTGGTTTGAAGAGAGGGTCTGTAGGTCGCAGTGGTTGGGAATGTTCACTGAGAGGATTGAAAGAGAGAAATCCGTATCCGTGATTGGCTGAGATTCCCAAAGGACAATCGGTGAGAGTTGAGGAAGCCTCTGAGGCTAATCTATCATTAGCATTCTCAAAGAAGTACTGGGACTTGGACAGAAATACACAAAAACACACGTACAAACACGCAAACATTTGCCTGATTTCCACAGTTATACACGTACATGTGGACAGACTATATCCTGCAACAATGCTCCAAAATCAGATAAAACAAATACCAAAAACTAGATCAATATAGAACTGCAACCATTGGTCTATTAAGTGACAAGTACTTTGATAATCGATTTATGTAATTTTAGAAGAAAATATAGCAAAGATTTGTTGATTCTGGCTTCTCAAATATGAAGATTTGTAGGGGTTTTCTTATCTTACCATGTAGAAAATAAAATATAATGTTTCAGACTATTGGTCAAACAAGAAATCTAAAAGCATCATCTTGGGCTCTGACTTTTTAACCATTTTGTGAGATATATCAACTAAACACAAATAAATGTATTCAAAATGACACAAGACTTCTTGCTGATTAAAGACTCTGCAACGCTGATAACTGCAAATCCACATGACACAACTCCATAAACTGAAGATGTAAAAATTCACAAAAAAATATTTAGGGGAAGGAGAAAAGGGCCAAAATGAAGACACCTTATTATGCACAAAGACACATAAGCTGAGAAACACACACCAACAGACTTTGATTCTGCGAGTCCATTGTATGGTAAACACAATGAGATCTGTTCCAGTAATGAGGCGAGCCAGAGCTGTATTGATCACATGCAGTGGATCAGACGACCTCTGTCAGTCCCCCAGAGCCCACTTTATACAGCCCGAGAACCCGACACAATCTCCTCTCGTTTACCACTTTACATCTATCTCTCTCACCCCTCCTGCCTCGGCATAACAACTCGTCCTCTTGGTCCATTTCAGAGGTTTTCCTTCCTCTTGCACTTTTTTTTCCTTCTCCTTCTCATCTTTTGTTGTCTCATCTTTCTCTCTGCTTCCATGTATCAGCCTCCTTATTTATGTAAATCCATTTGCTGCGAGAATGAAGCTTGTCTAATGTCCTGAACACTGCTGGATTTCATGCCATTTCTTCCTGGTAACGGTAGAATAATGAAAATGTAAATAGCGTTAAGCTGGGTAGCTTAAGACAACCTCTTAATGAAGGCAGAGAGAGAGAGAGAGAGAGAGAAGAGGAGGCATTTTTAGCTTCAAAAGAGTCCTGACGTCAACAGCTACATCATCACATACAGCAAGCCACTGAAGCATGTGTATGGGAACCAGCTAGACAGAGGACAATATAGGATTTCAAGATGTGTGGTAAGAGCTGACTTCAAATGAAGCCTCAAAGAGTAGTCTTTCATGTTACATTTCAACTGGTAGGCTCCATGCACCATTCACTTTCTCTCGTGTTTGTTTCTTGAGGCTTCTGCTCTAGTTGTCATTCAGTCTCTAGGGAACAATCTCAGCCTGTAATCGGAGGAGACATTAATCACGCTTTGGTTTTGCCTCACTCTGATACAGCTGTCCATTAGAGGGATAAACCTAATATTTTGTGAGAATTGATGGTATCTATTCCCTCTGCCTGAACACGGGTGTTGCTTTTTTACACATGCGCTTATCCAGGAGAGTGAGGGGGAGGCGGTTATGTAAGAAGGGATCCAGGAGGGCTTCCCTTGAGCTTTGGATGGAGAGTGAGAGGAGAGAGCAAAGGAGATGAACACAGTATGTGAGCGGAGGGAAAGACACAAAATGGGGCAGAGGTGCAGAAAGGTGACCTCCCGTGTGTTGCTGGTGAATAGATTGAGTGAGTGAGGGAAGAGGGGGAGGGGGAAGAATAAACCAGAATAATTAGTGATTTCAAACAGTGATTAGAGAAGAGTGAGTCAGGCACAGGGGAAACAAGAGAGGCAGAGAAACGAATGTGAGATGAACCAGGCTGAAGGAGGGAACCTTCCGAACCCGGAGAAGTGTTTGCTGTCACCTTTCTAAATGTCCTGTGACTCCACATAGATTGTGAATCTACTTAGGCCGCAAAACAGCATGTGTGCCCTTGCTATCCTGCTCAACCTTGGGATAACTCTGCATTAGCACATCAGGCTGTTAAGTCAATCCTAGAGCTACTCAGCCAAATAGACCATTGGCTTGATCTTTGATTGTAAAAGCCTGCCAGCCTGGCAAGTTAATCCCAGAGCGCAGTAGGCCAATCAAGTTGTCAGGCCAGGGCTCACCGTCAATAACACATTTAGGTCAAAGAGAAAGGCATGAAGCAGGCCTGATCTTCTAGAGACATACCTCCATCAAATCAGAAATACAGTATATATTAAACAGTCCAAGTATATAGCTATACATATGTGCAAGAAGCTGATTTTGTTTTTACATATTTTTATACATATATATGTATATGTATAAAAAAGAAGGAATAAAATCAACATAGGATTGGGGATTTTGCTGGATAACTTGTTATAGCTGCCTTATTTATTGATCTGCACTCAGGCACAAGAAACTGTTATTGTGCAGTCACCAGAACCACCCATGTCTGCAGTGGCACAGAAAAATGAACTCTAAACAGAACAACCTGGCGGCGGTGGAACGGTGAAGGACGAGGGAGTTGTTGGAGGCAACAAGAGGAGTGTAAAAGATAGAGAGACAACGCAGGAAAAGATTGAAAGAAATAAAGAGCGATATAGAGAGAGGGTAAAAGAAAGAGACAGAGGCAGACAGCACTATTTACGGTAGATTAGTTGTTATGGTGATAAGCAGAAGGGAAAGGAAGGGATGTAGTTGTCAGGGTGATGGGGCTGCACTGGTCTACTAATGATATGTAAAAATAACTGTGCTTAGAAATCTCCCTACCTTTGCAAACAAAACAAAAAACCCGTGCTAACACACATACACACAAAAACATGCTCAGATGAATACACACAAAGCAGTCTGGGGAAGCAGATTCCTCTCATTAGAATATGGAGACATACTCAGATTCCTTCCCCACTCTTAAATTTTCATAGGTTTTTGGCTAATGAGGGGGATGGTAGGTAAACACCGGGGATGCTTGTTTGTGTGTTTATTCCTGTGTGTAACGTCTGTAGGTCTGTGCTTAAAGGCCTAATAACAGCATCTCTGAGTGCACATCACTCTGACAGCAGGAGATGACTGAGGACTGTGGGTAATTGTAGTTTAAATGGCCTGGAGGGGTTTCTAGAATGCTGGTCTTTGTAGTTTTACTGCCTGCGGTGTAACCTCTGGGTTTTCCAAAGGCATTTAATGTAATCACTGTCAAATAGCAATCAAACACACCCCAATATGCCAAGCGCTAACAAGTAATATCTCATAGTAATGTCATTAATTATGCAATACATACTGTCTGCTGCGTTCAGTGGTTGAATGTAACTAAAAATATATTTACTCAAGTACTCAATTTGAAGGTGGTTGTTAAGAAGGATTTAGAAATCAACTCTTCTGAGTGTGCCTACATGGACAGAATCCCTGTTTTGTGTCTTATCCTGTTTTTTGTGTGTGTGTTTTTTTTTATCATATTAGGGATATGAAAAACATGGGTATTCATGTCCCTTTACACATGATTATAACAGTATTTGGGTATCTGTTAATCTGTGTACAGTTGTACACTTGAATAGTTTGTTGTTTTTCATGGTTCATTTTTGACGTATTGTATCAAGTTTGTGTTAATGCTTACCTTCTTAGTTTTGTTGTGAAGTCCAATGCTTTTATTTTGAAGGATTAGTGCCCGAAATAGAACAAAATTACTCTCACAACACGATGAAAAAAATTACCAGTATGACTGTTTTTGTTTGTGTAGCACCTGGCTGATATGAGCAAAGGGATGCTAAATATTTTATTTCATGCTTTAAAGAACACTGAGTAACATTCTTGTGCTTTTATGCAGAATTTCTGGGGTTTTAAATTTGAGAACTGATGAATTTGGGGAATTTTAAACCGACCCTGAAATTGTTTTCAAACTGATTAGTGAGCCAACAAACAAAGGTTTCTGGGAAAACTACTTACTTGTAAACAGAGCACACACGCAGCCGCTATATCTCAGCCATCTAATGCAGACTAAATTGCCTTGATGTCGATAAAAGTGTCTAATGGCACTTCTCATTTACCAACATTTAATTATCTAACAGATTATTTCTGTTGTAGATATAAATCCACTCGTTTGAACGTGTACACACACACACACACACACACACACACACACACACACACACACACACACACACACACACACACACACACACACACACACACACCGTTACGGCAGTGCAGAATATTACATTTTATTTACTCGTGTCACTAACATGAATGATTCTCTGGAATAATTGCTTCATTATCAGTGGAGACCAGCACACACACATATTACACCACATGTTTCTCTAATCATGTCTTCACATTGCAACATACAGCCTCCAACCTAAGCATCACACCACAACACACAAACGGCATCTCTCTCACGCGCGCATACACATACATACATACATATATACATACATACATACATACATACATACATACATACATACATACATGCAGTTTTCCTGAGCATACATTAACTAGAGGAAGTAATTCTCAGGCTGTGGTGGTCTTTGAATACAAACCTTTAGAGGGAATTTAAAGACCTACTGTCTAACAAATATTTAAAGTCATGCAGTTTATATTCTCAAGTGTAACCTTATACCTATGCTTTAAAAAACAGATGTGCCTTTACTGTGTATCACTGAAAAGATTTAGAAATGCTGGTTTGTTCTGTTCCCTCCACACCTTCAAACTCTTACTACCAAAACAAAAATACAAAATTGTCTATCTTTGACAGAAGATACAATCAACATCTTCCTTGGTCTTTACTTTAAGCAAAACAGTCGTACAGTCGTGCAGTCAAATGCAATCCTGTCTTCCTATACAAAATAATTATGTTATGGCTCCATTCATTGCCTGCATATGTTTTTCTATCCTGAGGCCGTGCAGCTTTTGTGAATCGAGCAAAGAAAATAGACTTCCTATCTGCACAATGCGCCATCCAGGGACAGTCTGGCTTTCCACAAGAAAGCCATTTAATCTCCAGTAGTCTGCATGTGATCAATCTCCCAGCACAGTGTTACTGCAGCGTGGGCCATTCCTCATCATTTAGAGAGAGAGCGGTATTGACCAGGCCAGGACAGCCTCCACGGTGCATCTGTGTGTGTGCTATGAGCCAACAGGAAACAATAAACCAAAAATGTCCAGTGTGTATATCCTGTGCTTTGTTTTCTCCATCATAGGCTTGGATGGGCATGCATGTATATTTATGAAATGTGAATTTCTGTGTATACCTGAGGGGCAAAACCAGCTGGTTAACAAATGGAAATATTCACACTTCTTCAAATGTGTTGGCTTGTTTCCACGTATATGTCTCATGATAAAGCACCTGGTCATATTCTCCACTTCTGATCAATACATCCCCAGTTCGACAGTCGTGCTTGGCGGCTTACAGCAAGCATACACTCCAAGGATAAGCACAGGCTTGTAAATGAGCATCAAATGCAATTGGCTTAGCACTGTGATGCAAAAAAAAGAGACAGGAGGGAGGCTGAAATTACTCTTGAATGGGGAGCATCGTTTTAGACATGTCAAGTAGAAAGGTTCAGGGAGATGAGTAGTTCATTTGGAAACTAGCTTCAGTCATATATTATGTGTGTATGGATGTCAGAATGGACATTTGATCTGTCAATAGACTATTCTATTACACCCTTTTCCTGACCGAGACATGAGAGGAATGAATGTTCAATACAAGCATCTAGGAAGCCTCGGGAGTATGAGACAGGCATGACAAGTAGAGACAAGGTCTCGCTACATCTTATTTGTGTATGTAATTTAGCTCATCTTCCTGACAGAGGAAATGTATAGACAGGCACCTTTCAGTTTTCAAGTGTCACCAAAATTGCCGCAGTATGATTTGTGAAACGAAAGGAGAGCACCTTGACAAATAAATTAACTGACTGACAGGCTGGCTGGATTTCGGATTCCTATCTTCGCACTTATCGAGTGGTTATTCCGGCATCTGCTCCACGGACTTCATCTCCCACACTGCCTCGGGGCCATGTCAGATTTACTGTTATCCATGGCGGGCTCTTATCAGGGATTTGGAGCGGGACTTTGCAGAGTCATCTAGAATATTGGCTGCATCGTTTTTTTATCCCCTCTCAGAGAAACAGCAAGAGGCCAAGGTTGGGATATCACAAGTCACATGAATACAGTCACACACTGCATACACACTTATGCACGCACACACACACACACACACATACACACACACCTCTGACATCCCCTACTGGGATCATTGGGTAGCAATACCCTGTCATATCAGAGTATATAGACAGCGAGCTGACTGCAGTGTTTTTTGCCGTAGTCACAGCTTGCCGCATTCTCTGCAGATCTAAGCCATGTTTGTTTTTACAATTACACTTTTTTTCTAAAATGGTTCAGGAACCACCAGCTATATACAACAATACAGACTCTGTAAAGGCACAGTTCATAGTTTTTGTTTCTGGATATGGGAACTACAGGTTCATTTGCTACAGACTTTTAGTTATTGATAAAATAGGCTTCTCAGCAGACCATCGAAGCAAATAGGCTTCAAAAGTCATTTTCACAAACGTTCCTGACGGACACAGACTTTAAAAATATTAAACTCTGCAGCCGCTGTTTTGGGACTATTTTTACCTGATTTCACAAAACTACCTCATTTACATGTAAACCAGTTGTCGACGTCAGGGTCTCCACACAGGAACAGGGTAGGGAGTTTTATTGACGGGTGTCGAGTATTGGCCCTTTCATTGAAAGACGGGAATTATTAATGCGAGGTTCAGATTTTGTGTCTGAAATCTTTGCAGTTATCCATTTATCTACATCGTACCTTTAACACGTCGTCAACGATCACATTAAAGGCAACTGAGTTAACTCACACACTCCACATATTTAACGTAAAGCAATGCCTCCGCTCTGTAAAGTGTATTACACAGAAAGGCTTCCATTCTTGCATTGGAGCCGAGTGCAGAGTGTTGTTTTCCACTGCAGCGTGTTCACTCATCCCTGCAGGCTGCGTTTAAAAGCCATTATTCCAGCTAACAGACCGGTCAGCAAGCCTTGGATGTGTTTAGTGATGTGTATTGTCTGGCTCTCTTATGACATTTGGAGTTCATAAATGGACAAAGTGTTCATACTGTTTTATTTTTTGCCTCTGTGTGGGACAGCCGAGGCAGCAGAGGCTGTGATGGCGCAGAGCTGCAGCTGTGAGCAATTCACAATCAGATTGTCAATTGTCTGTGTATGTCACGACAGTGAGTCTGGGGCAGATGACAACCCATACTGCACCCTGCGCATCACCACACACTCTCCTCCTTTGACCACGTGACACTGATTGATGGGTATGTATAGTACACAGTACAGTATTCCTCCTCTGTGGGTGGTAAACTATTGAAAACACCTTTGGGGCTGGAATCAATGAAGGTGTTTCACCATAAACACATTAACTTGAATGTAAGACAATTCTGAGGTAAGATGGCAGAAATGTGGTAGGCATGAAACTGTAGGTAAAACTGCCCTAAAACATGTTTGAACTTGGTGGGTGAGCTACCTACAGCAGTGTGTTTGTAAGGTGTGACTGCTAGACTGTTGGGTGGCAAGGTTAATAAGCAATAACCTACTATTGCTTATAATAACAACATCAGGCAGGAATATCCCGCTGCCATTTTCTGATCTTATCAGACCTACTGAAGCATAGTGTAATCATCCCTGCTGCTGTGTGGTGATTTTGTAATATTGGACGATGCCAGGGTTGCTGCGCGTCTCATGAGCTGCGGCCAAAAATGACCAACACAAAATGAAGGTGTAAAAAAATTACCATTTTTTCCATAGTGTCAACAAAGACACATATTGAACCACTAGGTTCAACAAAAGGAAAAGCAAAAAAAAGGTAATCTAATGTAACTTTTCATTCCATTCCTATGAGCAGGGAGGCAGCAGTAAGGTAGTGCAGCTAGAAAAGGATTTGTGAGAAACCTTGTGAGAAAATGTTTATTGCTGCACCATCTTTTAATAGGGCATGTACTTTGCCTAATACACTCATGGTTAAGCTCCAGCACAGCTCAATCAGTCCCCTGTCTTTCTCCCTTTTTACCATCGGCCCAGAGTGGACACGCCAGGATGTGATACTCACATATCAGTATTATTGGTACAATCATGCGCAAAAAGCCCAATCGACCCCGAGCACAAAGCCATCAAGGCAGAATTAAAGCTATTACTGAAATCATATCAGTTCCACAGTGGCTGGTAAAATTCCTTTGTTATGACACATCACAGTCCAATAGGACTTCACTGATTTGTGTGTATTGCAGAGGAATGAATGAGCTGTCCAATTTTGATGCCTTGGGCTGATGACCATCTAAGCTGATCAGTCTGTCCGTGTGTTTTTTTTACCATGAGATTTGAGTTAATACTTTTTCAGGTCCATGTGACCACTTGTCTGAGCCTGCTAGACCAGGTTCTAAGTCTTCATTCTTTCAAATGTTGTTTGATCTCAAGAAAATGTAAATTTTTACTTTTAACTTAACCCCAAAAAGTGTGCATTCAGAAGGAGGATATTGCTTTGAAGGACCAGAGGAAGTTTGACAAGACCGGGGGGAATGTTGGCTGCCCATGGCCCGAATCTAAAGAGGTTTATTTGGTTGACTGGCCAACTTCAACCACTGCTACTTCATCCTCAACTTCTCAAAGTGATTATTTTCTTGACTGATCTCTGTTGAAACTTTGATCCAGCCCACTGGACACAGCAGTGCCAACAGGTGTTTGAGAGGATCCACAGGGGGATTGACTCCACTCTGCACCAGATTTATACACTGGACACCGAGCTGGAAACCCTCAGGATAGAAAGTGTGATGAGGTTGTGTTATGATGTGAGTACCCAGTGAGGACACAACATACCAGCAGCATATGATGTTTAAGTTTCTAGGGATAAATAACTACCCTGTTTCCCAGAGTTCCTCAGTGCTAGGAAATTTGAGTCCTTATGATTATGAACAATGATTGTTTTTTTTATTTTGTTTTAATCAACTTGATGTCTACCAAAAACTAAGACTCTTAAAATTATCTTTTCAAATGACTCACAAATCTAATCAACAAAGGAAATCTCTCAAATAAACCTAGTTTTACCTGATAAAACACTAACTGAGTGATCGTATCTGTTGTAGGTTGCTTTTTTTTTGTGGAACTAATCCATTTTTCCTTCAACAGTGTTTGGATCCCAAACAGTGGCACTTCAAAGTTTGTAAATTCTTTAGATTTTTCCATATTGCTGCATAAAAGTGACTTCAAACATCATCAGATTTATACACAAGTCCCAAGGGTAGATATATGAAACGCAATTAAACTAATGATACAAAGATAATATACGTTGTCTGATATTTATTAAGCAAGTGTGTCATGGCTCAGAATATTGGTTGATGCTGATCAGGTGGGAAAGGTTACAAAAACCTCTTAATAGTTTGTGTTGTCTTTTAAAAAAATGAAAAACACTGCATTTCAATATAAGAATCTTATTCCATCAGTGAAGCATGGTGGTGGAAGTATCATGGTTTGCAGCAGATTCTGAGGGAAAATGTCAGAACATCTATCAATGAACTGAATGTTAAGTGAAAGGGGGTCATACAGCCAAACAACAATCCTAAGCACATAAGTCCTTCTACCAAATAATAGTTAAAGGGGAATAAAGTGAAAGTCCTGACCTGAATCCGATAGAAATGTTGTGGAACGACCTAAAGTTCATGTCAAGAAACCCACCGACAGCCACCACCATTTATGGAGAAAAATATCAAATTGAAAAGGGTTCGAAACTTTCAACCACCACTGTATGTAATTTTCAGAATCCCCATTTTTGTATTCTAAACCATGTTTTTGTTGCAATGTGTTGAGATGTGCAGACAACGGGTTTTGAGTTTTGTCTGAAGGTTCTTGCTCCTATTCAACACTCTTCATTGTGGCTAACAGCCTACTGCAAACTGGTAATTGGGTTTGCGAGCAGACTGAGACCCAGGTTAAAGAGTCTCTGTCTTTTCTGATTAAAGTTTGGATCTTTATGGGCTGATCTCCAGCAGGGAAACTGGAGCGGGCCTGTTCAGGTCGAGCTGGGCCGGGTCGGACCACGGCACAGACAACTGGAGTCTGATGGATGGACCCTGACAGCTTGTCTCTGTCAGAGGACTGCTCACTGTCCCTGAGAGTGAATCTCTCGCAGTGTCAGCACGGCCTCGGTCAGTCCTCACTCGCGCAGAGGTGAGCAGAGTGCCTGGAGTGAAAACCCTCATTTGCAGCCGCACAGCATTCACACGCCAAAGATGTTGTTCAAACGTGACCAGAGTATGAGCAGCTCGTACACGCATCCACCGACCTACGCGCAAAAAAAAAAAAACAACACAAACCAACAACACCAGCCAACTCTAAATGATATCTAACCCTGCTGAGCTCGACTGGTCATTAAAAGCACGAGCAGCACCAAGCGTGGCACAAAGACATGGAACAAGAGACACACATTGCCTCCACACCTTTGGGAAACTCATTAGTCCGGGTAATACAGGCCCAAGCAGACGCCACACTGAATAATTATAGGATTTTGGAGTGCTACAACACTGGGAATGCCACCCGGACACTGGGGGGGAGAAACCAATTGAATAGTTGCTTTATCCAGCATCTCCTGAGGGCTAATCAGGCCCTCATAGCTGATGCCTTGCCTATAACTATTCAAACCAAATTCCCAGCTCTTCCCACAATCCTACAGAAACAATAGAGTATTCCCATCTGAAACAGTGCGCCCCACAAACAAGTCATTATAGCAGTAATCCAAACAGAGGTCTCTTTCTTAGTCTCAAACTTTATTCTCTTCTCTCTGTTTTATTAAAATGTCCGGCTTAGACTCCACAACAATAATAACTACTTTTAAATGACTTTGACCTAGGTCCATGTAAGAGGCCAGGGCCGGTCATATGAAGCAAATTTAATAGCAGTCATGAGACTCCACCTGCTCCATCTCTTTCATCTCTAGCATGAGGACAAATGTCCCAAACCTGTGAACCAGAAAGCAATCACTCACCGGGGGCTTTATCAGCCAATTAATCTCCTTTACCACCACATCTTTAACACAAACGCCTAACCTCCATCCTGTCCAGTCTGTCTGGGACTAGTGGAGGAAGGAAAGTTGAGAGGGCAACATTTTTGTAAAATAATGAACAAGTTCCAATAAAATCATTTATTAAAGCGAAATAAAAATAAAACACTGAAAAAAAGGCTGCAGTACTTCTTTCTATATGTAAACAAACAGATGTGAAAAAAAACTTATTTTACTCAAAGTATGTAAACACTAAATGAGAGTTCAATTTCATGTAAACAACTTAATTGAAATTTGCATTTTGAACTTCCACCTCTGGCTGAATTTCTTTTCAAACATTAAAAAATAAATGTATTGTTAATTGCTCAATTAGGGATAATCAGTGCTGGTGTGAGTTCCATTAGTTTATGTGTAAATGTTTTCCCACCAATAAAAAACTATGTGTATAAACACATGCAATAGTGTCTGTGTTTCCATCCCTGTGTGATAGAAAGACAAAGTGATGACAAGTTTTACATGAGCTTGTTAGATTTTCCATGTGTCTCCATCTATTATAATCATTCAGGCAGACAAAGGGGCCTTTTGAAGTGGTATTAAATAGCCCAAATTGCGCTGTGACAGTGAATCACCTTTGACCCCTCACTTTGGGGGTGATATTGACTTTACTGCTATCGATATTTGACCGAAGGACCCAGAAGACCCACTTGATTGATCTGATGTGCTGTCCAGGCTCTAATCTATGTGGAAATCCTTCACGGTGCGAAGCATATAAACCACACAGTTAGTGGTGCGTGCGTGCGTGTGCGTGTGTGTGTGTGTGTGTGTGTGTGTGTGTGTGTGTGTGTGTGTGGGCACACAATCAAACATATGCACTTGGGAGCAGCACATACATATACACACACTTGCATTCAAACTCCTACTTCAACTATTATGTCACAACTCTGATTATAAAAATATGAAGTAAAACACATGTAGGCAGTCAACTGTGTATTGAAGACAATCAAGTTATATTCTATCAAATTAGTCCAATACTGTGTAACTGTGCACTCACCATAAGACAGAAAGCCCCTTATGACCTGAACCATCATATTCTACGATTTAGTGAGATAATAACCATACGCTGGATTATCTGTCCCCAAATTGATCATCAATTACATTGCTCTGATTTGAATTATATGAATGGCCGTGATCAAAGTACCTGGCTGATATATTAACAAGAGTTTAGTCTCGTATCTAAGCTATTGTTTTAACAAATTATAGGTTAAATGATTGTCTACAACCATATATTATATAGCAACATCAAGTATTTATGTCTATACAATTCTGTTTGTCTTTTAAAGACAATAACAGCGATTTTGAATCGTTTACATGCACAAGACACCTGGGAGATTTAGCAGCATAGATGTACAGTACAAACCCTGGTTGGTTTACAGCTGAAGGACAGTGGACAATGCACTTCAGGTACTTTTAGACTTATCTTGTTTACTTTTGTTCATTTTCCCTCTTGGCGTGGTTCTTTGGGCAGATGTAAACACAACAATCATACCCAGGTATGGACAAAACAATCGCGCGCACACACAGTTTAGAAGAAGCATCCTCAGTCCAGTCACCAGTTAAGTGTGGAGTGATTCTATAGTGGTGCGACCTCGGTCTGAACCAACTATAAAGTGTATTTTGCAAGTCTGAGTTGTTTCAGGTCTGTTTTGCATGCACTATTTAAATATGAATGAGACTAGGTCTAAACCCAGTATATGGCTGGCAGTGTGTGAAAGGCTTGAGGGCTTTTAATGTCATAATGCTGGGAGAAATGACAGCGGTAGGGTGGTCACTGGGCCAGACTCTGGCAGTTAAAGCTCTTTTTTTACAGGTCAGTCTACATCCCTACCCTCATCTATCGACATTAACTCTGGGTATTACATTACATTTCATTTAGCTGACGCTTTTATCCAAAACGACTTACGATAAGTGCATTTCAACCATGAGGGTACAAAACCCAGAACTACAAGAATGGGTAATGACAGAAAGAAGAAGATAGCGGATCTGGATCCCCCGAGATGAGCTGGAGGAAGTTGCAGGTATCAGGGACATCTGGGCTTTTCTGCTTTCCCTAATACCTTCGAGATGAAACGGACAGTCGCGGCATTCGGCCGACTATTTGTGAAACTTTGGTATCTCAGTCACTCAGTGACAGACATTTCCATTTATAGGGTTGGCTCTGCTGTTGCAGTCCAGCCAAAAAGTTAATGTGACTGACGAGTGCTTGTCTGGCTGGCTGATATAATGGTGATATGGAGATAGCCAACTATCTCACCCTTCGAATATGTCAGCAAGCTTTTAAAAAGAAATATTTTGCAAAAATACAGATGAAATCTGCTGTGTCTATCTCTGCTGTAACCAGGCCTTTAAGCTGTTTCACTTCTGAAAGCCTTCAGTCAGTTATTTGGTTAGCATCATTAAATTTGTTTCCTGGGTGTACTTTATATTTTAGTGGGTGCATGGTTTAGTGCAGGGGTGTCAAACTCATTTTAGTTAAGGGGCCACATACTGCCCACTTTGATCTCAAGTGGGCCAGACCAGTAAAATCATAGCATAATAACGAACATATTTCTCTATGTTTAAATCATTGGTGAAGGTTTTTGGATGATAAACCCTATTTTAAGGTCTTTCTACAACAAACTAGAAACATAAAGACCAAAAACTCAGACATCAGCCCACTGTTTATCTGCCCGGGCTCTCCTCTGCAGATTCCCTCGCTTTGTGACACGTTTGACGTCAAACGCGTCACAAAGCGAGCAGCGAGCGCTGCTGCCTCCGGAGCAGACGTCGCATTTACGCTGTTTTTGAAGCAATTACTGGATCGATTAAAAAAATTACAAAACGTTTGTACTCATAAACCTCCATATTCTCATAGAAATGCAATTTATGTCTTTCTGTAATTTTCACACTTAGCAAAGTCATCCGGCGGGCCGAGCTGGACCCCTGGCGGGCTGGATGCAGCCCACGGGCCGCATGTTTGACACCCCTGGTTTAGTGTGTCCATTTTCTTTATTACGGACCATCTTTGTTTCTTGTTAAGTCACATCATTCATTGATAAGTTGCCCTTTTGCTCTTTGTGTCCTTGCCTGTCAAGTGAGTGTGCTTTCCTATAAATATCAAACTTTTAGCTAAAGGTCAGTCCTTAAATCTTCAGACATGCCAACCCATGTGTGCAGGAGGGGACATGCATACCCAGAAACACAAAGACGTAAAACCAATGGTGTAACAAACAGACACACACGCACGCACACACACACACACACACGCACGCACGCACGCACACACGCACACACACACACACACACACACACACACACACACGTTCCTGTAAGCAAGCAATGCATTTTACAATACTTCCTAAGATGGAAAGACTCCAGCTGAAGTTTGACACAAATGTGACAGCAAGTACTTTTTTAGGATTTAATAATAATTACGAATATTGGCTGCATAAAGTAGCAATATGATGAACAAAGTCTCCTTTTTCCCCTTGTGTATTAGATTGTCTTTGCAGTGTATTAACAGTGTGTGTGTGTTTAACACTGCTTCCCTAATACTCCCCAGTATTCATGTCATGAAAAGTTTCTACTTTCAGTCTTTTTGCTCTCTATTTTCTCTTTGACCTTTGCATTTGTTCACAATTGATGTTCAATTTGCTGGCATTTAGAGCCAAAATGAGTTTCACATTAACCCTTGGTGACCAAGTCATTGAGCAATTGGATCATTTGGGAGCTGTCACTCTCTCAAGGTTGAGGTAGGCCTACCTAATTCTAAGAAGTCCATATATATCTTTACATTAAGTCACACGCTCCTCACCTGAGACACAAGCAAAAAAAGTCAAATTTTTTAGCTAAATTGCTAAATTCTCCGATTGTGTGATAACAACATTCTTTGAAATTTCCTGACCAACGTCTTTCTGAACAAATATTTTTAATAAGTCTGCAGAATCATAGGGTAACACTGTTTAGTGCCATTTAGGAGGCACGATGTTGATACCTAACGGTAATTCTTCACCAGCTAAACATAATCCAACAAAGACAACAACTGTAATATTCTGTAAATTGACTTTCTATATTATCACAGACACAGAGGTTTAGAAAGCAACCACAGAAACAATTAAATCAAAGAAGTTAAATTCACCAGACGTCTCCAAATTACATCAACAACAGAGCCAGTCATTGATGGTTGGAGGCTACCATGACCTTAAGAGAAAACCCTGGACTCGCTCCTGCACATGTATGAAAACAGTCACTGACATACATTAACAAACAGGGTGTGCATGCGCAGGCTTCATACTGGAAGCCACACACGAGTTCGGAGGACACAGCGCTCTAATTACCTGAGCCTCTCTTCGAGACCACCTTCACACTCTTGGACAGGGTGATGTACAGCAGGATCAGCAGAGGGCTGGGAGGTCTCATCTTCCCCCCGTCCTCACAGCCTGGAAAGAGATGAGTGAAGGAAATAGAGGAGGGAAGGAGGAGGGAAGGAGGAGGGGAGAGAGAGAAAGAGAGAGCGAGAGAGAGAAAAAGGGCCATCAGTCACTGCCTGCAAATGAGATCAAGTACCTCCTTGTTGCTACTAGACAAGAGTGAGTGTCAGTGTGGAGAGATGTTCTGCAAACACTACAGCAAGCGAGCACACACACACCATTGTGCAAACATTTGCGCACATGCGCACGCGCACACGCACACACGCACACACACACACACACACACACACACACACACACACACACACACACACACACACACACACACACACACACACATCCTCGTACTCCAAGACCAACACACCACTTTCCACATTCCCCTGGGGGGGTCTTTCTTGTAATGCTTCTCTTTCATGATTGCAAGTGAGACGAGTTATCATTACAGGGATGTATTTCATGAAAAAACATTCACTAAGATGCTGACGAATCAATAAAGAAATAATTACATGTGTAAGAAACACCATTTTTAATTGGCATTTTCATTAAAAAAAAAAAAAAAAAAAGGAGACCTTGAGGGAATTTCAAATTATCACCATGTGACGGACAGAGATGTAACATATATCCCATACCAATAGCCCGTATCAACTCATATATTATATTAATTGATGGAGGTGACTCATTTTCTACTCCTCATCTTCTCTGAGTAAATGACATAATCTAACATGTAGTAATTACCCTCTAATAGCCGGTTCCTGAAATAGAGCTGGGGCTGTCGTATAAATTTGACGTTAAATGAAAAAAGAATGCACTCATCAAAGAAACAGTTTATTAGCTTACACTGCAATACCCTTCGAGATCAACCGTCATCTAACTGCAATAATAAGCTCGACAGACAACACAAGAAACAAGAGAGCGTTAGAGAGGAAATCAGTGAAAGTTTGAAATGGTAGACAAGAAAGCAGCTGTTTTGGTTAGCTTAGCTAGGATATAGAGACAAACTGCAGTCTAACGTTAACAAAGTCCATTTAGATCTTAAGCTCAATAATACAGCGAAGGAGGAGACGAAGGTCTGGCAGAGCCTCACTTTTTCTTTTCTGTTTTGTCATATGTGCTTTGACTGCTACCCTTTGTGCAATTTACAAGATGATATTAAGGGACTTTGAAACTTTCAAGATCTCAATGTGAGATCTCCTGTTAATAGCAGAAGCTTTGGCCAATAGTTAACAACAAGGGTATATTAATTGGAGGAACTCTCACTGGAATAGCAGTGACATTAAATGCTGAGATGACATTTAAAATGAAGTGGGTGTGTGCTCCTTCCAATACATTAGTGGTGCTTTCAACCTGCTGGGGTCCACATTTTTCTGTTATTAACTCTTCAGGGTTATGATGTTCTGTGGTACAAACTTTGCCCACCCACCTGCTTTATAAAAGACTTTACACACAATTAAAAAAAAATACAGGGGCATCCACACTGTACCAGATCTTTTTTTGGAGGCTTCCTATTATCCTGACAGAAAAAAACATGTGAATTTCCCTTGTGCAAATACTCATGCAATCATGTGAGCAGATGTGATTTTGCCCATCGGAAACATGGTTCTGGAACATTTTCATGGTGCTAAGTTCCCACTTAATTTCCCCATGTTATCATACATTGTAATGTGGTAAACATGGGAAACTCATGGTTTTTTTTTTTCTTTAAGGGTACAGCCTACCATGAGAAAGACTATAGACTCCCTAGTTTTGGGGCCTGATTTCAACTGGTAGGTTCTTTGGACAAACATTAAGGAAGCTCGCAATCCTGACTCCTAACAGATTCCTACTAACTGTATTCACTGGACATATCTAACCTCGCTGAAACTCCACTGCATGAGCGCTGTAGATGGTCTGCTGTGTGGTTTATGCATGACGAAGGCCACTTATGTTCACGATGTTGGACGGTCCAACAATTTTACAGTTCTGGACTGAAGCGGCAGCACGGCTGTCTGACTTGGCATTAGTGACAGTCCTATGGCGACTACGCCCGTCTTATCATTAAGTAATCTGTTGGAACTTAATATCACAAAGCTTAAAAAGCTTCTAAAAATATTACTGTCTTCTCACTCCTTTAACATCAGACACGGGGTCCTTATATTTTTGGAGGTTATTTATCTTGTCATGTGTGCCACAGCTGATTTACTCAAAGATCTTTCAGGTCGACTCCTACGCCACACCTTGTGTTCCCATATGTCAGCATTATTACCTATAGTCACCATTCAAAGCGGGCCAAACGGTGGGCACATCGATGTCGTGCCACATTTTGGCCAACTGCCATGATTTCCTATTAATTTTTATTGACAAAAAGGAACACGTCCCTTACCTTAACTCGTGCCTTTCAAAGTGATTACATAGAAGCACTCAGTTTCCCTCTGTGTCTACATGTCTGTGTGTGTGTGTGTGTGTGTGTGTGTGTGTGTGTGTGTGTGTGTGTGTGTGTGTGTGTGTGTGTGTGTGTGTGTGTGTGTGTGTGTGTTAGGCATATATCATTTTTCTGATTGCATTGATTGAAAGCTGGTAACCAACAGCGACTGTCTCTCCAGTGAGTGTGCGTGGGAGGAAGGTTGGTGTTCTCTTCTCTTTTGGTATTTATTTGCTTTACATTGCAAATAATTACATTGCCGTGTGGATTCATGTACGTAAATTCAAATATCATTTGCAATTTGATATACTTATTTGATTAGATTTTTTTTTTTTACGGGTACGTGCTTGCTGTTTTTTTGTGTGAAACTTCTTTCGGTTTGTAAACTCTGTGCGTAGTTACAAAAAGTCTGCTAGGTGTGTTCATTTTACACATGGATTAAAGATATAAGATACAATATTTTAATCAGAGATATTAGGTAGACTGTTTACAGTGGGCAGAACCAGGTTAGATATTTCCCCTATTTCCAGTTAGCTTCATAGAGACATGTGAGCGACACCAATTTCCTCATTAAACTCTTGACAAAAAAGTGAACTAACTCATTTCAAACAATTTTGAACTTTAACTTGTCTAACATTTTAAACTTTCGCTAGTTTAATTTTCCAATGTCCTGGTATCAAAAGTTGAGCGGAAATCTATAGCCTTGTTTCATTTTAAGACCGAGAACAACAGAAGGGACAGAGTTGGCACAGTCAAAGCTCTTATACTCTTTACTAAAGTTGTCAGTGTTGCTGAGGAACCAGACAACCTAAAGGCTATAGGAGGAAAGGAGGCAATTCAGCCAGATCCATGTTTCTGTCAATCTAGCTATATATATATTTAAAAAAAAAAAAGGGGGAACAACACAGATAATTAACCCAATGAACCTGAAAGACGACGGGACCCTGGCCTTTGAAGACAGAAACTGAGAGAGACAGAGCCAGGACGAACATTGGAATCTGCAGCGAGTCACGTGGCCTCCAGATTAGCATAACTAATGAAAGGAGCCTCTCTCAGTGTGTGTTTACACGACACTCTCAACTCCTGCTTTAAAAAGGAGCCTTTCTCTCCTCCGCGATCACATTATACTCGGAAACAACTTTCAGTCGATAAAACACCGCTCGACCAATAACATTCTGGCAAATGCCAAAGCTTAAGGATTTGCAGCTTTTTGTACAACTAAAAGGCCTTTCAAAAACATGGCAAAAAAGATGATCAGTTTAAATGTGTGTTTTTGGAGTTCTCAGTCTTCAAGTCCCTCAACTGACATTGATTAAACGTCTGAAAACTCATATCTGTTCATTAAAATTCAAGAAATGTAAAGCCTTAGACTGGTGTAGATGTAGCTCTAACTTTTGCCTCCATTCACTACGAACATATATAGAATGTGCAAATATTCCCCGCTTCTATTTCCACCCACCGCTGGACTGCAGCACGAGGTCAGCAGCTCATCTTCAATTCTGCTCATCAAACACACAAACCTCTGCTTGTTTTTCTGTTTTTCTAGATACTGTATGCGACACGGAGGCAAATGGTAAATTTGGAGTAATTTGGCTACAAACGTTTGAACCAGAAACAGACCCTGAAGAAGAACAACCAGAAAGAAGACGGACCTGGCACCTTTGGTATGTGACATTTGGCTGTCTGTCTGAATCCTTGTCACTGGTAGCGTGTAAAAAAAAACACATGGACGTTGTAACATAGGTACAAACTTTACTTTTAATGGATGGGGCATCCAGTGCCCTGGAGGTTAATATGAGCACCATTACCACATCTCATTACCCACTTTTGCAAAACTGTAAACTGTTCAGTCTTGGCAAAATGCAAAAAAAGACAAAATTTCAAAAGTTGTCTAAGTTGATTAACTTATAAGTGTTTCAATAAATTCCGAAGTAAAATACCTGTGTCTCTGGGAAGCAGCTGAAAAATCTGTTGTTCTTCCTGTACCAGTGCCGTCATTTGGTGTTTGCAGTGACATTGTTGGTGGCCGGAAGAACTACAGGATGACTGTGCTGATAGTGTAGCCGTGAGGTCACACTCTAAATGTCAAACAAAAACAAAACTAAACCTTGTTCGCCTCGCTTGTACGGCAACTAGCTACGTTTCCAACCCTGAAAGGTGCATCCCCAAATGTGTGCAGAGGACATTATGAACGAGGAGGATACATTTTACCGTGTTTTGGCTGATTTGAATATTCAGCCGTATTTATTTGAGCTCGATTATAAGGCTGAAGAAGAAAGGCATCAGAGGGAAGCCGGCGCTGCAGCTGAGTTAGCCGTGCAGGAGGATCTGGTCGTTCAGGACCACCCAGAGCTGCTGAGAGAAAACAGCGACTAGTGGTGCATTTGCTCAAATTCCCCTCCGATGCCAACGGAAACAGAATCCTTCTGCTGCAATGAATTTCAGCGTGGGCAGTTTTTGTTGGATACCGACCGAGATAGACATTCGTTTGCTTTACTATGAATAAAAGTTGTCTTCCTCATTTGGACATATGTCTGCTGAAGACCTTCTACAATATGCAGTTAATAAACAGGAAAAGACAACCAGCAGCAGAGAGCCCACGACCAATGCAACCAATGCGACGAATGCAACAATTTGAGCAACAAAGTCGGTGAGTGTTGAGATATACAATAACGTCGTAGGGGAGGTTTTCTAAATACGTTGTGCTGTTTGCGTTTACAATTGGAGCTAATGTTACAGTATATGTTTGGGGCTTGTATCTTCCTGATTAATGACCACCTTTATTACTATCGTTCAGCTGCTTCTCGTTTTTTTGTCGAGTGGGCGCTACAAGGTGAGAGACTTTGCAGGGGAACCAAAGGATTTGGGGGTTTGGCGTCAGGAGCTCATGTGCAATGCATCCTGGTACAGTTGGCTCTGCTGGGACAGCTCAATGAGCAGGACAACTCTAAAAAGAGCTTCCATACAGGTCGCACTGCGGAATCTATTGCTTCAATTGAGTTATCATCAGCAATGAATGGACATCCACATTAAGAGTTTTCGCTTGAAAAATAACTGAATGATTGGCGAGGGGAGGTAGGGGGGTGAGGGTGGGGGTAGCTGGAGCGTGGAGCTGCACTGCACTTCCCCATCCTCCCGGTCACAGTCTAATTCAGTGGAACAATGTCAGTGACCCTCCTCTGTATCCCAATCATGTCACGCCTTCACAAGCTCAGTGGGCTTTGGCTCCGGCAAGCCATGACATCACCCGGCCTGCCATCCTCACACAGAGAGGGGCATTGTGCACCTCACACGCCCACCACAAACACCCAGCACACCTCGTCTCCCCTCACCTTTTCTTCCCCTTCAACCCCCACCCACCCACCTACCCCTCCCACACACACACACACACACACACACACACATACACACACTTCTTATTTCCCGAAATATCACCACAAAGAAACTGTAACCGCAACACAAAAGAGCTTTTTCTGACAGTTAAAATCAGAATCCAGGTCAGACCGACCGGCTCTCCAGAACAGACGGCTTGTTGATGGACAGATTGGGACGAAGCATTAACACACATTAGACGCCAGTCTGCAAACTCAGGAGGGAGCCTTTCTCAACTGCCCAAGTTTAGTTCCTGTAATAAACGTAGCTATTTGCAGTGACTGAGTGGAGGGCTGTTTTTTTCTTTTCTTGCATCACTCAACTCTCGAAGGTACTTTCATCATTTCATCATGCTAAGATATGGCTGAACAATGTAGTAATTACCTTTAAGGTTCATTCAAAACCAAAGCAGAGTTCATTTAACTACACAAGACAAATTTCTCTGAGTGTAAGTGGCTCACCTGGCCTTTTCTGAACAGATCTGAATACAGCTAGAACTCACAGGGCAACGTGGCACAAACACGATCATGTTGAGCTGACTTGACTCAATTAAACGACCCCCCTGTAACCTCTAAAAAGCAAAAAAGTTGGTGACTTTATAAATGTATAAACTGCACAGAAGTATCTAGTAGTACATATATATCTTCATATTCTGATATGACGTTTTAGCCTTGCTAAGGCCCAGCTTTTTTCCCCGAGGCGTCAGGAGCAGGTGTGTTTGAGGAGGCGCACACACACAGAGGCATGGCGTGATATCCACGCTTCAGTGATGCATGAAGCATGCACACATCATCACACACAGTAGCACACATGCCGTTTGCCTGCTGCTTTTTTTTTTTTATCAGAAAATGAGGGGCATTGCCTGGCACTGCCTGCTGACTCGCCCCAACAAAGGAATTTACTGTCTGTTTCCATTGTAATGGGACTGCATCTTCCAGGATAGCAGTATCTCTTCCCAAATTCATTTATCATCTCACGCTATTTGTTGCCAGCACAATCTCTCTGCTGTGTGCATGTGGTGTGTTTGTGTGCACTGGACTCTGGGTCATAGTACAATTTTCTTTTTCTCAAGACTTCACAAGACACAGATTCACGCATTACAGGCAGAAAACGAAAACACCTTGGTTTTTAGCTCGGTTACTGCTGATATAGTCTGCAGTTGTGCCATTTTAAGACAGAGAGGGGAAGCTCCGCCATCTTGGCATAGCTAGCTGCGGGTGATTGATCATGTGATTTGGGGATTTAATCCAATTTGAAGGCAGCCTGCACTGGGGTCTCGGGTAAAGTACATCTTCATAGCAAGATGTGGCAGGACCAGAAATACAGACATTGCAAATGTACATTTGAACAGAATTTATCAGAAACCTGTGGATGCTACTTTGAAATCGTGATGCTTGTTGATGTCCACTGGCTTTAAAATATAAATAAGGCCATCTAGTGGTGCTATTACAATAAAGGAATTGCTTCAAGTAAAGTTTGTATTGATCGTGTGTGAAGTTCTGGTTTTCTCAACTCAGAAAAGATTCAACCAATCAGAAGAGAGGGTCACTGATCTCAACACACCTTAAAAACGCAAACCCAAAACAGCCTGCTCCTGGTAGAGTTCTACGGAAAATCTTAAGAGAGGAGATATAATATATATATTATATAACGATATTAAGGTGGTTTTTAAAACTTGAAATTTGAGAGTTTTATTCATAATCTTGATTTCCCAAAGAAAAGTGTTCAATATGAGACCTTTAAGACATTAGATCTGACTTATTCAGGTGCTGTTGAATAGAAAACACATGTCAAATTGTGCATTTAAACTAACTAATTTAAAGCTGGACTGTTAGAGTTTGAAGTTCGTTAAGACAAGAGCATTAACGACGATGTCTCTATTCTGTCTCTGCTGAACACAAGGATTGAGGATAATGTCATTCTCAGAACTAGGTGACTTTTCTTTGCCGAGCAAAGTACAAGGGATTAAACTCTCTCTGAACACATGAATAGACCAGTAGTGCTTTTTGATCAATATTGCATGAGTAATAATCACAGAATATTAAAAGAGAACTCGACAAGTGGAAATATTTTTCTGCGTTGTATTCAGATCCCCTGGTGTCACGAGATAGGAATATGTATATGTGGTATTTGTAAACCATCCTGTATTCTACAAACTACTACATTATGTATGTGCTTTAACAACCACTGACTGTACAGAATAACCTTTGAAGAAACGCTCTGAGGGACATATAAACTGATAACACTGTTATTATTGCGCAGGTTTAACGCTCAAGTCAAAAGCGGCAATTAGTGAGAAAGTTAAAATTATTCAAAAGAGGAAGTAAATCTGTGCGTCACTAACTTTCAGTGTTCTTCTCTTAATTTGCAGTTTTAGATACTCAACATCAACGTCACTAAAAATCAAATACGACACCAACACACAGAGTGGCCAGAAATAAAGATGAAGACGACAAGCACAAGCACACACACACACACAGTCACATACAAGTCAATGAGTCATAGGTGTTTCTGTGTGTCACTGTGTCAAAGAGATTCATGCTGGGAGAGCAAAGTAAACAGCACAGCACACTGCAACTATGCAAACTGTACGTCTACCTGTTCCTTCGTCTGCTCAATGTGGCATCGATGTGTACATGTGTGTTTGCTCTGCTGCTCGCCAGACGTGTCACAGTGTGAGTCAGGCCCCTTGAGTATTATTCTGCTGCAGTAATGCGAATCACTGCCTCAGAATAAAAAAAAAAAAAAAAAACATAAAGCCTGGTGGTACGCTCAGTGGGCTATGGTTAAAATGCATTTGACCACTTTTGACCATGACCAGCCCTCATTAATCTCCAGAGGCTGGCCATAGGTGGTTAGAGTTAACGAGCAAGGTGCTGGGAGCTGTGACCTGCCTCAGTCCCAAAATGCACCTCCTCACTGAGAGATTAATTACCACACCATTCAGAGCCAGTCCGCACCCCCTGCTGTTCTCCCAATTTTGAACATGGACATACCGCACATGCACATAAGGAGCGCATAAAAAGCAACATTGTGTACACAATTAATTAAAATAGCTTCAAGGCAAACTAAAGCCATTTGCACACGATCGGTCAAGAGCAGAGCAGTGGGTTGTTCAGGTCTGAGTTCAGACACATTCCACCAGCGGTGAAGCATTTTCTTCCAGTTGTTGTTGATTGCTCTCAGCTACGTCCCCCGTGTCCACGCAATTGTCAGCTGTCCAAGGATGACTGGCTGCGGAGATGCTCTCATGCTCCCAGTCAATGCTGCCTTTGATGGCGAGCAGGGGCCAATGCTCTCCTCACCCATTTAGTCAACACAGCCCACTGCGGGTAGCCAGACCACCACTGACATACAGATAGACTAAAAAACACTGTCAAACACAAAACAAACACACATGGATGTGACGAACATATTTAGGTATGCACACACACTGCAACTTTCACATACAATACAATGTAGGTAGTGCCTTCTTTCTTAGATTAGATTTAAATTTGTTCTTTATATTATTTCTGACTATTGATCTAAACTTATTTATTTTACTATTTAACTGAAGTTCCTACAATTGGAATGTGTATGGTTTAATCAAGCAGCAACCCACTGTGGCGTCACTCACTGGTTTGTGAGCTGACATTTTAAACCTGGCGTCTGAAGTGACCATGGAATATAGTGAAAGAGCCATTGCATAACACAATTTGTAAATAATGTTTCAGAAATATTTTGTTTCTGATTTGTATCCCTATAATATTTATACAACAATTATTTATTAGTTGTGGTGTCAATATACACTACGGGTCATCTTACATACAATGCATAGCTCTGTCTCTCTCCTCGTCTCTTTTCTTTTTCAGTCTCAAACACACTCCCACCACATGAATGTGGGAGGACTGAGGTCAGTCTTTACCATAAAACAAGTGGTCCTTTTGTTGTGAATCATGTAGCCAAGCAAAAGAGCTGGATATTTGTTTCAGATTTGCTAAATTGCGTCCTCTCATCGACTTAAGTAAATAAAAATACCACCAAATGGTTATCGATTCATTTAAATAGATTCTTATTTTATCAGGCGTAGAACATAATGTCCTTCATTTGCCAAACTGCAGTCTGATATTGACATCTACTGTTAGAGGGCATCCAAGCATTCAATGCAATGCCAACCCACTTGTCTAAATGTGATACTGTTGTTGCAGCAGAATGCATTACGTGCACACACACACACACACACACACACACACACACACACACACACACACACACACACACACACACACACACACACACACACACACACACACACACACACACACACACACACACACACACACACTCTGCTGAAGGTATCAGGCTCTGAGATTTGTCCCAGAATAATGTCAGTGTGATGGACGTTTTGAGTCAAATTAAATTTTTGTATTCATCAATACATGTTTAGAAATAAACTAAAAGCCTCAGGGGAAACATGATTCTTTGGACTCTAAAACACAATACAGAAGTCGAGGTTTCAACAACATGATATGGGCCCCTTCTAGGATAAACTGTATCTGGAATTGCCAAAACTTTCCTGAAACCTCTCAATCCTAGATAGACAGACATACAGCTGCTGTAGAAAAGCACAGTCCCCTGATGAGGAATCAGCAGCCGCTGTTTACAGTGGAAACACACTGCCATATGTTGCAGACTGCACAAAAACTATGGCAGTGATGAAAAAGTGAAATTTGGCATGCGGTAAATAGCATTGGAAAAAGACGATACATTTACTATATATTCCCCTCCTATAATGCCTGCGGCTGTGAAATATGCTGGATGTGCCTATATTACTGGTGTGTGGAGGGGCATTGCGGTCCATCCTCTCAAATAGACACGTTTTTTTTTTGTTTTTTTCCTCTCCTAAAACACAGCTCCCCGAAGACAGGAAATGCTGGCCTGAGCGGTTTTCAGCTACAATGTGCATTTACGCTTTGGTATCCATGACAGAGTCTATCCTATTGTCTAGAGAAGCCATCGTAGTGGCAATGGAGCCTAAATGAGGCCAATAATGGTTCTCTGCTCAGTCCCCAGAGTCTTGCCTGTTTAAAAATCGATTCTCTGCTTGACTAGGGACAAGCTGGGAATAGAGAGAAGTGGAAGAAATGGAGAGGAAAGTGGGGTAAGGGTGGGGGGGTTGGTCTACATAGATTGCCATGTACGTAGCGGAGAGAGAGGGACCACCAAACTATTTTCAAACTGTGGCAGTCGAGGAAGCTGCAGCTGTTGCAGTTTTTTCATTAAGTACTGCTACAGTGTTGGCTAATAAAAGCCATCAGTATGTTTACTGTGTGCGTGAAACAGAGGGCATGAAAACACTTAATTTGCTCGTCAAATAACCGGCTGATGTGTTTGAGGTTGATGCATCGCCATGTTGCGATCAAAATTTGTGGTCAGTGCAGAATGGCAGTGTGCGATTTGAGGCAACACAACCCTGTTGAAATTCACGTAGTACACGTGTAAGTGTACTAACATACAGTTCACTACATGTAAGCGCACCAACAGAAATACGCACATTGAGACGGTCATCAGCCGTTCTGGATATTCGATGCCTCCGCAACACAATCTACGTTCCTGGCTGACAGTAATCCACTGGGATACACATGAAGAGGCTCAAACATAATATAAAAAGCAGTCATTATGCAGCACTTGGAAACCGTGGTTTTAACAGAAGCTGGTAGAAACGTAACGAAGCCGTAATGGCACATTATAGAAAAGTGGATGATTGGCCTTGCAAAAGTCTGCAGTCCTTTAGTGCCCTTCTAGTTTCCAATGTGTTCAGCTTGCTAATACTGAATGTTTGTCCTGCTATTTATAAGTAAATAATAAAATGAAAAACACTTGATTATGTAGCTCATTATTTAAACAATATCCTTGAACTGTAAAAATGTAAGGTCATCCCAGCTGTATACACACTATCAACCAATAAATGCACATAAAGCTATCGCTAAACAGTTTACACTGTAGAGTACAACACTGTAGTACCGGCACAGTATTTATTATCTTTCCATTTTAAGTCCATTTGTGCAGAACAGTTTTAAACCAGACCGTCACCCTGTGCATCTCACTGTTTCCTGTACACAAAAGCTTTATGTTTGTTTGTTTAGCTATTATTATCTTTGTTTAGTAGTATGTCTTCTGGTGCTTCTTGCACTACATGGTGAGAGCTACAACTTAAGTCAAATATGTGTTTATATACCTCACCAATAAACCTAATTTTAATATAAATTTGACAAGGCACTCCACTTCTCAAAACGCGGCCCATTTTTTAAGTCAGTGAAATTGATTTCCTTGATTGCAATATATTGTTTTCATTAGCATGTTGCCTGTGATATGATTGACAGAAGGCATGTCTGAAAGTTATAACAGAGAATGCAAACTATTTGTCCATAGTTTTACTTTGTAGAAAAGACTCTGAAAGAAGTGAATCAGGAGGCAAACATTCGGTGGCGTCTCATTTCTCTTCCCAGCTTTCACAATATTTCCATGCGTGCACATTAATATGAAACAGTGATGGAAACTTTGTCTGCAAATGTATGATCGTTCTGATGAAACTTAGCAACAACTCACTCATAGAGATGGATTACTTTTACAAACTCAATACAACCGTAACAATATTTTCCTTGATTTGGATTTTTTTTTCTAGAGTTTCAGCAAAATTAGCAAAATTTTGTAAAATAGAGTTATAACAAAAATATCTTGAGTAATGCACCAAACAGTGTGGAGGTGTAAAATTAAATATCTATATATAATATCATACATATCATAACTCAAATAAGATATCATCCACCATATCCTTCATCCAATCCAAATAACAAGAATTTACTTTGTTCATGCAAGAGAAGAGACTCAATCACAAACACATCACAGAAACTTACCAACGCGAGAGCAAACAACGGTGCTGACAGGAAATCACAGACGTGAACTGATGTCGAAAAGTCTTCATTCCCAGACTTTGCTGCCTACAGAGAGCCTTGGATGTTTTAAGAGCTTCACCAGCAACTGAACCAATGAGAGCAACTCGTGGGTGTTGCAGAACAAAACCTACAGCCAACCAGAGGTCTCAAAGACACACACACACAGAAAAAGGGGGGAAGTATGTGTGGACGGTAGCACACACTCACTGGGGATGGATGGATGGATGGATGCTTAATTGAACATGTGCCTCCCCCCCCCACACACACACACACACACTCCCACCCCATCTTACTGCAGCTCTCCTGTGTAAGAATTTCACGCCATAAGCACGTCTCAGTGACCTTCACCTGTCTCCTGTGTCTCACCTCAACATGCTCAACGGTCCGTCTCAACCCGACTGTGGTGCAAACTTCACCACGGTGTGTGACACAATGGGAATCCAAAACCAATATCTCACACAGCAGTACGATATCCAGCTAACCCCAATGGATAATGCAGACCTATAGATTTCTTCCTCTTTTTTTTTTTTTTTTTGCACAAATGATGTCTGGACACAAAAATGTTAAACATGTTTTCTTTTTTCAGGACAGTGAAAGTCCATACTGTATCTGTCAGGGGAAATTATCTACACTGTTATTTTCAAATATATTGATCGATGTACGGTAATCATATCTGCAATTATAGACTGGGGTATAAAAACAATGTTTATAATATTCTTCACATTGCTTTCAGTTGTTTAAAATCAAACAATTAGTAAACTGAACAGCTGCAACAAGCAGTAGATTAATTGTTGGGCTAAAGAAGACATCTGAGGATGCCGCTTTAGGCTGTGGGGAAATTGGGATCACATGATATTTTATAGACTAAATTATTAATCTATCAAGATAATAATAGTCATATAAATTAACATTGGAAATAACCGCTAGTTGCTGCAGAGATTGTTGATTTTACATAAACAATGCAATACCACTAGAATAATGTGAGGGATATTGGATGGAGAAGTCCATTGTTCTCATTCACTTATTGTGTCCCTGTCTTTAAGGGTTAGTGTAGTGTGTAGACTTACTGATAATTTAGAAATGCTGTTATTTGTAATGTATGTTCAGTGAAAGTAAAATAAATCTGTTGAATTCAGTGCAGTCAAAACAATTTGGGCTGGTTAGTAATTCAGAGTGGCTGTTAAACTTGAATATCTAGTATCCACTTTGTCTGGCAATGAACAAATGTTATTCAAAATACACACATCGACTTACACACAGTCAGTTATCATTGATTGACCACGACTGCATCTATTCTGTGGTGCAGATCCTGTGGGTCTCAGAGAGGGGGAAATGCCCTAGAGCGAGCAGTCCAGTTATCTCAGATAGAATCACAAGTCTTATGTGAACAGAAACAGAACTGTAGGACAGTGTAGTGTGTGTGTGTGTGTGTGTGTGTGTGTGTGTGCGTGCGTGCGTGCGTGCGTGCGTGCGTGCGCGTGTGAGTCCTGCTGTGAGGTTACTCAAAGTTTTGTCAAAGGAATATGGAAGGGGCTTTGACGACTGCAGGCCGGGCCAGTGAATAGCCACATCTCCTCACAGTCCATGTGTACAACATCCTTTGTGTGGAATATCATATTTGGATACATAACACTACCTTATTACTGTCATATGATAACAAAGCATTACAAAGGGGAGCCAGAATTGAGGAGGCATACCACGAGAGCCAGGGTGAAAGTCCAGTCAGCGCTCTTTCTTTTTCTCTCTCTCTCTCTCTCTCGCTCTCTTTTTTCTGACACCCTGCAAGGCCTGGGCAGGCTGATCTGCACTGGTGTGTGGATGGAGGCAGAAAAGAAGGATGGGGGGAGGAGGGAGAAGAGGCAGCAGGAGAGAGGGAGGCATGGCAGGGGCTGCAGGACTCGGAGAAGTGCCAGATCCCGGCTGGAGCCAAGAACAGGACTGACTGAGCCTGTGTGTCAAATGAGTGTGCACAGACACACACAGACACACACACACACACACACACACACACACACACACACACACACACACACACACACACACACACACACACACACACACACACACACACACACACACACACAACACACGAACACAAGCATATGCAAGATGAACAGACATGCAGTAGATGTCACTGACCTTCGACAAACACACAGAATGTCACGGCTATAACACCGGCTCACTACCGGTCCTCTCCTGAAGATCCACCATTAAACGTACTTAAAAAGCAGTTTGCCATGCTCGTATATTTTGAGCTTTCTACGTCCTGGAGTTTAAAATTTTAAAGTTTTAGCTAACAAGGAGGCCGTCTGCTGTGCTAAGTTGTTGCCATGCGTGTGCTTTTGTGTGAACTCCATTGGAAGAGTGTTTAAAGACCTTTAACAGTTGGCTGCGACTTAGAAACCCACTCATTACTGACCATTGGCACTAATAGCCAATATCCTGTACACAATGTGAGCCGACATCAGAGACGGCTGTTCAAAACGTCGCAATATTTATGGCAGTCCCTGCTCCCTGGAGACTCATTGCACCATAACACAGACCACTGCAGCTGACAAAATAACAGGGCAGAGTGTTTTAGCTTTAGGAAAAATTTGAAACACCTCTCGTTCTCTTTTCCCCGTGCTGCGTCTCTCTCTCTCTCTCTCCATCTCCCTCGCCAATTCTCACATGACCTTGTCTGTGTTTTCGTCTTCCCTTCTTTATCGCTCAGAGCTGGGGCAATCTGAATGGGATGGAAAGACAACTTGACAAGCCAAGAAACAGAAAAATTGAGATAAAGTCGCTCTTTTCTTTCCCTCGTCTTTTTTATTTTTGGTGGTCCAATCCACTGAAAGATCACGGCTTACAATTTCTCTTTTATGATCAAATCTGATCCTGAAAATTCTAACAACTTTCTGACTAGTAACTGCCAGCTCGGATATTTCCAACATCTACGTCTCCGAGGAATTCTCCAACTGTGATTCACTTTCCGCACCAATTCTACAAAAACGAAATGATTAAATTACACCTTTAAATATAATTTCATACTGGAAGACAAGGCAATTTGCCAAAGTTAATCTTGTGTGTGTAAGTGTGTGTGTTACAGACACAGACAGAGAGGAGCTGTTCTGTCATTTTTTTTTTTTTTTTTTTTTTTTACACTCCTGCGCTCTTTTCAGTTGTGTGTATCATATGTGAACACGATTAGGAACTGTTCATATTACATCTCATATACATGGTAAGATTTGACCAGAACCAATGCAAAGTGACAGCTTGAGAGAATGATTGCATTACAGCTGGTGTGATCTACACTCCGTGCTTCATGGCAAGGCCAATGGCAGCATGCGAACAGTGAGAGATAAACCTAATAAGAATGGGGTCAGAAAAAAAGATTTAACCATGCAAGGAATAATCAACATTATTCCGATTTTTTTTTTTTTCTCTTGATGGGACTGGGAGTCCGGTTCACTTTGCACTTAGCGGCTGACAAGGCAACACGTCCTTCAAAATTAAATGAAAGCAAACATCATCCATCATCTTTGAAAATTGCCAAAATGAACATTGTCTGATATGGCGGTCCGAAAGTCTTACAAACACCTGCGACAAAAGATCCTCTTATGTGGGAAGGCTGTGGTCATGGTTTAGCTTAGAGAGAGGGTTAAAATAACATATTTAAAAGTTGGTGACCCATCAGTTTGCCCTTACATCTTTCCAAAGAGGTTTTACGATTACAAAGTTTAGACTTTCCTACCTTCACAGTCATCAACCACATTTGCATAGCTGCAAATATTCAACACCACTTTTCACAAAGGTTGTTGTAAAGCTCCTTAAAACGTGCTTTCAAAGTATTTCTGTCCAATTTATTTAACAAGCAACAATCAACAACTGCTTGTTTAAGGTCAGGGGATGTTCATTGTCATGGTTACAATGACAATTACTTGGCTGCAGATTTCATAATGACAACTGTTAGTATGAAATGGGCAATTGGAAGTCGTGTGTGAAACCACTGTTCTATGAGAATTAATTTATTCCCAATCTCGCTGGCTGCTTTTCTCGGTCAGCGGCTGGTCTAAGTAACGTCGCTGTACATTACAATAATTTTGGCCTGACTCCAAAAGAGCGCAACGAGAACGCAAACAGAGACAGACGACGACACAAGCTTCAAAAGTCAAATCCTTCACAACAAGTGCTAAATGTACACCAGGGGCAGCAAGCTAACAGTAGCGCCACTGCTAACCGCTTGATGTAATGTCAGCATCAGTAAAAACACTTGCACACCACAAATCAGTTTTACCCCAGTACATACTTTAAGTATGTGAACATCTTAATATCAGTATTAGATATTATGAATAACGGGGTTGTTTGTCCTTTCTTGCTGAATTTATTCCTTCATCAAACATTCGTCGACATAATAAAACCTACTTGCCCACTGTTTCTTAACCCTTGTGTTGTCCTCGGGTCAAAATGACCCGCAGCTGTGTTCAACCAAGTTCTATTTTATTTTCATGTTTTTTGGGATCATTGGTGACAAGGAGGCTGTGAGGGTTTCTTTAAAGAATGATGACCAATGATCCCCAAAAAAATATAAAAATATAGAAATAAAATAGAACTTGGTTGAACACAGCTGCGGGTCATTTTGACCCAAGGACAACACGAGGGTTAAGAGCTCCCCAATATGAGAAAAATGGCAAAGCCTTCATTCCTTGGACAAATGATTCAACTTCCTGTAACCTTTTCAAATTAAAAGCCTTTATTTCAAGTTAAAAGCCCTCTATCATTTAAAATACAGTCATGTACCGGGGTCTGACCTAGCCTTGTTGCTCTAACAGTTAAATTCATTATCTTCTTTACTAAACAAATCTATGTTGTGAACATCAGAAACATCTCCGAGCATCTTTTATTCACTGTTGAACTCCAGAACGTAAAACTCTGATTTGCTGACACCGGCAGATATTGGCACTTGTTTTTTCCACTTCAAGCACTGTGTAAGTATTTTATATTTTTTCCAACCAATGCATCCACCCTGACCTCCTCCATCTACGGACTATGTTGCTCGATAAAAATATCACACCACTTCTTCCAGATGGACAAGCGTAATAATGATTTTCTTGAGGCAGCCTCATTTGGGTACAAAACTAATAAAATACAGCCTCGGGTATAATAAAGATGAAGTAGCTTCAATCAGTTTTCAAATTTACAGTTCGGCCTCAGAGCTCTGTATGTCTGGCTCGACAGCAAATGAAAGGAGGCTTGAGTAGCTTTCTCCACTTCTCACTAACTACACTTTGCAAATCCATCGTCCTTCCATGATACTGTTTTATCTGGTTTCGATTCTTTTTCTATTCTTTATCGATCTCCTTTCCTTGTTGATGTAGAAGCAATGTTTCTGTATTCTGTTTCACCTGATGAGCAATCTGACTCAAAGCCACAAAATCAACACCACTTTAGGCTAAATACTGTAAAGGGTGACAGGTTGCCCTTTTTAGTGACTGAATTAAAAGGAAAGGCTCTTGAAAGCAACCTTGACAGGCCTAACACTTTGTTCACCACATTGACAGCTGACAAAGTTCAATGAAAGTAAGAAAGCGCTCCAGGTAGGAACTTCAGGCCACGGACAGAAGTTTGAGCATGAAGGAAAGAATAAGGGGGATATCAGTGGAGTGGGATCTTTGCTATGTGCCGACAGAGTGATAATGTTAGAGAGGTTATCAGGGAGGAGATATCAGTGGAGGTGAGTCCAAGCATCCATTATCAAGTCTCCAGTGATCTGTTGCATTCATCTTTTCACGTTAGGTTTGTTTTCTGATTAAGTTATTTTTTTCTACATCTACAATGTCAAATGGATAAAAAAAAAAAAAGTATGAAGCATAGTGTAATTGTATTGAGAATTAAAAAAAATGATTATGGTGTGTCCTTACAATCTTTAACAAACAACACAAATACTAAAAACACTATAAATTAAATTAAATATATAAATAGATAAAATTGATCAAATCAAATAAATAGATAAATTAGAGTCAATCTGAAAAAAGGAATTTGTCAGTGCCGAGTACATACGCGAGTAAATTTTAACCATATTTTACATTTCATTTTAAAAAGTAGCTATTACTACACACACACCATAAAAACTTTCCTGAATGAAATATTCTCATTCTGATAGAAACTGTTCCGATCAGTAATTTCTCTACATTATAATTGAGTTGAAATTAATCTAAAACATCATATGTTTAAATGTATTCATGTTTAACCTGACCTTGTCAATCCCCTCACTGGTCTGCACCAGCAGCCTCCAGCCACCCGACCACAATACATTTGCTACTTCAAGAAAATAGTATGATTACAGAGAAAGAGCTGAATAAATACTTCACGTAAATAACGGAATGCGCTAATAGATCGATTTATTTGGCAATCGTAAGTACAAGACTACAGTCACCACCCAGTAGAGTTATTTGGGTGGGTGATTGAATATATAATGTTGGATGTTTTGGGTGGTTGAACTTCGTCTAATGTTGCGTTCAAATGGAACTTGTGAGCTCGTGGCTACAACATGGGAAGTCGTGTGCACCGTAGGCTTGGCGTTCAAGTTGTAAAAACACTGTTGCTGGGCAACAGCAACATGAACGGCGTGTAGAAACCACACAGGCTAACAATTTAGCAACTTAACAGGGAGGTAGGGTAATGCAGGAAATGCAAAGGCGCAGAGGGAAACGATGAGGCCGTTGGGAAGATCAACATTTTCCTCAGATGTAGGCTATTATCAAACTTATGAAGACAAACTCTACATGACTAAAATTACAACATATTAACCTAACATCCAATGAAAAATGTACTTCCATTGCCTCTGTCATTTCCATAAATGTCAGCAGACACGTCATAGAACATTTCCAGTTCCGACGTCATGAATACCACAAGGGGGCTGTTCATATGGACTCTTGTCGTGTACATGGGAAATACGACCCCATTTGAACGCAGCGTTTCTGTGATGCATCTTTCCTCATCCTTCACTGCCACGTTCACAACAAGCAGATATACATTTTTACCAACCATTAGTACTTTCTTAGTGATTATTCCATTATCACCAAATTGGTATTTCATCTGGGAGTGATTACTTTTACAAAGACTTCACAGCAGGAGGTAAAAAATCCTTAAGTGTACTCGACCACTATTTTGGCTGGACTGTAGGAATATTCTATATACCAGACCACAGACAGATTGGATCACACATTAGATTTCCTTACTTTCTCAAACCCTAACCCCATGTCCCCCATTCACAATTCAAACACTGCATGCGTGAAAGTACAACACTTATAATCTACAACGTGTATTAGTGTTCTTGACCTCTGCATCATTATCATTTAGACTTGTAGATGCAAATATCTTATGAGTTCATGCTTAAAGGTCATCAAACCAGCATCTAAATGCCATCGTCCTAATTTGTGAGATGGAAACCTGATTTATTGGACATGTTTGGTTCTTTTGAAGGGCAGTTAATCAAGCAGTATTCTCTCTGCGCTGTTTATTGTCCTTTTATTGTCAATCAATGTGACAAGGAGGAGATGGTCCTTTAAAACATGACCGTCGTCCAAATATCAATTCCAATAGTTCACTCATGAAAACAATGTGAATGTGCACAAGTGTGTGTGTGTGTGTGTGTGTGTGTGTGTGTGTACACCAGTAGGGGAATTCATGAATTAGCTCTCAGCCTATCCTCACCCTTTTCTGCAACAGTACACAAATCACTGACCTGTCCTTTCTGCCATGATCTGGTGATTGGAGGGACTCCATCGGATAACACAGTTTCCTTCCCTGACACCACTCTGCACTCTACATCTGTGTGTTATTATTATCTGTTTGTATACGTCAGTGTATAATTGAACATTTTGAACCTTAGAGCCAATGTGCCTCAAATGAATCCTCAGCTCCCACATCAAAATGATTATTTCTAAACAAACCGTGTTTAATCGACTGCGTGCTTCCGCGGCTCTCTCCATCTGGAAGGGTGCTGTGTGACAGCTTCCCTTAAATTACAAATATCAATCTGCCACAGTGGGAGCTCAGCTGCCAGTGGCCTCATGGGGGTCCACGTCAAAGCAACCAGCCTTCAAAACAAAGCCATCAAAACAATGTGCTTGCTGGATGCTTTGTTCTGAGTCAACCATGTTTGTCACCAGCTCAAAGCGCCGGTAAATTGACCAAATAACTGAACAACAAGAGCTTGTGGTATACAGATACAGGTAAATGTGAAAATCTGCCAATAATGCAAAGAAAAGCACAGACACAGGTAAATATAAAAGGCTACAAATAATACTTAGTAGAGAACATAACTGAGCCGGCTTCAGACAGGAAGCTGACCTGAAATTGGCCCAGTGTGTGGTTCTGGGTCAGCTCTGTGTGGCTCCACCGCTCTCTCCCCCTACGGCAGGGACCGACAGACGCTAACACCAAGGGCTCCCAATCTGCTGTGTGATCAGTGGGACTCTCCTTAAGCGTGTTCCCCCTCCTCATCACCGGCTGTCTGCTCCCAGCAACACTACCACTTGCACTCCATCCACCCGCTTATTGATAAACTTCGCCGCAGGATCGCCTTCGCTCTTTGGGAAAAGCGATCGGTCTGCAGGGGGGCTCATTCAATCAACGTTAGGGGAAAACACACGTCATTCATCACCGACATAAGACCAGTCAGGACAATTACCAGCCACTCTTCTGTTCCAGATGAACATTGACCTCCAGATGATTGGCTTGCTGGGGTCCCACTGAGCCTTCATGAACCTGATAGGGGTTATCAAGCACTGTCATCACCTAAAGAGACATTCTGATATGTACAGTGGATCATACACATCCATACAGACTGTGAGCAACCGTAATCACAGGAAAGCAATACAGTCAATTATTAAGTGCACAGTAGATGTCATAGCTCCCCCAGGGTTAATTTGATTTGCACTGGGTCTGTATCACTTCACCCACTGTGTTTATAGCAGCTATGGTGTGCACTGTAACAGGCGCTGTGTGTTTAGCCCTGTAGAAATGCTTATACTGAGTACAATCATCTGCCGTAAAAAGATAGCACTGAATGTTTGAAGTACTGATTAAATCGCCTTCAAAGATTTTATGTTCTGTTTTATTCTTAACATGTTCGGCAAAAATATCACACACGAGAAAAAAAAAAAAGCATTCCGTGATTGAATATGCACGCTATAACATAAGAGACTGAGAAACGGAGTTAATTAGCTTCAGCAGACATCATACTTCAGTCCTGTTTGTAATGCTGTTGGGGTTACTTTTCTCTGGTGTTGCTATGTTTCATCTTCACAAAACCAGCTTTCACACGGCTTTCGCCAAACCCCTCTTCATGATGATCAGCTAATGGATTTTAACACCACTCAGTACACATGATGATGCCATTTAAAGCAAACACTGTGATCCGGGGCCAAAACTGAGCAGAATACAGGGCACAGGATATATGGCACAGTGTGTCACCATGAGGAGCACAACACTGTGACTTGATGTGTCAATTCAGATTGGGTAAAATGAAATATGCATGGAACATAATAGGATCATTTACCAGGGGTTGAATGAATGCTGTTATTGGCCTAATATTGAGGCAGCGCAGTTGGTGTTGTATTCAGTTGTGTTTAAATGTGTCTTAAATGGCTCCCTTTTTTTTTACCTGAAAGCATACATGTGGCTCACTAACTGCTCAAATATTTAAAATGGAAGAGAAGCCAGAGAGAGTTACTGCAGCCACTGAACATTTCAACTTACAAAACGAGCCCACAGTTGAACAAAGGAGCTGTCCTGTTTCAGCACCACGGACAGTTCCTGTCATCTTTGCTATGACGAGGCGCTGCTGGCAGGGGCGACGGCCTGCCTGGTTTTATCTGCCGCACTTTGTAACATCACACACAAGTGACTTCACCAATTCATGAATGCGATGCTCCATAAAACAAAACAAAAAAAAAAATACACCGAAAACCGAGGCTGAAACGGAGACCTTTTTCCTTCGCGACTTTTTATGTTAACAACGTGAATTGGAGATGTGGCTCACCTCCAGCTGGCCTCTGCCACGTCGCCTCCGCCAGCACAAATAGATATAGGTCATCTGACCAACTTAAATATTTTTTTTTTTTTTTTAAACTGTCTGCTCTGATTAACGGTATACTCGGTGTCTTCGCAAACTGGAGTCAAGCGAGCAACCAGCGACACAGCAATGGTTGGGTTTTAAAGCCACTGTTTTGCACCTGAGTGTGTGTGTGTGTGTGTGTGAGAGAGAGAGAGAGAGAGAGAGAGAGAGAGAGAGAGAGAGAGAGAGAGAGAGAGAGATAGATAGATAGATAGATAGATAGATAGATAGATAGATAGATAGATAGATAGATAGATAGAGAGAGAGAGAGAGAGACAGACAGACTTCCCGCAAGCATGCATTGAAAGCACATGTTGAAGACGAGCCCAGCACTGACCGATAGACCACCCACAATCTCTCTCCACAGCGGTGTGTAGCAGGGCTAAAAGAACCCAGCAATTCAAAAGAAAAAAAAACTGATTAAGGTGGACGTTGTCTGAGGAATGCCACTAAGGCTGTAAGTGGTCCGGCGCTTCTGATCCAGACGCACGTCCAGAAAAAGGATCATCATCTATCATCACTCGGATTCCTGCGTCATGTGTCGGCATTCGCACGGTTCCACCCAATAGGCGGTATGTCCCCCATGGGAGCCTCGTACAGTAGGGTCGAAATGGCAAAAACAAAGCCTGTTAGAGTGCGAGCTGAGTAAGAGTTGTCATTCCAATATGGTCAAATTTCCGGATGAGCTTTGTCTGGGAAATTAAAAAAAATAAATGATAACGTGTGCGCAAGTTTGGGCATGTCATAGTCTGTCTCCTATTTAAACTACAGTGACGCACTCTCTTACAAACACAGTCATTTCAAACTCTGTCACTGGGAGTGTGTGGGTGCGCACGTGACACACACACACACACACACACACGCGCGCACAGAGAGAGAGAGAGAGAGAGAGAGAGAGAGAGAGAGAGAGAGAGGGAGAGAGGGAGAGAAAGAGAGAGATAAGTTTTTTGTGTATTTTTGTTGGTCTGTTTTATTGTGAAATCGTTGCGAGTACAGCCAGCAGCCCTATATCCTCCGTATAAAGACAGGATTGCGCATTTAATAAGGCTTACTGCCTTCAGGGAAAGCTGCCGCCTCGTTTACACCTTTATCTAAATCCTCTCCTTAGTGAGCTCCAGTGAGCCCGGCGGCCCGCTGTATGAGACTGCACTGCAGAGGGCTTCTCCGGAATCTCCATGATTGAGCTCATGAGCAAACATATCGTGCGCCAAACAGGGGCACTCGGTCCAAAAAAGACACAGGCATTGAGATTTCCCCTCACACTGCGACACATTCCCTTAGTTTAAATATTTATCCTGAATGTTTGAAGCCCATTATAATCTATATTCCAACTAATCTCCCTGCTGCAACAGTGGCAGGTGCTCAACTTCTCCTCCTTAAAGCGTTTGACTGGCTCATAGCCTTTTTAAACTGCTGAATATTTACATCTCCTCCACCGTGGGTTTTTTTTTTTTTCTTCGAGGGTAACTGCTGCAACTGTCCGACAGAAAACCCCAGAGTCACGGGCGATCAATGTACTGCCGCAATAATCGAAGGAGCAGCAAAAATGAGGTCTGCGAACTTTATCAAATGGTCAGAAAAACCGTGTTGTGTCGCCAAGCCAAAGAGGGGAAAAAAATTGGCCTACCTTCAACTCGATTCCAAAATGGTACGACGCCGTTTGTCAGTCAGTGGGGAAGGCTGTGGACATCACAACTCCAGGTCAATAGAGAAAACACGTTTCCATACAGCGGGAGCGGGCTTGAGATAGTCTGTGCTTCAGCGAGGTCACCCATTCAGCCAATCGTCCGGTTTAAATCCAAACAGAAGAATGGAGATTTTGTCTCTGTCCTTTGGGGAAGAAGTGCGCCAAGCACTCTCCTACGCAGATGTGACTTTGCGCGCTTGAAATAAAACGAATCACGGGTAAGAAAAGAAAAAAAAAATATTCTACTACAGCCAATAAAACATGATAACAAAACGAGTTGGGGCAAAGCTGCCAAATGACCGCCCCTTCCAAAAAAAAAATCTGACTTTTACGCAAATCGTGTCAAATTACTAATCCTCTCCTGGGTGCTTGACCATCCCAGACGCTCTGGTTGGTGCGATCCCCACTCAGCCGCGCCGCGGTGGAGATGGGGGAAAAAAAGAAAAGAAATGTATGGATATAATGGCCAGATCCGATGGGGGGTTTCCTCCACAGGCTCCGCTCTATAGTTGCAATGCACACGACCAGAAGGATCTCTCCCCGGTCCTAGTGCACCACACACCGTCCCTGCTGGCTCTAACACACGCCGCGGCTGCACCTGCACTCTGTCATCTTCATCGATTAAACGGTGAAATGGATGAGGGGCAAAGAAATTCCAGCAGACGTCTATAAGTCAACTCAAAGCTTCAACGCTGAACAGAACGCGATGTGCAAAAAGGGTCCTCACTTGTTGGAGGAAAGAGAAGGGGGGACAGGATGGATAAAGAGAGAGAAGAGAGACCGAAGGAGGGTAAGCGTGAGAGGAGAGAACAGAAAGAAGGAGAGGACGGGAAGTGGCGTAAAACTGATACCAATACTCCCGCATCCTGCTGGTGCCTCAGCCTCACATGAGAACAGAGCTGCTTAAAATAAAGTCTGAACTCACAGTCTCATTCATGTTCAAGTAGTGGGTGTCCTTTTCTTTTTTTTCTGTTTAAATTGTTTTACTGCAGCCATTAAAAAGACCAACAGGAGGCCATGACACTTAAGTCAAAGGAGAACATTTATTTCACAAAGCAATGTGGAAATCTGACGAGTTGAATCTTTAAATGATTCAGTCAGCAAGTGATCAAAGGATCCTGGAAAAAAATATGTGTTTTTAATCAAAGTGACCTGGACTCTAAACAGAAACAAATGTGAACCCTTTTGATCTGAATCACGGTGCACTGAGCTCACAAGTCTTACTGTGATAGTGGTGGTGTTTTAATTCTGCTAGAAGTTCATCAAATGAATTCAGAGAAAGCTGCTGTTTCGTAAGAATGGCGTCCCATAGTCACAGAAATGTATTCGTTTATCTGCTGCCCCCCCGTCATAACCTCCAGAGCCTGCTGCTGCTGCCGCTTTCTTTAAGTGGGGACAAAGCTTTTAATCATGCAGATAAAAAATTCAATACACAAAATAGTCCAAGTCAAACTAATATCTGTATTGTATTTATGTATAGAGAAGTTATTTAGTCTGTCTGCTACTTTCAGAAAACCAAGCAAGAAATCCAAACTGGACGGCATTGAGGCTCTTGCTGTGTTGCAAATGGCGTACTCACGGACAAACGCACAAAAGCGTTCACACTGACGTGTATGGAAACACGCAGTTCACTATGAGCACCCAGAGGGTGCACTCAAAACGGTCAAAAAATTGTGTGTGAAACGCTGGACACTTTTCATATTTAACGGTCGCCATTTTGGCTACGTACAGGAAGACCACCAAAGGGAAAAAAAAAATAAAAAATAAAATTAAGGCATCAGGCGGCCGCAGCTGTTACTGAAACCCTCGAAAAATATGCTTATTTTGTAGTAAGTCCCACCATACTCCTGCTGGATAGACACAGTTTATTGTGTGTTAAACAGAGGGCACGAAAACACGTTGAATTCTGGGTAAAATAATTAAAGCTGCAGATATGTTGGCAGGTGATGCTTTCAAATGTTCCGGCTATTTTCAGTAAGTGCAGAGCAGCATTGTACGAGTTGAGACGACACTACTCTCTCAAAATTAATGTAAGTGAGAGTTGTACGATGTGTTAATGTGTCGAGGGAAAGATGTTATTCGAAACACAGCCTTTCTATTTTTTAGTTTCGTGGTGGCGTCCCATTTGTTTCAATTTCTCGTTTGCGTTTCGCATTAATCCCTGGAAAGTCTCCGCACGAACACATCTGTCCATGTCACACGTCCTGCACCTTCAGCCTGTTGATGGAGCTGCAAAACACGGAGTGTAAACTCATCCACCAATGTCTCAGTTTGTTTACTCTTCAGCACCCACTGCTATCACCACACTCTCTGCTCAGGGCTCAGAAGTCCCTCTGCAAGTTTGTCTGATGAAACCTCCTCTCAGGTCTGAAGTGTATGAAGACTTTGCTTGATTGACATGTCACTGACTCATCTGTTAGTTTGTTGCACCTTTTACAGGCGGGACACGGGACACCTATTTCGGTGTCTTATCAGTACACGGACCGCTGTTGCGTCACATAATTTCGAACATGCTGCGGGGTCTTCCCACGTTTAACCCGAGCGGAGGTCCGATCCGGCACAAGAAGCGACAACACCCGTGTAGGGTATTCATCTGCACTTGTCGCGCCGCATGAGTCATCAGCAGCCGAGAAATTCATGTAATTGCTGTCAAAAAAAATGTCTCAGCTGAAGTTGCACACGCACACACACACACACACACACACACACACACACACACACAGAGAGAGAGAGAGAGAGATAAATGGCAGAGTGATATCGAACACTGTGCCCTTGAGGCTGGTTTGCCATTTTGTCGGATATAAAAACCAAACTAAAACATTCAAGGATTATTTTAAAGGGTTCAAATCAAAGTCAGGACGAGGTCAACACACTCGATGCTCCTACAGTTCTTGTGAACTTTCTCAGTTGCAGCTCCAAAACTTGGGAACAGTTCGTCAACTTCACTACTCGCATTCAAATCTGTATGTTCTCACTTGCATTCTCAGATCAGGCACGACTGTAATTTTATTCCCATCCTTTCAGTGTATATGATTGCTCGCGTATACCTGTGAGTCTTGTTTTGGCTTGTCTCGAATTTTCTAGTTTTTAATTTTGTTCTTATCACCGGATTTGGTTGTGATGGTCACATTGATTTCCATCCATTTGATGCGTTTCAATTCGGTCTGAGGTTGTGCAGCACTTTGGTCAAAGTATGTTGTGTTTCTATGACCTCTAAAAATAAACTGACTTGATTTATCGAGGTTCATAAGCTCATTTCAAAACCTCAATCTTTTTTGTCAGTACCTTAAATTGACCACTTTTGAAATTGAGCTCAGTTATAAGACTGAAAGGCCATGTTACTGGAGCATATTCGTTGATTTTCCTTAAAGCAGTTGAAACATTTTGAACGAACTAGTCAATCTCTTTTTCACTTCTGAATTCCAATTCCTTCACCTCCTTATGTATAAACAGCTGTTTTCTATATATTGATGTCCAAGTCACTTTCTCCTCTTCTAACCTCCATTCTCTACAACAGAATCACCTGTCAGTCACTGAAAATGTACACAAATAAAGGTCTGCACAGCTCTCCACACAAAAAAAATCACTCATCTTTGGTAGAAAGAAATGAAAACTGCCCACAGCATGTTCTGTGGATTATCCAGACGGACAATGATTCTGGGAAGACAACGTCTCTTCCTGTTTTGACCTGCTATAACTATCGTCAAATATAGTCCCATTCACTTGTGCCAGCTTTCTTTTTTTTTTTTTTTAATTTATACATAAAAAGTGTGATCCTCCACCTTGTCGAAGCCATCACACAACTTTTCAATATCAACCCCCCTGATAAACAGCAGCTGCTGAAAGCCAAAACTCATTTAAGACTGCTACTCCACCCACAACTCCCAGTGAAGACTTGACTTTTGATGAGTTCTTTGTTTTTGTGAACTCTCTAATGAAAATCGAAATCGAAATTTATAGTTCGATACTGTCGCATTTTTGTATTAATCTGTTGATATGCTACAAAACAAGTACGCATCTTAAAATAAGCTTGAACAGCAGGAAGCTGGAGCCCCGTGAAGTCATTAATTTACTTGAATGCAAAATGACAGCTGAGGGAAAAAAAAAATACATTTTGACAACCACTAACTTTCGTTATCTTTACTCCTTTTTTTCCTAAACTTTTGGCTGTTAATCACTTCAATTACCAACTGTTTCAATTGGACAATACAAGTGGGGGATTATCAGTAAATTTACATGTAAAAAAACCAAAACAGGAATAGAGGAAATTAATTTATAATAAAGAAGGAACAGAAAGTAAATTAATGTTTTCAGGAGTCTAAGAGTAAAAATGCATGTGAGCACACACCAGTCTCACCTGTGTTAGCGTGACAGTCGGAGGATATGCACCCCATCAGGCTCTGTGGCATCTGCAAACTATATGGTAAAGAAGAGGGCTGTCTTGTATAACCACACTTGCCCAGGGCTCAGGAAACTCGTCACAGACGAATCTGCCTCCACACTTTTCCCTTTCAGAGTATGAGTAGGTACCTGACCATCATCCCGCCTGCAGAAAATATAGAGGCTGACTGATATGACATAAATCCTCCTCTTCATTCTCCTTAAAAAAAAACAAAAAAAAAAACATGCTCACTTGTTCACTCACTCGCTCACTCACTCACTGCTGCCTCCTCAACATTCAGTAGATAAATGGTGCATGAGTGATGCCATAGAAACTGCTGAGAGATCACAGGACTCCATCACATCTTACTCCCACACTTCTTTTTTTTTTTTTTTTTTTTTCCTGCTGCTGCATTGTCCAGTTTCCTTCTGCTCAGTGGCGCTGCACAGCAGCTGCTTTGACAGGACGGCAATAGCTCCCTACAAAATCTTCCAATAATTTCAAAAAGGCACCAACTTCACTTTCAAAAGCAATATCTCGAATTAGCATCCTGTCCCACTTTCCCGCACAGACAGAAATAGACTTTGCATTTGAATGCAATCGGATAAAGAAACAATTACCTCCTTGGTTCCAATTGAAAATAAGAAAAATAATGTGTGTCTCAGTGGAATACAGGCAACACAGGAACAAATGTAGCCATGGATTTTCTTTTTTTTATATAAAGATACAGCAGCGTTACACACACGCAGAGAAATTGATCCTATAACATATTTTTTTAAGTTTTGATGGGATAAAGTATAGTTTTTTTCCCCCACATTATATTACATTTTATTTATTCAAATCTATCACTTCATCTAATAAACAGTGGATGAATACTGGTATGAAGGTGCTCTTGCTGAGGCATTACAGTCATCTTGCAGAATCATTAACTTCTTTTAAATCACTTCTTAAAACCCATTTTTATAGAATTGCTTTTAAGTGATGTCATCCTTTTATGTCCTTTCATGCAGTTCTTTTGTTCCCCTGTTTTTGCTTGTTTATTTTATTCATTTATTTATTTGTTTGTTTTCTATTCCATTTGCCCGTTTTGGTTATTTGTTTGGTTTTCTTGCATTCATTACCTTAATGGTTTGGTCTTTTTTGCCTCCTGTTTTCTTAAATGTTTACCAGTATTGATGTTTTGTATGACTATACTTTGCTTCTCTGAAGAGCACTTTGTAAACTCTGTTTTTAAAGGTGCTGTATAAATAAAGTTATTATTATTATTATTATTATCTATTAAAAATGTTTATCTTGATTCAGGCATAAAACTTGTTTTGATTCCTTTTTTATGCCCACTTGAACTCAACATTGACGTATTGTTGCCTTACAAAGTTGCCATGGTGAGTCAAATGTTCCCTCCGCCTTTAGCTCTGCTTTGATTTCCTCCAACTCCTGAAGTGAATATGTGACTCTTGAGATATCATTCTGACTCTTGAGATATCATTCTGACTCTTGAGATATTTTTTCCTCATCAGATAGAGACGAACCAAGAACCTTTTTATATCTGGAATTCCAAGGTTCATGTTCTTATACGTTGTAAACATTTGATTCAATGTTAGCTTCACATTGAAATTGTGCGAGCGCACTAAAGCTGCTCTGCATGACATAGCTACGTCCTGTCGTCATCAACCATGTCGGCTCCATGTCACTGTATGTCACTTGGTTTGTAGGCGGGCGGGCTTCTGACGTCAGCATGTTGTCAGTTTGGCTGGTCGACATTTCTGTTTGAATGGAGAAGAATTAATGAGCAGAACAATTCAATTATTTGGTCAGAAAATTTGTTTGAAGTTTCTGAATTTTTCAAGTTGACTTGTGATTTTTGCTTTGAAAAAAATTCCCAATTAAACACTTTGTCTCGAGCGCAGCCAGCAGCATTGTTCAGACCCTTCCGATAAGTTTCCACGGCCTGAAAACCTGAACCTCCTGCATGAGGAACGGCTTTTTCCTCACAATGTTGTGAGACTACTCAAGACCCTGCTCCCAATGGAAACACTTATAGAGAGACTCTTCACGCATCCACAAACATGGAAACACACAAATCCAAATGCACATTTGAATATACATATATTCTGGAGTGTAGCCTATTAAAATACATGTGCTTTACAGTACAATATTTTGCACGATCCATGATTGATGAACACTGTTTTAGTTTAAACTCCCCGCACAACCTCACCTTGCACAGTCTCCTCTTCTTTTATTTTCCTCTAGAGTGTCTCTGTAAAGGCATCCCTCCTTCTTTCTTTTTTTTTACTTGCATATCTCGTGTTATACTCTTATTTGTGAGTAATGTTTCATTTTTAATCTAAATTATTCATAGATTCTTTGTTATTTTCTACACACAGACATTCGCGTACGATGATGATAAAATATGAATAAGTGGTGAAATGGCAATAAAGGTCCTTGTATCCTGTCTGCTAATTGTTGCTGAGCAGAGCAGTTGCTGTATCGAGCATTGTGTAATAAAACAGCTGCTTTCCATGTCTGGAAAAAGTAAGCTGATGGGAGCAATGAGGCAAAACCAGAACAGTGAAGTTGTAGGTCGTAAAGCGGTTACAGTACAGAAGAACTGCTGAGAAAAGGAAGAAAACAATCAAAAACAAAAGTAACAAATAATAATGTCGTATCCATGTCAGTACTTTCATAATAAAATGAGCCAATACCTTCGTCTTGTACTAACTGAGGTCCAATAGGAAAGAGCTAATAATTTTGCATCTCATTCCATAAAAATGTCTTTCATCTCCAATAATGTCTCTTACTCTGACACACACACACACACACACACACACTGAAAATGGACAAACACACACATACACAGACAAGCAGATGTTTCACAGAGTGTGCTGACTGATACATGCCCATTGCCTAATTGCAGGTTTATGAAATCTGCAGGTTGCGGGTGCCAAGCGGTTTCCGAACGGATGCCAAGCGGTTGCTGTGACAGCAGGTCGTGACCTTCCTGTAATTGTAGAGATGATGCCATTTCCCCCTGCTCATCTGGTATGCACATCTGTGGCGGCACAACACTACCGACCGCCACAGCACACAATTCAAAATTAAACCAGTACATCGGAATAAGAATCAGCTGTTGTCAATTCTTTTCAAAATGTTAATTCCGGTTTAAAAATCTTCCCTTTATGACTGATTTTCTCTCTCAATAATTTGGAAGCTTGGTTCTGGGTTATTTGGAAAAGTTTCCTTGTTTGTGATTATGTTTTTGTTTGTGTCAATTGATCCTGTGGATGTTGTGATCATCTCAATTGCTCACTGGACAAAAGCCACCCTGATCAAAGTGGCATCTCCCCATATCACAGTCCATTAGCTGTCTGATGTTGCAGTATAAAAAAGGAATTCATGTCTAATTTTGCCCAGTCATCTGCTCCATCACAGAGAAGTCAAATGTAAAATCCAGTAAAAGAGAGGAAAGGGTTAAGGTTCGGAGTAGGGGTGGTGGATTAAGAACAACTTGTCTGTCTGGGCTTTTATAAGAATATACACCACCCACTGCTGGATGTTCACAATCTAAAAACACTCATCATATAACAGCTAGCGTGGCACTCTGGAGAGGTTTAGTTCGGACATCAAATTCTCAGAGAGCAGCCTACATGTTTCATACTTCAGTGTAAGGTTTTTCCATGTGTGGCTGAGAAATGAATACATTTTCCTCCGTGTGGGGAATCTAGTATAATTGAACGTTCAATTCAAAAGAAGAGTTCCTTTTCACGTCAGCCACTTAAAATTCCATGTTTTGTAACAGGACCTTGAACAATCACTGTATTGCTCGGCGTTGATATTGAACTTTGTGCTGAGAGCTTATAAAAAGTTTGTGTAACATTCAAAGCATTCTACAGCTTAGACTCTGAATACTGCTGAGTATTTCTACGGGGAACTAAACCATTTCTCTCTGCAGCTTGCCAACAAAACATTGACCAAATTATTACAAGAACTAGAAAACGGTGAAAGCAGACTTTCTCCAAAACATTGAGGAGAAAATAGCTCAGCGTGTAGCAACATGAACCGCCGCTAAGAAGATGCATTTATGAACGTGTGTGGTGGGAATGTTGAGACTCTTAGACAGAGCTTAATCATTTGTACGTCAGACGTAGGTGTCAGGCTATCTGAAAATAAATAGTGTTGGTGGTGAGACCTGAATATTAACAAACAAAATTGTATTAGAAATTGAAAATGTATCAAAAGAAAATGCCTAAAAAAACATTACTAATAAACTGACAGGTCTCTTGAATGATGATAAACAATCTCAAAACAAATAACAACTAAAGTGTAAAATGTAAAATCTGAAAAAACACAGCAGGAGAAAGTCATGCAATTTTCAGCTGCACGCTGCAAGGAAGAAAAACGTCCAAATAACAGAAAAGAACATGTATAAAAAATACATAACTGCAAAGATATTCAGAGTTACTGTAAATGTTGCACACTCTGTAAGATCTCAGAAAATCAACAAGGAGCTACATTCATGAATGAATTTATAAAAAAGTTTTCACAGTCGTGTTTTAGACCTTTAAGTATCAGAGTCTGACAGTAATGAGTGCGGAAACCCTTTTTTAACACCGTGACCTTGACCAAGATCCGATTGGCGTCAAAATGTTTCCTATCTAAATGAATTTGTGAGTTGGAGCCAGTGTGCAGGGCATCACTCTTTTCCTTTAACGCTGAGACGTGTCAACATCATTAGTCGGTCTCATTAAGATCTCCCATCTAATCTGAATTATACATCAAGCAGCCAATCAAGAGTTTGCATCCAGAGCCGCCAAGGGAGCATTCCTGATGATTCCCGGTTGAGGCTTTTCCTTTTAATCAGAAGCCTGGAGCAGGATCAGCGTTTTCCATCCAAAGGAAGACATGGAAAGGTAGGGCAAGATAGGAAGACAGAGAGATAAAGGGAGGAAAAAAAAAAAGGGGGCAGAGAGATGTGGTAGAAATCCTGTATAACTGCATGCTCCATGTGTTTCATGCAGGAGGTTTGGTGTGTGTGTGTGTGTGTGTGTGTGTGTGTGTGTGTGTGTGTGTGTGTGTGTGTGTGTGTGTGTGTGTGTGTGTGTGTGTGTGTGTGTGTGTGTGTGTGTGTGTGTGTGTGGTAACTTAAAAAAAAAAAAAAAAAAAAAAAAAAAAGTTCAGCGCATGTTTATATGCTGATATCTGTAAGTAAGCCTTACTTTTTGCAAAAAATACAAATAATTTATGTAGTTTAGTTTTGTATACTGCAAATGCAAAATAAATTAGGAGAGGAGTTGTTTTGACTGTATAAAAGTAAGACACATTTACAAGCTCATATTAGTATTTATGTGTAGATATTCACAATAAGTATCTACAACATCTGACCACACCCAGCTTTGATGTATAGGCTTTAGTCAGAGGTTAAAGAGACTTACAGAGTCCAGTGCAGATGTTTTTACTCTTTCCAAAATATAGTGTGAAGGGACTATTTAATATTAGACTATAGATGTATCCATAAACTTTATGGCCATGTTGTCAGCAGTTTGTTCTTTTCACCAAGTGGGAAATATACAGCGGGCCCTCAGGACAAAGCTGGACTGTCAGCTGTTCAGACGTCTGGCTGGTCGCATTCGGACGGTTGGTTCTGGGCATCTCTGAAAATGTTGGCGCAGATTTAAAAATGAAGTGGATAAACATGCCACATATTCTAAATGGTTACTTTCATGCTTGAAAAAAATATCAGAGCTTGATGATGTAGTGACACAATGTCAATAAAAAAACAAAACCCTTATAACAAATCTCAGTAACATTACTGCTCGTCAAAATCAAGGCCACCACACGGGCACTTCTACCATGTTTTGTTTTTGCATTGAATTTTTTCTATATTTGTATGATTTTCAGTATAAGTGGTGTTTCTGAATTCTGTGTTTTTCCTTAATGTCGGTGCTTTTATGATTGTATGTGTCTTTATATTTACTGCATTTGGAGCATGTTTCCGTAAATTCGAACTCTTTTGGGCCACTATTTGAATGCCACCTAAAGTTTTTGGGACCGTTTCACAAAAGCAATTTGTAAGTATCACCTAGATGCCAATTGCAAGCCAATTGCTGCCAGCATGTCATCTCACAAATGATTGTTGAATTGCAGATACATTTGTAAGTTCTATAATAGTATCTCCTGCTACTGCACTGGTCACAATTAGAGTGCTCCTTTTCACAAGTTAAATGTGTCACTATTATCTCCTTTTGCAAGTCAAAGCTTGTAAATTTCACGAAACAGGGCCCCGAGTGATAAAAACGTGCAAACCAGACGTCCCAAAGCACAAGCAGAGGACATTGAAGCAATCAGAATAACTGAGCTCTCCAGAAACTTGTTGGTGAGAAATTCTGACCATGAGACACAAGAACTCTCAGCTCTGCTGCTCACAGCTCACGGGAAATTTACAACTCGCACAGCTTTTGAAAACTCCTTTGAAAGCACAATAAGTAGTTTCTTTGAATCTTACACGTCTATCCGCTGTTACTTCTAGAGGTCCAAGTTTACGTGATGTAGACAAAAGTTAACGCATCCACCCATCTAAATTATTTTACAATATGTTGTTAGGGCTGAGTATCATGGAAACAGTTTTGACACCATTATATTATTATTTATATATATATTCTTTATATTCCCCAATTATTTGTCACAAACTTTCATGTGTACTTTCTGCTCAAGATTCAGGTGTGTATAACATCGCCGATGAACCCTACGACTACTCACAAAAGCGTGTGTAACTCGGATGCTGATTTTGATAAAGTGTCAAAATTTGTCAGACTTACTCATTATACCTTCCTCCTTCACCGTGCATGTCGCCGAGCTGCGCCTCGTTCGTGTTCAACAGGAGAAGTCTCTGAACAAACTGATCCATCCTTGCATTATCCGGCTATAAACGGTTTGTTTGTGCATATAGACTCTGAATCTCAACTCGAACAGGTCATTATAGTTCGAATGTCACTACCTTCAAACGAATGTTCGAATTTCGAATAAATAGTGACAGACCTACATAGTACATAGTCCCCATACATTTTTAATGTTTAGTGCCATAAAAGTATTGAAGTACCCAGCCCTGCCTGTTTGTGGGTGGACTAAGCTAAAGATAACTCAGCAAAATAGCTCTTCTCTTATAGGGAATAAAGGTGTCAAATTTCTGCAATTTTTTTATATGTAAAATAAGAGAAAAGTAGGCACCAATGTGCAGTTATTTTTACAAAGGAGTCTTAAAGAGGGTACTGGATATACGAGGGTTAAGACATGAAAAATGGAAAATAAGTCAGGCAGCAAGGGAAGAGTAAGGGATTATTCAGACTAAAGATTTAAGTCTCCATTCAGTTAAGAGTTTGTCACTTGACAGTATGTTTTTAAAGCTTGTGTTTGACAAACAGCACTTTTTATGTGACGAAGTATGCTAGCTGAGGACATCTGTCATCTTATGTCATTTATTATTCTCTCTTTTAACACAAGGTTACTTAACAATCTTTTAATCACACAACTCCTCTTGGGAACATCAACTTTGTCTGAAAACAATTGTCCCCTTGCTGTCCCTCCCCACGCCTCTAGTGTTCATTAACATAGAAATTGACGAGCCACAATTGATGCTCTAAAGCAAAGTTCAGACAGCAAGGTCAGCCAAGAATCAGTAATTAAGCCCGTCTTTAAAGTGTGGCGGATCTGCTTATTAGTAATGCAGGGCAGGACTCATTCACATAGAACTGAAAATGGAAATAAAATCCATCTCGTTCCCGGAGACGCCCGCAGGACGCCAGCACTTACCGTGTAAAACAATTACAGACTATTACATAGGGCATGCGGGGTTGAACATGGACTCTGTCTCCTTGCCTCTAACTGCCTCGCACCCCGTCTTTTGAGAGACACAAAGTCTCAAAGTGTGCTTATGTCGGAATCTCTCTCTCTAAAGTTTTCACATGGAGACGGGTCCAGCATTCAGAAGAGAATAGTCCTCTTTAATGGCGTAGAAATGTCCAGGCGCTGGTGTGAAGGAGCTCACCTGCTGCAGACTGAAAGTAACAGGGAATCCACAACCCTGAGACCCAGTCAGAACAAGGTCTGGCCTCAGATATACGACTCACATATGCTCAAATTCCTATCATTTCAAGCCCAATTTGGGTCAAATAGGAGAAAAAGCTACATCCTACAGTTTTTTCTTGTACTGGGTGTCTCTTCCTTCTGTTTTCTCACATTAAACAGCAATAACAGCAAGTGTTTGAATGGTTTGAAGGACAAAAGGGGTGCTATTAAGTGCAGTAGGGATGATTTATTCATTGTTTTGAGCATCAGAGGCCCTACTGCAGGTGGTAGAGGCGAAGCTAGATCTGCACTTAAATTGTCTTACAGAGGCATAGGCAGGAGCGCTACAGTCGATCTTTTACTCTCTGTGTATCTTCCCCGTGTTCCATGTCTCTGAATGTCTGTCTGTCTGACGGTCTTTTTCGATGCTTTTTTGATGTTGATGTAAAGACACGAGCATAGAACTGAATATTTTCGCATACTTCTTCATTAATCTGGCTTTTAGGCCCAGGGGCTCTCACTCGCCTCGCTCCCCCGTTAAAATAGACTGCCGTTATTGCCGATTTAATCCACTCTGACCGTAAAGACGGATAAACATGAATATTGTGAACTATTTAGCTGGAATATGGAAATCATACAGAGAGTAAATACATTTTCTCTCAATTAATAATTTCAGGTCTCCTAATTTTTGCTCTAGTTGTTTTAATATTAGTGGTTCATATCTAGGGCAATTGTAGCAGCAGGGCTCACAGAGAAATGGGTTGGACTAAGAAACCCGACAACTCTGTACTATAGCAGCTATGTCATGCATGATGCCAGTTTGTTATTATAGAAATTCCTGACTGGATATTTGACCCCTTTTAACCTCATTTCAAAGAGACTCGAGGTCTGGTTACAGCCATTAATTTTGAGTAAAACTATTGGTATTGGCAATATTTATGCAAGATCTAATGTCATTGCAGACTTTATGATCTTTTAGTCCAACAATCCCAAGATCCAGATCCATGCTTGACCACAACCCATGTAAAATCTAGCTACACAATGATGCCGAAATAAAACCAAAGTGGTCAACATATCTTTTATACCTTCAATTTTCATTCCATACAGTACGAAAAAGAATGTAATCTAATTTAGGTTGGAAGGAGTGCACTCATAGCCCAATGACTAAGGTGCACCATTTTATTCCTATTATGTTAGAACTGGTTTCTCTTTATGAAAAATAAAAAAAAATGTGAGGTATTGGTGGGGGCATTTAATGAGACCATTAAATCTGATCCAAGAAGTTCCGTTTCAGCAACATGTAGCAATCTGGGTTGTGTATTTGCATGTTTTTGATGCAACACCTTTCTGGATGATGTCAGCCAAAGCTGAGCTCAGTTCTACATTTTCACAGACAACAATGCATTTTTTTGCTGGAGCCTTTTGGATTTGCATCCTAACTTTTCAGCTCTTGAGGTCCAATGTCAAGACTTGATTTCATTCTCGCGACTGGATCGTGAAGCAAACACCAACACAGAGAAGCAATGGCCTCCAGTGGACGCTGCTCAACTGGATGACCTGGTTTTGGTGATGACCTTGCAATGTTGTCCCACAACCAACAAGATGCAGGAAAGTTCGTAGCAGGTTGGTCTACACATGGACAAAGGAAAAACAAAGCTCCTTAAGAATAACACAGCCCTGGAGATGAAGGCCTTCACATAATTTGGCAGCAGCATCGACAGGAAAGGTTGCACTGATGGGGATGTCAAAGTAAAGACTTGGCCAGAACAGCTTTCTTGCAGCTCAAGAACATCTGGAGCTCCAGAGTGCTGACAACACACCCAAAGATCAGACTGTTCAGCCTCAATGTGAAGGCAGTCTTGCTTTATGGGGCAGAAACCTAGAGCTACCAAGACCCTCAGGAAGGTGCAAACCTTTATGAAGAGTTGTCCGGATAATGCTCCGCATCTATTGACCAGACAAGATCAGCAAACAACAACACCAATCTCTGGCAGAAGACCCATCAACTACCGGCTGCACAAGAAATAAAGAGTGGGAGGTTGGGTTGTATTGGGAATGCGCTCCATAAAACTGCATCGATCACCAGACAGGCCCTAACATGCAATCCCAAAGGGAAGGCTGTTGTCGCTGCTTTGTTTGTCTAGAATGAAAAAGGTTGCGGATGTGGTCGAGATGCAACATTAAGGTTTTTTGCCCAACATGTATGTGACCATTACAATCAAGACTCAACACAATCAGGTTCATACTCAGAGAAAATCCTACACTGCACTGTATTTATCTCAAATACATTTTCCCATGTCAACAACACAAAATCAGCCCTCAATCTCATCATTTACTCTGAAAATAGGCTTATCTAATAATCTCTAAGCAGGCAAAAACAACACAGATGGCTGTGTCATAGAAATGGGAATAGGAACATCAGCATGGTGGAGCAGCACAAAGAAATCCACCAACTGTAAAAACCCACACTAAAGGAAAAATGCAAACACAGAAACCTGGTGTGGTAGTGGAAGACAGGAGGTTGCTGAAGGTCATTAAACAGACTGAGAGAGAAGGACAGAAGGAGAGCGCTGTTAGCCTGCAGTGATAAAAGGAGGAGTGTTAGATGTTTGCCACTTCATCATTTTGCTGTGAATGATTTTGCATGAATTTGTGTGATGATTCATGATTCGCTGTGATTGATTTGCTCTGCAGCAAAATGCTTCTAATTAGTTGCTGAAAGTGAAAAAGAACCACATAAAAACCAACCATGTGAATGACTTTCCTTTAAAGTTAAAGTAGTTTGTTGTTTGGGTTAAAGTATTTCTGTTTACCTTCCTCGTGAACACAGCTCCATTTACAGTCCCAACAAATAATATACAAACTCATTAATACAGCAGGTCTGGCTAATCATGCTGTTATTGTTGTGCTCATATGGTGGGATGGAAAGCTGGAGTGGGTGTGTCATTAACAGTAAGCTGATCTGGAATGAGGGAGCAGGAGTATCCCCTGGCTCGCTCATGTCTGACAGCAGGAAGATTAGGATGAAGGATGTTCTTCATTTGTTAAGTGCTGATACTAATCCTATCTGTCTATGTTATGAAGTGATACTCAGTCTTCATACATCCTAGACAGCATCTCTGAGATCAACACTGACAGAAATTAAAACCAGAACCAGCCTCCCTTCGTCAACCATCGGTTACTCTTGTCTGTGTAAACTCTGCTTTGTCAAAACAATGATTTGTTTTTTGGTTTGGACATTTGGACACAGTACAGAAAGTTGAGACAGGTTATCGTCACCCACTAAACAATAGAAGAAAAAATAGGAACCAGACGAGGAGTAAAATGAGCCGCAGCAGCATTATTTTTTTTTTAGAGAAGTTTTGTCTTTAGAGCTTTCTCCCAAAAGCAGTTGGGCTTTCACCCAGAAAGAGTTAGAGTGAGGGAAAGAGGAAAGGAGTTGTATTCTTTTAGAAAGGCTTTCTGGCAGAAAGCCATGAGGGAAAACGTCTCCCTTGTGTGGTAGCAGATGGGCAAAGAAAGAGATGAGGTATCTAAGTGATTTGGTCCAACGAAAAAATAAAAGTCAACTTGGAAAAATGTATTTAAAAAAAAAAACAACTTACCATATAACTATTGTCTAAAAGGAAAACAAGTGCTGGTAGTAGTATTTATAATAATAGTATGGTGGCAACTAAATTAATTTGTTCATACATTGTTCTCCATTAAAACAAAGAAGTTAAAGTGACAACACGCTGACATCGCCGATTGACAAACCAATCAAAGTCGAGTATAGGGAGACGATGATGACAGAACGTAAGTATGTTATGCAAAGCACTTTAGTGCACTCGCACAATTACAATGTCAAACACAAACACTATCACAAAAACAAGAAGCTTGGTCCAGACCTTCATAGGTGAAAAAAAAAATCACTCAAATCAATCCACTCTGGCATTTTGTAGTTTCAGCCTTACACTGTCTGATATAACTCGTAGGACATGGTGGTGAATGTTAGAAACTATTGTTTTTTTTAACCATGGCAACAGAAAATGAGCAATTATGACAAGCAGATGTGGGTTGACTGGATTAACCAAACAGTGCAACCTGGCAGCTATGACGGTTTGTCTGTCTTTCTATATCAGCTCACCATCAACAAACAACATGTAAAGACAGTGACGCTTACAAAAAAAAGCTCGGAGGTTTGTTGAAAGAAAACACAAAACTAGGATAAATGATCTTCTCAGTGAGAATATCACAAAACTTAATTTGCTATTCAGTTCAATTCCTCGCGTCAAGTTGTATTCTTACACAATCATAATATACCTTAATATTGTGCAAGATTTTGACAACTTTGCAGAACTGCTGCCATCATTTTCATTGGATTTGACTGTGCAGCTGTTGGTGATTTTAACATGCATGTTGACAACCCCCAGGACAGCAGTACGGTGTTGTACTCTGGACAACTATGGGCTGACTCAGCATGCGATAGAGCTCACACACAAAAAGGGTCACACTCTGGACTTAATCATTTCCAACAGTTTGAATACAAGGTTGTGCTGACTTGCTCTTTTTGTTTTTGTGTTTTGTTTGAGATGCCTATCTCTGTGCAAACGTTGCTCAATCAGAGTTCATCAAGGAGCAATACACGTAGAAGTGATCTTGTAATGGATGGATGTTAATGACGCCGATGTAAAAATATTCTTTGGTAAAAAAAAAACACAGTGGAGAAATACGACAATAGGTTGAGAGTGTTGAACTATAAAAAAAAAATTAAAAATAAAATCTCCAGGGGCTGGCTGGGACTTTAACTCTTTGACGGACAGGGGCTGCTGTCTGTTGTTAGAAATAATCTACAAAAATGGACAAAAATAATATATGTTGTTCTCCAAAGCTCCATTCACAGACCTCTTATATTTCACATCTACATGTTCACAATAGTTAAATTATAGAAAATGACATGTCTTACCTCAATTAAGTGGATGAGACATCGATTCACGTATTGACATCGTCAGGTGTTTTCATACAGGCACTGATTGGGCAAAGAGGTAAAGAACAAATAATAATTATTATAATAAAATTATTACTTTGGAGCCAAAGAGAAGCGAATAAAGTTAGTGCTCAGCTTCAGTTGGTAAAAGTAGGCCAGAAATCATGGACTCAGACCCTAAATTCTCACATTCACACAAACACACTTTTTTTTCTCTCACTTGCCTTAAAAACTTGTCAGGATTTCAAAACTTGTGGTCTAGCTCGATGTTGCTGGAGGACATAAACTACATTTTATAATGTCCATGACAAAATGAACAACGGCTATTTTAAATGGGATTTTATCTGCAGTATTGTCTCGGTAAGTGGTCATAGTATGAGTGGGAGTATACCATCAAAGATTTGCATTCCATAATTGTGTTTGATTTGGAGGCAAGTACCTTCCTACAACAAGGAAGCAACCTCTGCTTTGCACTGGGTGGCTCTGTGTCATCTATTACAATCATGGAACATAAAAGTTGGAGGATATTATCTTTTACATAACTGACATCATTCAGTTTGTTTGCTACACCATTGACTCTTCTCCACTTGAACTACTATTACACTATTGTCTGCTATAATGGAATATTTGTTGCCACGGTGGCTGTGGTTGTGGAAAAGTTTTTTTTTTAAATTTTAAAATGTTTTTGGCTTTCCCAATTTGTCACAACAACAATGCATAATGTTTCTATAATTTCAGATCAGAAACAGTCAACAGAAAATCAACAGAAATTGAGAATTGACATCATAAATTGAATTGATGACTTTTTAACTGTTCAAATAAATAGGATTATACATTTTGAAGATGATAATTTGGGCTCTTGTAGCAATTTACTATGAACAATTATCATTAGGATAACTGATGATAAAAAAAAGAGGTTAAACCAAAGTCACACTGCGACAAACACAGAGATACAGAAACCAAACGACGCTGTAATGACACGAGACAAAAGAGCATCTATTCCTTCATAATGTGCACGTTATAGTTCCGGAGGGACCATAATATTGAAACAACAGAGGGTGGTGGGACGTTAATGTGCCGAGCGATGGAAGTGGGTTCATAAATAGTCTTGTGCTCTGACACACTATGCTGGCTGAGGCGGTTTGCAAGGCTGCTGAACTTGGAAGCTCCTTAGTGAATGAAAGTTCAGAAAGTGGTGAGGCCCACCTCCACTCCGCGGCCCACACAGCCGGGCCTTCACACCGTTTTATGTAACCGCAAATGGAGAAGAAGAGAGAAAACCGGAGAGGCAGAGAGATAAAGAGGTGGCAAAAGAGAGAGGTAGGAAGAGAAAATGACAGAGTCATAGAGGAAAGAGAAATAAGTATATATAGAAGATAATAAATAACATGCACACTCGCATTCCTTAAACGCAAATAGTGGGACGGCACCTCATTGCTGAGGACCAATGATGCATTCGTCTTTCTTTCTCTAAATTTGTGGTACTCAGTCCATTCATTCCTGACAAAGCTGTAATTATTTAGCAATACATAGTTTGCTGTTTAATTAATTATTGTTCATTTGAACAGCTGGATTCCGTAGTTTTTAGCAAACATTGCACAAAACAGAAGTAAATTGCACTTGTTTGGGACTATTTTCAGCTGTGGATTAATACATATTTTGTGCACCAGCAAGTATCTTAAGCAGACAAATTGTCTCTGTGGGATTTATTAAAACTAACTACACTGTAATTGTAATAAAGCAACATGTCATCCAGTGCAACGTAATGGCTCATTAATGTCATTAGTGTTTGTGAAGGGTAATGGTACAGAGGAAACATCTACTCAGGCTTTGGCTACACAGGTAATACTTGTTACGGAAACAATTAAGTGTTGTTTTTACAAGGGATTTGTTGACAATTAAAAAGAAAATGTTGAACATTTTTCATTCCAATATATTTCATAAATAATACCATGTGTGAGTTTAAATATTAGTACATCACTTCCTTAAACACAAGCCTTCAGTGTATTTCTCGAAAAGATAAACAAAGCATTTATAAAGTCACAAGTTTGGTCATTTTTTAGAGAACACAGTACAGCCTGTGGAGAGCTCTCTCACACAAACTTACACACATTCATGCTAACTCAAACTCGCACAGCCTGAGTAGTGATAGGGGTGTTGGGATTGGGCTAAATGCCAGCTTCTCTGCCTGAGGAGATAAACTTTTCTGCACATGGTATATCTCCACTTACTCATCAAACAGCCTAATTATCCCAGTGCGGGCGAAGTAAGGTTGTGTGTGTGTGTGTGTGTGTGTGTGTGTGTGTGTGTGTGTGTGTGTGTGTGTGTGTGTGTGTGTGTGTGTGTGTGTGTGTGTGTGTGTGTGTGTGTGTGTGTGTGTGTGTGTTGATGGGGGGATTGGTGGAATACCTTGTGCATTTCTACAAAGTGGCAGTGTGTACAGCTTCTGCCGGGTCAACGCTAATGCAGGGAAGTTTAAAAGAACTGTTTTCTAACAGGCCTCTGTGCACCGGCGGGGGTCCGAAACACAGGGATGGGAATTATTCAAACATTTTTGATACTGGTGCAAGATATTGTTAGACACTGCTATTTACTGATGTTACTTAAACACCTCACATGGACTCTTATGCTATAAGTTACAATTTACTGATGTTCCCTTAAATGTCTCTCTTCAGTAGCTTGTCAACTGCATACGCATTTTATACACAACGCAACTTAGGTTAGGTTAGGTCAGGTAGTTACTTTATTAATCCCCAAGGGGACATTTTTTTTCGCTACAGCAGCATACAGGAAAGCAATAAAATAATAATAATAAAAAGCAATACAATAACAGTAAAAAATAAATAAATATATATATAAAATGTACAGTAAATACAGTACAGTATATATATATATATTTTTTTAATATATAAACAATCAAGAAACACAGACAACAGTGTTATTGTTGTGTGATGGATTTTACCAGAGGTGAGTTATTGTACAGTCTTATTGCAGTGGGCAGGAATGATCTCCTGTATCTGTCCTGTGGATAAGACGTTTGAATCTAAGACTTATTTTCCCATGTTGAAACCGAGTGATTTAAAAAAAAAAAAAAAATGTTTTAAAACTAAAACGTGTAAGCGTGGATGAAGAACTTGATATGGGAAGTTTTCAATACTTGGTAGTATTAAATCAATTCAATCCAAGTTTGGTACACAGCCCTACTGAAACCTTTCTGTTCAGTATGTCCAAACCTACAAGGTGTTGTGACTAACATTACTTTTTGATTGTGGTTTATAAATGCTGTACCAAAGGCTTGCAGTCATTTTTGGGGTAGCTGAGTTGGCAAGCAACCCCTTATTGTCACTGACATACAAACAAAAATGGACCAAACCTAGTTGTAGGTTATATAAAGTTACCTTCTTCCTGTTGCAGCTGCAAATATGTAAAACAACAATATCTGTGAAGAAATACAAGGGTGAATCAAAAGGTTCGGAGACAGCTCAGGACATTTTGATCCACCCTCTTGAAACACCCTAAACCCTTGTCTGGGTGTAAAAACAAAGACATTTAATGTATTATAGATCGTTTAAAAGTAACTAAAGCTTTGTTGTGGGTCATTATATGGCTAGTTTTCAGGAGCTTTTGTTAAATGTCTGTTTCAGAGTCCTCTGAATCACTCTTCATGTGGCTGAATCACTCTTCATGTGGCCCTTTGGGGGAACAGCAGCTTTAATCCTAACAACAATGTAAACCCCTATGCGATTATCAATTGGTCCAGTCCTGTGATTGTAATGATATATATAGGATCAATTTAACAGAAGCTTCCACTAACTATCTATAAGAGCAGTGAGTTGTCAGTCCTCCACAGCTCAACCTTCTAATGCACTGTAAGCTTCGTAAAGTGGTTATGAAGTGCAGGAGTCATGGTTTCCAGTGCATGGAGCAGAAGCATTGTCTCCGCGGAGCCCTAAAAATAGGTCATGCTCTGCTCTCTGATCTACTTCGCACTGTTACATAAAACACACTCGGCTTTGTATCAAATCCCTGTTTCTTTTTCTCGCACTCTAACACGGACATACAGTACACAAGATAAATCCATACATAAATATTACAAAACATCTGCTGCTATATGCATCACTGACATGTAGCAGAGGAGGGGAATTAATAGCAGGACTCCACTATTAAACACAGCAGGGATGTTTTATGAAGATTACGGACGTGTACCAACAAATATGTAACTTTGTGAAACATTTTTCACTTGAGGTAATGGGATAGTATCAGATATGGCTGGCCAGTCATGATATTGGATGTTTAATACAAGGAGGATGATGTAAAGCATTCCTATCGACTTTTTAAGCGACTAAAAGTAGGGCAGTTTTGTCATCATTACACCAATGCTTTTTAAGATTCTTTATGTCTGAGTTTGTCATTTGTTTTATGACCAACAATGCATTTCTGTCTTTCGGTTTTGTTTTATGTGGAGAATGTTTATACACTAATCCCATCCATAATTGGTGATAATGCTGGTGTTTGTTTTCAGATGAAAGCAGTTGAGATTAAAGGTCAGCTTAAAGCCACTGAAAAAAGATCATCTGAACCTTTCAACCTTTCCTATTGATTCCTGAGCAACATGATACCATTGACTATCAAGAGTCTGATAAACAAACCCAGCTTGATACTGCCAAACTGAAATACAGTAGAATTTATTTTCCTATAGACCCCAAATCTATAATATAGTTATTACTGTGTAATCTTACCCGCATGCTGTAGATTTTATTTGAAACAAATTTTACAAATAGAAGACATTTCTTCATAAAACCTGTGAATTATGATGTAAAAGGCAGGAGAATGGTCCTGCTGTGCACAAACGAAGCACAACACAGTAATGCTAACGGAGCAGGGGGAAGCAATAACTTTGGTGTGTAAGCATTCAAAGATACGTAGCTTAACCCACATCAGCACCTGTGTTACATAGTTTTTGTGACCACTGGTACATGTGCATTTGCAATTTCACCATGACCTGAAAGTTGAGCAGAAAGCACTCATCCAATTTTGTGTCAAACTCCCGAATTCAGCACCAAAGACCAACCCAATGGCAGCAAAGCAAAGACCCAGGCGAGGTGCTTTGAGTGACGTTTGTGTTTTCAGAGGAGCAGAATGTCACCGTTTAAGACCAAAAAAAAGTTGCGTAAGGTCAGGAGGACAAACAAGAGCATGCTGGTTACATTTTTTGGGGGTTGTGCACCATGAAGTCGCCCCTCAGGGTCAGACTGTCAACAACGAGTTGTGCTGCAATGTTCTGAGAAAAAGTGCGCCGCAAACGCACAACAACACAGTCGTCGCTCTGCACCACCCATACTCACCAGATTTGGCTCTTTGCGACTTCTTTGTGTTCCCTAAAAGGAAGCTCAAGCTGAAGGGTCGCCGTTTCGACACCTTATTGGAGCAGTGTATTGCTACACAAGGGGAATACTGCAACGGGGATGGCGGCCGGATTTAATTATATCGTTAAAGGCTCAATATCTGAACTTTTTGATCGCACCTTGTAAAACTCTGTCATTACATAATGGATTCAACTTGTGTAAATGACATATAATTAAAAACAATTTTTAATAGTGTTGAAATAAGTTACAAGTTAATATGATAGGAGTGCTGATTATTTATGGGGAGTCAGACCTTCAATGACAAGAAGACTAAATTAAGACCCGTTAAGAATCTAAAGTCAACCTTCAACCTGAGTGAATAAATGCATTACTTATCATATTTACTGTGGTTCATAATCCCGAGAGAAAAATAAATAGAAAACATAATCGGACACTAAAGAAAACTGATAGCACCCGTAGCCAGATCTGATAACCTAAAATTTATGTTCACATCACTCCACAGATTTTAAAATGCAATTTATTAACAAATATGTTTTGAAATTTAAATGTGGCATATTTGAGAAATAACAGGACATTTTGGGTAATGCATGTTGTCAGTGGCAGCCACCAAGTTACTTTTCCAATGGCTATGCTCCACTTGGTCATGTAATATGCCAAATTATTTACATGATTTGCAAATTTCTAAAATAATAATCGCTTGTCTAAAGTTCAAAGTGGATTTCTTGATGAAACTTGAAGTTGATGTTGATTTCCTGAATCAGGAAATGAAAATCATGCTGGAAGTCGGTGCAGTAGCTACAGTGTTTCTGATGCTGTCTGGAGAAATACAATAACACACATTTATTTATTCTTTTATGGCACTATATGAAATGTCCTGTGACTAAACTCATCCAGGAAGAGTTAGAGTTGCATTTGGAGGACCTATAGCTTTTGTCATCCAAAATGAGACGAAAACCAACATTGTCTGACTGAAAGTTGGCATGCATTAAAATATTATTTGCATAAGTGTGTGTGTGTGTGTGTGTGTCTTTTGGAGATTTTTTTTTTTTTTTAATTTTTTTTAAACCTGACAAAGCTTTTTACCAGGTCTGAATGGGGTTTATCTTTTGACATTGATGCATTAGAGAAAATCTCTGTCCTAAATTGTGCATTGGAACTGCACTGATCTCTTTTCGTGAAAGTTAGTCCTTGATGTCATAAATGGCTCTTCATCTCAGATTAAACACTTGGGTATTTAAATTTACACCATTTCATATGCACTTGTGGATTTATGCAACATGCATACAATAAATAAAAAGAATACACTCTCCCACATCGATAATACATTTTGAATAGATAACTCATTCAAGCCCCTGAACTTCTCTCTCTCACCCCTCGCCACAGGTTCGATTAATAGCGTCCACTTTGTTCTAACCCCCTGGGGCTCGTTCTATTGCAAAGTACGTGTGTGTGTGTGTGTGTGTGTGTGTGTGTGTGTGCGTGCATGCGTGCGTGTGTGTGTGTGTGTGTGTGTGTGTGTGTGTGAGAAAGCGAGCAAGTGCAGTAAGATGCAAGAGTAGGGTAGAGAGTCTTTGAAGAGCAAGAGAAAAGGAAGGGTGCCAGAAACGGATAAACACAAGAATACCAAGAGACAGAATAAACCCATGATGTGGAAGTTATTCTGCTCCGAACTGGGAGGGTAATGAAAAGTTTCAAGAGAATAAGAGCCGTCTGTAGAGACGAGGGTGTAAGGATCAAAAGGATATGAGGAGGGGCGGGTATGTACATGCATAGCAACCACTCACCTCTTTTTTTGGTCTTTAAAAAATAAATAAATACCACAATAACACATTTAGCATTTATCCATGTGTAGTTTTGCTCTTAAGATCTGAAGAATCTGTTCTGAATGTTCGGAGTGGATCATGTCATCGCATTTCTTCAACCAGTGTGTGTGTGTGTGTGTGTGTGTGTGTGTGTGTGTGTGTGTGTGTGTGTGTGTGTGTGTGCGTGGCTGATGTAATATCTTGTAAGACTTAAGTGTTGTTTACTGGTAAAAATATTCACACACTTTCTGCATAGGGTGGTTCATAGGCCTAATATTGTCATATAGTATTATACAGTACTCGAGATGCCTGCAACAAATGGTGAGTGATCGATAAAGCTGCACGCATGAGTGCTTATATATGGAACTGTGTGCATGCACAGGTGTGTTTAATGTGGTAGAGTTGTGTCAGTCATTACAGTAAATCATGCTGTGTTTGACTGCCTGTGGAGACACTTCTGTAGAGGCACTTAGAGGCCCTCTGCTTAGTGGCCCAGCAGGAGAAAATACAGAAATCAGCAGAGATGTACAGAATCACAAAGTCTTCCCTCTGAACAAGCTTTATCCTTCTATCTTTAAGTTATTAATAGGAGGCACCACTGTCATCTTTGCCATCGATTGGTTTATAATTTATTTTCATACAGCGGAGCGAGAAATACGGAAATATATCAGAAGATTCTCAGCAAGTCCATTACCGAGTTGAGTAATTGCTATCTGAAGTCAACTAGACTGGCTTGAAGCTCTTGAAGGTGTTTCACCTCCCATCTAAAAGGCCTCATCAGTTCTGAAGTGAAGAAGCCTTTCAGAATTTGAATCTCTTTTGATTACGAAAGGTCCTTCATTCAATGCTTTGTAGAAGCCCCTTCTTGCAGCTTTAAGTCTACTTGGGTACGTATAGAAAGGCTCTTCCAACTTGGATTGGTGCAGTTTCTCCCATTCTTTCGGATCTTGTCAAGCTTTGTCAGGTTGGATGGGAAGCATCAGTGAACTACCCTCTTCAGGTCTGTCCCAAGCAGCAACAAACAGTGACGTCACCCGTTGGTTTGTGGCGGCCGTTATGAAGCCTCGAGCTAGAATTTTGGCCGGCACCATCTTGCTAGTTTGAGCGGTTTGGAGCCAGAATTGACCATATTTGGACGAGCCAGGGGGGAGCGAGCGGTGGATCTGACTGGAAACCCGGCGATACTACGTCCCGCCCGCCGATAGCCGTAACCTGACTGCGTGTCAATCAAACAGACAGTCAGACAGACAAGTTGAATGTGAGTCTATGGAGCTGGAGGCTTTTTGGAGCCAACATCTAGCTGCACCCATTGGTATTAAATCTGAAGGCACTTCCGCATCCGCCTCATTTTTCAGACCCGAAAGCTACGTCCGCTTTTATATACAGTCAATGGTTTCACTACAGATGTTCTGTGGAGTTTAAGTTGGAGCTTTGGCTGGGCCACTCAAAGACAGTCAAACACTTGTTCTGAAGCCACTCCAGTGCTGTCCTTGTCCCATGTCAGGTCATGGCGACTCAATCCTATTTTCTTCAAATACATCTCTCTATTGACTGAATTCATTGTTCAGTCAGTTTTGGCTGGTCTCCCTTTCCCTGATTCTGAGAAGCACCACATAATATGATGCTACCACCACCATGCTTCACAGTCAGGATGATGATGAGCAGTGCCTGGAGTTCGTCAGTCTTAGTGCTTGGTGTTCTGCCCAGATATTTCTGTTTTTGTCTCATCAGAACAGAGTCATGCTCTGAAACTCCCAGCAGCCTGTCGTGCCTTTTACTCGGTTGTTTCCGTCAAACCAGACTACCATAAAGGCCTGACTGATATATTGCTCCAGAGATGGTTGTCCTTTTGTCAGGTTTTCTTAGCAGAGAACTTCTAAAGCTCTGTCCCTGGGTTCTTGCTCTCCTCCCTGACCTACTTGCTCCCGGTTGCTCAATTTGGCCCGACGGCTCACCCTAAGAAAAGTTCTGGATGTTACAAACTTCTTCTACTTCATAATCATTCAGTCCACTGTGCTCCTTTGAATGTTCACAGGCTTGGAAATGATGTTATCTACCTTTTCTTGTCCTGACCTGCCATGTCTGGACGGTGAGATATGGTATACACAGGTGCTATTTACACTACGTCATATCCCTTCAGTTTGCCACAGGTGGACTGCAGTCAAGTTAACACACATCTGAAGGATTATTAAAGCAAACAGGACACAGCTGACCACGATTTAGAGTCACAGCAAAGGGTCTTAAAAAAACTTTTGTGAATGAGAGATTTCAGTTTTTATTTTTATTTTTTCACTTTGCAGGTAAGTGTTACTGAGTATAGTTTGATAGAAAAAAAAATGCTATTTTATTAATTCAAAATGATATGTACAACAATATAAAGAGTGCAAAAAGTGAAGCTGTCTAAATACTCTCAGAGGCGACTGCATATTGATTAGTGCATTTCTATGAGAAAAAGTTGTAGTCATGCTTGAAAAGAAGCTCTGCTATGGAAAAGAGGCTTCTGCTCTCTAGTCGTTCAGATTACTTGTTACATCTCTGGGGATGTAACGAGTGCAGGTTCAAGTGAATGATAGCAGGAATTCGCAAATGAAAAAGCAAACTGCAGACTGAGGGCTTTTCTTTTCCCGGAGGCACAACAACCAGGGTGATGAGTTCTTGAGGTTTTTTGTTTCGCCCATCTGTGTGGTATTTTGGTGACCAGCATAATGTGTGCACAGGTGAGAGGACGAGAAAAAGAGGCATTTTCTAATGAGGCAGCAAAAACAGAGCTTTCTGTGTTTTGGTGGAGGTGAGTCTCTGAGATTGGGTTAAGACGATCTATCTCATAAGCATGCAGCCAATCTGATGGTTTTTGACTGCGGCTCACTGTATAACCTTGTGTGTGTGTGTGTGTGTGTGTGTGTGTGTGTGTGTGTGTGTGTGTGTGTGTGTGTGTGTGTGTGTGTGTGTGTGTGTGTGTGTGTGTGTGTATGTGTGTGTGTGTGTGTGTGTGTGTTTTCTTCACATTTCAGCAGTCTATGTATTCTTAAAATGCATTACAAATCCTGTGATATTTTAGGTGAAATAGCATTATACTGATATGATCATTTCAACTGCTTTAACCAAACTACTTTTTTTTGTGGTACTTTACTGTAAAAAAAAAAAAAAAAAAAAAAGACACACCCCCTCTGGTTGCAGATTTGTTTTGCTGCGTGTTCACATTGGGCTGCTTTGCATCATCTAGACAACAATATGATTCCCTGGAAAAGCCGATTTCTCATTTGTTCGATCTTTTCTTGACATGTGGCGCCCTTTGATTGGCTCAGCTGTTTCCACATGATGAGAATAGTGATGCCTGAGAGCATATTTGTTTAACATAACCTCTGATCTATATTCAACATCACAAAACCATGCACCTCAAAATGCTTCAGACAAACTGAAAAAGCAGATGTGTTTAGTATGTGCAACCACTTTAAGCAGTTCTACATAGGAACACTAACTCAGAAATTTCCCCATTATATTTTAATTCACTTTTTAGAATGAGTATTTACAAACCACCTTGTAAAAGAAGCTCTTTACATCCCCTGTAAGCATTGTCAAATTGAATAAAATAATAGTTAGCTATAGTGATACAAACTGTATGTGAAGAGTATACATTTGCTATTGTACTCCTAAAAGAGGCTTATTCAGCTGGTTTGGGTGGAGCTCAGCTCCGTGAATAAATGTTACTAAACATAAGTAGCTCTCGGACACTTTCATTTTCTCAAAGTAGCTCTCAGAGGAAAAAAGGTTGGAGACCCCTGCAATACAGCATACTGCTGTAAAAACAATGTAAAAAAAAAAAAAAAATCCTCTGTGGTAAGTACTAAATAGCAGCACTAATAGTTTTCTTAGCTTTTACTGTCTGACAGCATTTACTATCAGCAGCACATCAATCACAGGCCATTTAAACCAAGAGGAACGAGGTTTCTTTGTCTTTGTCTTTGTCTGCGTTAAAAAGGATCACTACGGTCTATTTTGTAAGCACGATACGATGAGTTCTCCAAGTCACCTCTAAAGCAGAGAGATCCACACCGTGGTGTATCTTCTGTTGTTGCTACGTGGCCTTTATGTAACTTAATGCACAGCCTACAGTCGGATCGGCTGATTCATGCAACTCATTTACATTTTCCCAGTGACCTTCCCTGCTCTCCGCTAACCCACGCATTCCTAAATCCAGAGTGCTGTGTCCACGCACCGGAGGGGCGTTGCTGAAGTCTCACTCAAATATAGGCACACACAGGGTACAAGCTGAAGTACACACACGCTAACGCTATACACATCTGCTATATGCACACGTGCCCCGAGCCTCGTCTCACAGCATGCTTCAGAGGATGTACATGTCTCCGTGTGAACGTCTGCGCATCACTACTGCGCGCAGCCAGCTGCGTCCCATATGTGCTGCATATGTATGTTATCGCTGCTGGCCCAGCCTGGCTGAGCCTTGTCATAGGCTGACGTCGCATTCGGATAGAGGGAGTAATCCCCGATTGTGTAGGTGCGGATAAGTTAGGAAAAGTGTTTTTTTTTCTCTTCAGCTTCAAGTGCGGGGTGAAATGAGACCGCTAAGCCATTTCTGGCGGCGTGCTTTTCTTTTTTTCGGTCTTCATGGTTTATCTCAACTTTCCCCCTCCCTCTTACCTTGGCTTCTCCCTCTCATACTTGTATGATTTTTGACATACCAACTTGCTCCTCTGTTGTTCCCTTTGTGTTCTCTGAACATATACCGTCGCTCTCGGTGCTCTCTCACTCCGCAATCCACTTTTGCCCCCCAAAAAACTACTCAGCCGAATCCTTTCCATTAGAGACTGTGAGAAGGAGATTAGTGTTGTATCAGTGTGTATATGTGTGTGTCTTTGTGGGTGGAGGGCCAGGAGAAAGGATTTCCAGGGCTTTCTTAGTAACAGCGTAACAACCAGGAATACCATCATTGTCTAGAGGGGTTTGAGGGGGATGTGGAGAAGTTGAGAGATATTTTATTTATATCTGAAGTGGCTGCACCCATTTCGTATCTGCTCCATCATTGCAGTGTAATGGCTCCCATATATATATATGATCATTTTCCGTAGTTATTAGGCTCAAATCTTCTGCCTCGGGCGAATTGAGTAAACCAAAATATCGTCCGACAACAACAAAAAAATCTGTCATTGGGAAGCCTTTATGTGTGCGCGCACACACACACACACACACACACACACACGCACGCACACACGCACGCACACACACACACATCTTTCTGCATCTGCAGGGACCGTCAGCCCTGGGACACGTGCGTTGCTTGGAGACCAAGAGGTCACCACAACAACAGCGATCACACAAACCAGGTGTGACATCTGTTCCAGTGTGGTGGCCGCGGCCGGCGCTGGAGCCCTGCCTGCTCGGAGCATGCAAATGTAAAACAGCTGGTCAGGTGAAGACACTTGAGGTGAATACATTTGGAAGCACCGTTGTGCCTTTTTTGCAGGCATTACCGGTCGCATCTCCAGATCACGAATCAAAGGCAAATCACTGAAACACAATAAAATGGATCTATCTCTGTTTGTGGTTGAACGCATTTTTTTTACATACTCAGCTGGGGATGAGGGTAAAATGGTGAGGCACTAAACTGCGGATAAAATAAAAAGGTATGTTTCCTTTCAAATGCCGCACAAAATGTTTCTCATCATATCATCCATTTACTAACGTGATTCAAATACAACCAAAAGAGCATAATAACATTGTGTAGTTATGGATACAGCACTGGTAACTGTGATACTGTACCGCACTGCATCCCTGCTTCCCACCAACTATTTCTTTTTCTCAATGACTGAATTGCTTTCCTCTGATTCTCAGGGACCCTGTGGTGTTTTTATCAGCTTCTATGGTGATATAGAAGGGGGCTGAAATGTAGAAAAGGTCCCGTGTCTTGAAACCAAGGCTGCAGTGTCAATGCTTTGAGCAGCAGCATGACGATAATGGCTTCTCTACAGCAGAAAGGCAAAAGTCAAGGTGTATTTTAAAAGTCATTTTGAATAGGGCAACTTTTTTTTACATCAGCCAAGCACAAAAACATTTTAATTTTATTTCCACGCCTATCGTTTTACAAGAAAACCGAATATGCACAAAAGAGGTGCAGAGAAAAATGCTGGAATCCCTGAGAGGCTGTGATGCCAACTGCACACTAAAAAAAATTAAATTGCTGAATGGATGAAGTTTATTTTTACTACAAGTCTTAAAGTGTGTAAAGACTGACCTGCAACCAGCGGAAATATCACGCTCGGACAAAAATCAAACAGGTTTAATTCTTTGTAATGTGCCCGTTTCAAGACAGCCAGCTCGTCAGGCTAAGCTCTACATCACCTGACTTTAACTTTTATTTCTGTAAGCTCCACATCATTGGGCGCAACTGCACTTACAGGCTCAGACATGCTCCAGACTGAATGTTAATTACATATTGAGTATCAACATTATGACACTATGCATGTACTGACGATGGGAGGAAGCGAGTCTGGCTCCACCAACTTCAGTGTAGTCTGGATTCACTGCTGGTATTAGCATTCGCGCTGCCACTCTGAAGGGCCAACCAATCTGTGACTAGTGTCAGTGGTTAAGTGCGTTTGTCCTGCCCCTCCTTCAATTTGTGCGGACGGCTGGGTAAAAATGACGAGCGCTGACGTTGGTGAACATTTTTTTAAACTTTCGGTGACCAGAGAAAAAGGCAGAAAATTCAGCTCTGCGCGCAAATTAAACAGCCAGGGCTTCATCACGCTGCTGGTGTTTGAAAAAACGGGGCGCTTCCATTAAAAACAATTAAAAAAATACTGTGTGCACACGGGAAGAAGCTTTGGTAGACACAGGCTGTGGAAGAGTGTCGGCCAGTTTCGGCGCATGATGATTGGTTAAAATCAACCCAAGGTCACAAACGACTGCGAAGGATTCCTCATGGAGCGTATCCAGACCCATATATTCATGCAGTGAATTTGGGACTGGAGGAAGCTGTAGCACTCAGAGAAAACCCACGCAGCCACAAGGACAACAGCAAGTTCGAGCCGATGAAAACGTTTGTGCTATGAGGTGACAGTATTGTTCGAATATTTATCATATCTGACTTTAGCCCGTTACATACATGTGGACAGTTATCATGCTGGGTTAGCAGTCATCTCAAACAGGAAGTTGGCTATTTGCTTTAGAAGTACCATGGCAGCACAGTAAGGATTACACGAGCAGACATCTTCACATTGTGGTGATGCATTTATCCTCTGTTATCATGAATGATGGATTGGTGGTCAAGTAGTGGACCAACAGCCTGACACGGCCTTCCTTTTAAGCCTTTGCCCTGCCTTTCATTAATGTGTTTCCTGCTGCACGAGAAAGTAGCTCCTCGATCACCAAAGTTAGGAAAATGGCAGTTACAGCTTATACCTGCATTTAGCATCTGTTTGAGCTGGTGAATTGGCATGCTCACTGAAGCATTTGAGAGACATCCATCTGCAGTGCCACTCCAGAGCAGCGGAGTGCGACTGCAATGACAAATGTGCTGTCATCCAATTTACCACACGCAAACAAATACAACACGCTGACACACACACACAGATGTGCCCTCTTATAAACATTTACTCAGATGCTCTCACTCTTCCTGTTCTGTTCGATCACTTCCTCAGTCTTAATTTTTGACATAATTCTTGACAGCAGAGAAGTAAAACAGAGAACATTTATATAGAGGCATGTTTGGCATTAAACTTTTAGAAAATGTAAAAACTTGCAAGCGTTGAATGGCGTGAGCAGCATCTTTCTTGGAAAGGGTAAAAAGTGGAAAAAAATCTTGTATATGTGTTGTTGTTTTTTTCGGGGGTTCAAAATCACTCGGTTGCAGTTGCGCAACAACTATTCGGTTAAAGCTAACGCAAAATTGATAACACGATTTGCAGCAAGTACTGCAGAAACTTGGTAATTGTGACTCATTGATTTAGCAGCAGCCTCTTATTTGTAAGGCTTTATTGAGCAGTTCTTCTCACCCCACAGCTTTCCAGTTTAAGCAGCTCAGCATAGATTAAACCAGATAATTTCGGCTCTTTTTCTGAAGCCACCCTTTTATTTCCAACAAACTTGCAAACTCTTGCATTTGTACTTTTTGTCTGACTTACGTAAAATATGTTTTGAAAAGTTGAGCTTCCTCTTTGCAACCAAACACACCGATAAGAGTGATTTGACCTACCTCCCTTTTCTTTCTCAGTTTCTTTTGGTTCTTGTTCCCCTCTCCCTTCCTGCGCATGTTTCTGTCCGGCACTCGCCATGACATCAGACCAGGGCCACCAGGTGACCCCACAGATGGCACTTTGACACTCAGATGTGAAATCAGGTGTTGTGCTGTACAGATCTGCATATTTAGTGTCACATTATACGGTATATTAACACACAATGTTTGCAATTCAAGGTAATGTCTAAGTCAACAGAGGCAGGGAGAGGAGAGAGAGAGGGAAAAGAAAGAACAACTTTGTGAATAAACTGCCTCATTCCTCTGGTTTACTTTTCAAGGGTAAAGTTGCCTTTGGCATCAGGAAAACAGGAAGTCTTGCTGCTTCTTGAGGAATTGTTTATAGATTTCTAATGCGGGCCAACAAGTTGTAATTCTCTATGTCTCACTCCTGCTGTGCATTTTCTCATTAACAGCATCAATGCTATGCTCAGCAAGCCACAGCATAAAAAGGAGACCGGGAGACAATTCATTTTTTTTCAAAGTAAAAGACTGAATAGCCTCGACATTAAGGCCACACCGTATGTGCTGACACGTAAACAGCAGCGAGTCTGTCGTAACACACAGTCGTCAAAGAGCAACACAAGAAACTGAGACACAAGTCACAAAGAAGAAAAACAAAAGAGACGTAGAGACATTTTACTAAAAAAAGCAAAAATGACAACATCATGGTGGTGCTGGATAAAAAACTCGGGGTGTCACCAAAATCAGTAGGATTTATCCTCTGGAAAGAATGTCTGAACCAAGCGACAACCAACTGTGACATCACCCATTGGTTTGTGAACTGCCGTTCTGAAGCCTCGAGCTTGGCATTTCAACGACATCTTGCTATCTTAGAGTTAGGAGTGACCATGTTCAAACCAGCTGGGGAGGAGTGATCTAATTGGGAACCCGAGGACACTACGTTCCACCCACCTATAGCGGAAACCTGAATGAACCACAGGCCTGTCAATCAAACAGACACGCCCCCAAACATACCGCTTTTAGAGGCCTGATATGACTTCAGCGAAGGACGCCATTATGACTTGTGGAAAAACTTGATTGACTTTGTATTTCATGACAGAAGTTAGGTGGTAGTCTAATGAGCCAGGGCCTTTTTGGAGACAACCCCTAGCTGCACTCGGTGGTATTGCACTTCATGGCACTTCTGCATTGACGTCGCTTGTCAGAGCTGGAAGCTACATCCCCTTTTACATACAGTCTATTGGCAAGCCAGTGTGACGTCGCCCGTTGGTTTGTAAACTGCCATTTGAAGCCATACAATGAACGTTATGAATGAAGTTTGATATCCTCTCTTTTTTGGTCTCCACAAAATATCTTAGTCTTTAGTTGCTAGCTGGTCAATGTTCTTCACCTGCTGGTTGCTAACTTTATGTATCTGCCATTTGGCCTATGACAGGTAAAGACACAGTAGGTGTATCACATGTTTCTGTCTGCAGGGTTAAATGAGAGCAGTTACACTGAACCATATAGTGCATTTGCCGGTGAAAAAGTAAAAAGTAAATTCCCAAAAGAGGCTTAAAACATCTGCTAATCTGCAAAGTTGTGATTTATCTTTCAGTGATCAGCCAGCTTTCACTTTACATCAGCTATTACAGTTCATATATGTATATATGTGTAAACATGTGCATGTATCTGGTTTAATCCAGGATATGTTGAAATAAGTTGATAGGAGCTCCCACTCTCTCTGAAAATAAAGCCAAATGAAAGCCAAGGGAGTCCGATAACTTCATGATTTAGAGACGGAAAAGAATATGTTTCTGCTTCAGTAAGACAGAAACCGCAAAGTGAGCCAAAGATTGATGAGATGATACTCTTCTGGCCGTTCTCTATTGTCTTCCTCTGGCAGGCTGTATATTCCTGTCTCCCTGTGGGCTTGTAGGTGGTTTCAGAAGATTTAGATGAGAAAGCAAGCTGTTGGAAACACCTCACAATCACACTCCCACTGGGTGCTCCATCAACAGCAACATTAATCTATATGCACTCCATCATCAAACTACCTGAGGTGGTTCTTTTAATAGGAGATATGCAATACAGTAAGTCATATAAAGAATGAAATGACTGAAATGATACTATATCTTAAATTGATAGCTGTTTAGTTACCTCCTACACGAGTGCCTTACGCCTGTGAACAATCTGCAACACAATAGCTTTAACTGTATGGTAAGTAAGAGTGAAGCAAGAGGTTTGTGATGCCCTCTATAGACATGTATTTGTGATGTTACACAACCAGCTGGTAAGACAAAGGTACTTTATACTCCAAAGGAAAGCACTCTTTGAAAAAAAAAAAAAAACAAGTCTGAGTTGGCGTTTTCATAAGATCTAACTCTAGATTTAGAATTGCTTTGCTATTGGTTTGAAAAAAGGACATGCTGTAACTACTGTATCAGCAAAGCATAATTCATTCCCTCATAACATTCCCCACCCCGGAGCTCCTGCTCTTCCAGTCACCAGCCACACTGACGGTTCGGTATTGGTTTGATTGTAACCTGTCCCTTCCAAACTAAACTGTCCAATCATGTCACACTCTGATTCATGGGTTTGTGCCAGCTGTCGCTGAAGTTTTATGGCTGGTATCGGCAGAGTACTTTTTCACACATTCAGGGCCATTTTAGGGCCTCTTCTTTTTCTGTCTCTCCCTCTCTTTAGCTTAGTCCATTTCTGCCAGCATGAATCAGCATCCCACTCTCTTTAGCAATGTACACGGTGATGCATGACGGGGTGAGAACAAGGGAGATGAAGAGGTAACCTGCTGTCTACACTTCACTCGCCACTGTCAACAATCCCCTCCGCTGCCTCCACAGTTTCGGCGTTTGACCTTTTTCTTGCGTGTAAAGCATGAGCACGGCTGTGTGAAGCAGGGCTGCTGAAACAGGTGTGCCGCTGCGAGTGTCTACGCTTGTACTCCAAAAGCCCACTCAGCTCTGACCGGCGGTTTGGCTTTAACTGCTGTGTAAATCTCTGGAGCACTTTAATGGGTTGCTTACGCCTGATGCTTCTGAGAAACATCACCTCGGTGGGACGGCGCTGGTCTGTGGGGCTGCTGGAACACAGCAGTATCCGACAACCCCGATAATAATGTGTTCGTAATCACTCAGCTGCACCAAACTAAACCTTTTGTCCTGTGCATTATATTTGCAGGAAAATTGCCAAAAAAAAAAAAAAAAAGAGACAAAATTAAGAATATTGCCCATACACTATATTACTTTTACACAAGGGTTAGATAATGCTAAGGTAATGAGAGCATTGGATTCAGTTCGGAGGTTTTCGTCGTGTATAAAAATCAAGAAGACAAGAGACAGGTCGGAACCCCCCTCGCCTAAAACACAGCTATATAGGTTGTTACGCATATACTTAAGTTAACGTACATTATGTAACGTAACTTTAGTCCCATATGTAACACAACAGATGTACGTATTTAAATCCACAATTGTTTCCGAAACATAATGGCTCCGACAACAAATCAAACTGCGACGGTTTCACAACGTCAAGTAGCAGGTACCTAGCAAGTACTCTCAAGTATGTCATTTTGGCAAATGAGTTGTTCTGTTGTTATAGTATGAGGACGTTTTGGTCCTATAGAGGGCGATCAAAACACTCATGTCACGTCGGTAATAATTGGCAATCAACCTACAGTTTTCTGTCGTTTTTATATGGGACGTGTTAAATGGCCGGTCAACAGTAACAAGTAGAAGTCAAAAAGGATGTTTATTTTGGTCTGGTAATAGATAATATGTGGATTATGAAAATGACGACATGTGCATCAGAGGATCAGTCAATCAATTTTACAGAGATAATGAATTATTGGACTGTTATATCAGTGAGAGCAGAAGAAGAAACGCAGCAGCAGGAAGAGAACGAAAAGACGGAAAGACAGAGTTAAGATGAGCCGCTTTAAAAAGTAATTATTTTTCTCATTGCGTACACTATTTTGTATGAATTATTATATAACAGAACTGATATTTGAATAAACAGTTCTCATTTAGTTCTTTCAAGAAGCCACCACATATAGGGCAGTAATGAATGATGCAATAATGTTTTCAGAATAACCACTTGGTATGTCTAAGCATTGTTTGGCAATAACAATAAAGTATGCTTTTGAACTCCACAATATAAAGTTGAGGAGATAAAAATTCAGTCAGTGTAAAAGGGTGAGCCAGTTCTTCCTCTATCCATCAGGCCTGAGTATTGTGCAGCCGCCTCCACTCCTACCATTGTTTATAAGAGCAGCAATCATCACTCACAGAGACCGGGAGAGAAGTTAAAATGCTAAATCTACTCAGCATCACAGTGATGTAAAACCTAATGCATCGAATGTGCACGGATCATTCTGTGACCAGACAGAAAGTCAATTTTTACCGTCACTAATCAGAAAAGGCATGGAGGGAGAGTTGGAGGGGGAGGGGGAGTGAGACCCTGCATGTCTGCACGCTCTCCTAGAGAGAAAGCCGACCACTGGGCTGCCACCACAGATCAATGAACTCCCCTTCCCGAGCCTCCGAGTCCTTCCAGCACCATAATTTATCTTGAGATTGCATACTGATTCTATAACTCTAATCTTGTGTCACACAGACGTTCATTCCCTATAAATTACAGAACGGTTAAACGTGTGCAGGAGCATGTGAACGAGTAGTCTCATACATGAGTGCTTTGTAACCAGATGGTAGCATGTCTAAATCCTCTTGCCACCTGAGAGTAAAACAGCAAGGTCTCCCTCTACCAACAGCAACTCATCAGCAAGCACTTTGGTGTAAAACACTAAACCGCGGTACCTCAAGTGAGGCTGCCGAGCAAAAACACGACAAGGAACCAGATGTCCAAAACACCCCACCTAAGTCCTTAATCCTCAAAGATTCTGCTATCCTGCCTTATGAAAGGTTCTCTATCTGACGTACAGAAAAGTAGATATTTAATCCGTCTCACAAGTTGCAACATCATTATTTTCACAAGCAAAGAGCAGCTGTTACATATCACTGTGCCCATCTTGCAGAACGCAGCAATAACATATTCATGGTATTATATATATATATATATATATATAAAAAGGAAAGAATGGAAATTTAATTAAACAAAACAAGCGATAAGAAAAGGTTCAGTTAAAACCTTATCTTATTACTTCCTCGAATAAACGAGTATGTTATTTCTTTTTATTGGTGTGGTTGAAGGAATATCCATAACTCTTCAGAGATCAATACAAATGCACACAAACCTGCACGAACTGACGTTCCAGACAAACTAAAACAAGCTTTAAATATCTTTGAGTTGACATAACTAATGCTTTAGCAAACAGCAGACAAGCAGAAGACTCCGACGACAGCATCAGCATTCATTAAGAGTCACGTTTTTCGGCAAATCTAAGTCCAATATTCATTTCGTTTTGAGCTCTGTTTGGTCTTCACCAACTCCCGAGGGAAATATGTGACTGTTTAGCCGCCAAATGTTCCAGTGTGTTTACGAGGCAATATCGTATTTTGTCTGTCTGCATTTTGGTGCTGTAGCATACAGAAGATTTTTTTGGAGGCTGATTACTGAAAACGCTACCTGCGTCTTGAAATGATACTGATGAAAGCGAGTGAAAGTGAACCAGAGCAGTAGAGATGCAGGCTGAAACACCAAAACGGGTCCGAAAGGCGCTGCGTAAAGCTGAGAGGAACTAGAGAGTGAAGCGATAATCCTCTGCAGGGCTGTCACTCGGAGCAACCTCGTTCATATATTGCTAATTTAGAAAGTATTGATTATAGAAGCTCTACCGGTGCAGCAGATGAACAACACTGAGCATAGAGGAGTCTTTGTGGATTCTGAACATGTCTTCAGAAAGTACCAGCTGGACTTCTCAAACTTATTTTAATTCATTATGAAACAGAAGAACTTCTGTACAGTGTGTGATAGTTATATATTTCCAAGTTAAATGGAACATGTGGGATGGGTATAATTTTGAGATTGATTTAGTCCACTCATTCAGGGATTTGATAACTGAAAGTGTGCAAGCTTGGAGTCTCTCCAAAACCACAATGAAGTGAGGCGGTTAAAACAGGAAGTGGAGGAACACCACGAACACTCCCTTTTGGAAATGTGAACGTTTTTGCTAACTGATCCTGGAACAGGACCTGGATGTCCTGGTATTATCCGACCCAAATTCACTGTGTGAAAATATGGGTCCGGCCACGCTCCGTTGGGGATTGTTTGCAGTCGTTGCATCATAACGGAGGTAGACCTCGAGTTAATTTCGAAATTGAAATAGAAACTCAGAGCAGCCTTTAATCAATCTGCAGTGACAATTGCATGTTGTATGTTGTGTATGTTGTACACCAAACTCCCCAAACAGTAAACAACAGAGACCCTCCAGACGCTCCCCCGATGTGGGCAGACTGCAAAACCATGTTGGTAAATTCCTTGATATTTGCTGACCACCATTCCCATTGGTGGAACTACATTTTGAAACAAACACTTGACTTCAGCGTAACTGCACTCAGCCACCCCCAAAGGGTCGCTGATACGTCCGAGTGTCTGAGCGAACTTTGATGCCAACATGGTTTCCAGACTATAATCATAGCAAAAGAAAACTGATGCTGTGAGCTATGTTGGGCAGAACCCCAAGGTGGCTGAATGCATAAACAAAAGCTGAAACATGGTAGAAGAAAAGGCCCAACAGTATTTTATCAAACAAATTGCAGATGGTGAGAAAAATGTCTTTTGAAAGCTTAATAGGTATTATCATGCCTTACTTCTGCACAGCCATCAGAATTAATGTTTGGAGGTAACGATGGGGCGATTGTCTTTTCATTAAATAAAAATGTTAGGCACTTTAGATTCTTATCCATCAAAAAAAAAAACTGTTCTCCAGAAGGATTGTAACAACCAGGTATCGAGAAAAACAGGTCCGAAAAGTTCCTCAGCGAACTGGTGGTGTTTTTGTGGATACACTGAATATTGATTACTGTCAGTACCTAAAATTTTGCACGGCATTGTATGCACCTATCTTTAGCAGGCATGTCAATAAATGGATTAGCAGCTTCCTCTGGGTTTGTATACTTAATATTCCAGTAGGGCTCATAGTCTAGTAATTAGGGGCTGAAACACCACAGGAATCCATTAATGTCAGTCCCAACGCTGATAAAAGATTGATAATCTCTTACTTTGTCAAGCATGTCATCCAGCTATTTTCTTTAGTTTGCACTTTAAAAATGTCTCCTGGTCATAAAAAAAAGTCTCCACGAGGAGCATCTGTGTGTCCTTGATAGATTCTTTCAGAGGCCAGAAAAGAGGGTGCGGACCTTGAACAGTGGGACAGAGAAGAAGTAGAGGGAGCAGTGAAAAATGCCTCTTGTCATCAGACACTCCATCCTGCCTCGTTTGTGTTGACATATTAAAGCATGGACTGCAGGGAGGCCATAAATACAGCGGCCATTTCCTGAGTGCTAACCTTTGACCCCGCCTATATCCGTGGAGGAAGGGGAAACAGCAGCTAAAGGAGAAAAAAACTTGCTGTAATACTTTTTTTACAGTCTATAGGTAAACAAGAATGTTAACACGCATTAAAACTAAGAGCCACTCCTAAAGGTCGGTTATCAGTCAGAAGCAGGGAATTTTCTTTCGAGAGATTTTATGACAGCTTATGATGCTTTATGACTGCTGTAGTTCATAACAAATATACTACGAGAGTCACCCTTGATAATAACTAGTTCCAGTTGCAAACTGCAGTAATGAACAAAGATGCCTACATTTTAAACAGGAGGTAAAAAAACAAAACAACATCATGTTCATTCAAAGACAAAAATCACAGTCCAAAGCACAACAACAGTTCACACACACAATTTTTTTTTTTTTAAAGTTCAAACTGTCAAATAATAAAAGGAAATATCCACTAGATTTGTTTGTGTTTTTAAAAGGGATGAAGCCACAAACACCAAACAAGGTCAGTTTTGTGGCAGCTTGTCACACATGGTGCTTTAATATTGGAGAATCTAGAAATGAAAAAACAAAAAGAAACAAAAAAAAAAACCCTCTGGGGCAGAGCCAGAGCTGCCTTCGCCCATGAGCAGTCAGCCAAGTAGCCCAATAGGAAAAACAACAACTTTGGATGGTTTAAGCACTGGGTTAGCAGTTTTTGTTGGAATGAATGACACTAATGTTGGAGTCTGGTAATGAATAAAACATTTAAAGAAATTAAAATCCATGAATTTTGAAAAAAAGTGTTGCGTCTGTACGGAACAATTTTCTATTTACAAACCACCGAGCATGTTTGCCAGCGAGCAGGAAGCACATTGGTACTATCTTGTGGCAAGTCAAATATTCATGAACATTTCTAACACAAAAACAAAATGACTTTATTTGGACAGCACGCTTGACTGGCTTTTTAACCACATTGTTTATGGCATTGATCATGACGCACTGAATTCTAATGAGAAACGGCAGCTCGTAGCAATATGAACACTAATCCGGATTACACCATTAAATTCCTTCTTGCAGGTGGTGTGAAATTGTACGATTCCCACTATTCCCAGGCCACAAGATTAAAAGGCCCCGACACACCAAGCAAGCTACGAAGAGCCAGTCAAAGTCCAACTAACGCATTGAGTCTCGTTGCCCCGTATCTTATACTAAAAGTTGCACTTGAATGGGCTGCAAAAGCTACGGCTGATCAGACACCAGCCAGACTATTTCTAAGCTACTATAAGAAGAAATTAAGTTGTTTAAGTCTGTAAGTGTAGTGTTGCTGGAGTGCACTGGAACAACGCACCACCGCTTCTTTTCACCAAGTGAGGCCATAAAATGTTCGCAATTGTCTTGATGTAGTTGCAGCTATTTACATTTCTAATTGTTTGAAGAACCAATCATCTCTAGAGCATGACATATATCATGCAAAAACGCCAATAAAAACAAATACTGAAGTTGTTATATCGACATTGAAGGTGTATTGATGGCTTTACAATGTCAACTCAACGCCTCGCTTTGATCCGATACTGTTAGTCCAGTTATTGTGAAACATTGATTTCCAATTAAAGGGCCCTCTAGCATTTCACTAGATAGAACCATTCTTTTCATAACAATGTATTGATTTGAAAACATTTACAGGGACCTGTTGTGACTAAAACTAGATATTCACACTTCAGATGAGTAATCCACAAGAACCATTGGAAAAAGAAGTGTTATCATGTTGACTTTACTAAATTAAAGTGATACATTACTCAGACAACTCAGAGGTAGCATTGATTACACATTTCTACAGTTCTTAATCAAAATATGCCACACAGTCAGCTTTGCCGAACTAGCATAAAACTCGTATGCCTATAAAAAAGCAGAACCCTAACAAATGTTTGCCATTTTTAGTAAACCAGCCACAAGTGCACAGTAACAGATGTACACAAATCTTTTATCTCACCAGTTTTTGGATCAAATAATAAAACTCTAAAAAGGTGTGATTTAATTGTCATTGGTTAAAGAGCTGAGAAACACGTGTTTGTGGATCCTTTTTTTAACACGCAACTTAAAAAACAAGCACTCGCCTTTAAAATTGTGAACTGGCCAGTGTTTGCCTTAAAACCACTAAATTGGACAAATTAGATTGTTCTCGCTATACAACGATTCACACAGGTGAACTGATTCCCTGATGGGGGACACTATTGAAAACTATGCAAATTGTTCCAGTTTTCATCCTTGTAAATGGGCATGAGGTCATCCATGTGGCCAAGTGTAGAATAATAAGTACACCCATCTCGCAGAGAAGTCTACATACTAATGGAAACAACAAAAAGAACCATGATGCGCATGTAATGAAATCATGTTCTGGATGTTTTCCTCTTTGGATGCTGAAGATCTTCCACCCATCACTTTTTTTAACATGCTTCACCTCCTCTCTCCGTTAATTTATTTTGGCCCCCCCCCGTCACGGTGCTCTGCATTTCCTTTGTCATGGCTCACACATGCTCCGTCCTGTTCTCTCTCCCGCCGTCTTTCTCTCTCTCTCTAGCTTCCTTATGCGTATTTACAACCACCTGCTTTCTTTTCAGCCATATTGGTGTACTCGAGACCAGAATGGCCGATGTTTGTCTGCTCAAAGTGTGAGATGTCTGTCTGCAACACACAGGGCGGCTCGGCAGGGGGGAGGAGGAGGTGGGTTGGTGGAAATGAAGGAAGTCACCAGAGTCACTGATAATCCCGAAGCATTCAACAGAGCCTTTCAGCTTGTCTGCTCTGTAACGGGACGAAGGACATGGACAGCTGGAGGAGAAGAAAAGGGGCAAAGCACAGGTCGAAGTAAAACCTCTGCAATTTAAGCCCCCAAATCAACTTACAGGGAAGCCTGTCTCTGCCATGAGGACAAGCTTATTAAAGAAAGAGATGTTTTGAACTGCAAAACCTGAAATTTAAAAACTAACACATTTATCATAAACTCTTCACCCATCCCTCAAAAAACAACCTTCAGCCGACCCATAATAGCGTGATTATGTAAAGCATTTCCCTTGGACAAATATTTGTCTGGGTCTTTAAGGAAAGAAAATAAGGGAAGTAGTTGGCTGTGATGACTTGACAGCTTCACAGGAGAGCTCGAAAGGCCTACTGAGGAATGTTTTTGAAGCACCACTCCAGTTGAGTGGGGGCTTCTCTGCTAGCATCTAGAGATTGTCTGGTCTTATCAGGGTTTTTCAGTTTGTATTACCTTACTTGCTGTCTCTCTTATGCCACATGCTCCCAGAAAAGAACATGTTCTTTAATGCTCATGTGCGACCATTTCGAGACACTCTGAAAATCACCAAGAAACATCTCCAATCAGGGTTTGGACATAACCGTTGGGCTGATAGCCGGGGCCAGTCAAAGTTTATGGAAGGCAAGCTAACGGGCCAGTCACTGACCCAGATGTGAGCGCATTTTAGACCATGTAATTGTTTTGCAAGATATGTGACCAATTAAATGCATCATGATTGAACTACACATGGGGATGACAAATTAATTATGAGATGCCTCTTTTTTGGGGGTCCTCAAAAAAATATGTTTGGAGCATACGAGCCTGCAGAAACAAAGAGGGGCTTTCATAGAAGCTACAATACTTTTGAGTGGAAAACAGCAGCTGTGGTATGTTTTGGACAGTTCTGGAGATTCAATGCAAAGACAGGCTTCAGTGCCATTAAACATATCAGGAAGCACTGACATGGCTGCTCTTTAGCAGCTCTAAACTGCATGAGTCTCCATCCATCCCCACGACTTCATTTTCAAAACGCAGGAAACACTGAGGTTTCTCAGTGTTGTCTCAGTTCTTGGCACAATAATTTCTTAATTAGGGTCATCCATACTTGCTGAAATGTTATTGTCATAAAATTCAGTTTTTATCTGTATATTGTAAACAATCATATCTGAGGGGGACTTAACTGTTGTACATATATTATGTACAATAAATTACCAAAACTATGAAAAACAGGGTTGTTTTCATGTTTTGGTCGCTGATCCAGGAAAACTGTAAATGAAGCGGGGGATTTAACTAAAGAGGATCGTAGTAATAAGCCACTGCAGCATCTGGCCTGCAGAAGGTTCTCCAAAACAAATTTTAAAAAACTGATAAAAACGTTTTTTTTTGTTTTGTTTGTTTTTTATTCTGACATAACTGAAACTAATGTGCAGAGTTTGGCACAAAATCTGATTCATTTTTGTAGCATATTGTATCCACAAAGTTTGCAAACAATATAGCTACTTCGGACAGTTTTATTTCCTTCCACTGGTGTTTCATTTTCAGAAGTTCAGTGCTTTAAAGAGCACAGTCAAATAGACAAAACACAGTTTGATAACGCCTACGCAGCATTTACAAAAAGAGCTTAAAAGTGTAAAGACAGAATCAAAAGCTCAAAAATTAACTGCATAGAAAAAAAAAACTGTTTTTAGTTTAACAATGCATCTTTTTTCTGAGCAAAAAGTCCCACTTCAGCAGCACTTATAAACCGAACTTGCCACTTTTGTTTGTATCTAAGCTCTGAAGGTTTTTAGAGGGGTTTGTTTGCTATTCACAGCCTGATTTTTTTTTTATTTATTAATTTTTTTTTTTTTATTGACTCCCAAAATTTTATCAGAACATGCCTGAGGTAATGTGAAAATTTGTGTCAAATATGTTAAAATCCCTGAGATCGCATTCACGATCTGAGCTCATAGTGACTTTGTCCCTTGATTCCCAAAATCGAATCAGTTCATGCTTGGAATGAAGGAAACATCATAAAAAGGATATTTGACTAAGCTTTGGTTACTCATGAATTTATTATGTTTGTGACTCCTATGTGAAGTGGTGAACCATTTGATATCTACCATCCATTGTGGGTAAAACTGAATGTGGCTAGAACAGTGAGTTGAACGTTTGGTATTTAAAAACAAAAACGCTTGCAGTGGAAAAAGTTGTGTTGGCACTGAAACTAGTATTGGCAACACATGGAAGAGATCTCTACATGCAACAATAAAGCAATGTTCCCTAAATGCCTCACATGCTATCAGTAGATACGAGCTCGGCAGTTACTCACAGAGAAGCCTGCAGTTGCTGCAGTGTGCTCAACTCAGACAGCTATGTGGCCAGAAAGCAGTTTGAAAAGAGTGAAATAAGGTGTTTATAATGTAAAGTTTACCAAATGGCTATTAAGTATGTAGACGGCTAAGTAGAGACTCACGGACGCTGATGAGATTTACTCCTCAAAAGTTGTGTTTTAAAACTAAAATGTGTTAGTGTGGATGTTGCCTCGGTATATAAATGTGGTACCAACTAAAAAGTATTTTTTCCTGAGCAGATAGTACCGGAACAATTCTCTTGGTGCCATGAAAGTATCCCAGTTCTCTTTATATGTGCAGTTTGTTGAGCTGTCAGACACACCATACAAAAGGTTTTTTTTGTGTTTTTGTCCATCTGTTTTACAGAAGTGAAATAAATAATTACAGCCCTCTAATCCTTCAACACAACCAAATACAAAAATTAAAAGTAGAAGAGCACAGCACTGCAAGTAAAACTATCAATTCTCAAATATCTCTCCCGGCATCTATGATGAAGACATAAAATTAAGTTCCAGTGATAAAGGCTCATTTATATACCTCCATACTCTCTTTTTCTTCTGTTGCTAAGAAACTTTACTTTACCTGGTGATCGTCACGATTACTTAGCAACCACGATGATCCACGGATGTGATATTTCCAGGACCTCAACACATTTGTTGACAGCAAGGTAATTCATGTTCTAAATGTGCTCACCTGTTAATAAAGCTATAATATTTTGATTGGAGTTGTATGGTACTGTACGTGACTGAACTGCCATGGCAGCTGGTTCTAGCTAAGAAAAAAGGATGGAAGATGCAATTGATACAAGATTTGAATTGGTATCTTTACAACCACTAAGCAGAACATTTCTATCTGGAACAATAAAGTCCAGAACCTGCATTATTCCCAAAGTCAAGTCCTGAGCCGGTGTCGTAGAAACTGTCATTCTCACTGTGACGTTTGGACTTTATCGTCGTATCTGCTGAATATTGCCAAAGCCTGATGTTTGACCCCGACGCCGTGACTCTCGATCACACTGAGTCAGTTTAAACTGTGCAACAACTGCAAAGCAAAAGAGATGCCGATGATTGAGCGTGTCACCTTGCAGGAAGAATGGTGAGGACAGGGGTACATGATTTCCTTCCCCAACACCTCCTGCTCTCCAAAATCCCTGCTTCATCATCTCTCCCAGGTAAGCCTGCTGGTGATTTGTGACAGATGCTGTTAGCTCTTGCACTAATGGCTGTGGTTCAGTTGTCGAAGCCTGATTGAAGTTTGTCCCGGAGAGGGCCGACATAACGCTGGGCGGGCACACAGGTGTCACAGCGCAGACCAGCTGTTCACCGTTGTCAGGACAATGTTTGCCCTTTTCTGGTGCGTCATCATCTCTGCGAACACCTGCTATCCTGTCACAGCCACAGATATCGCTCTAAACACGGCTTTGATCTAATTATGATACAGCAGACGTAATTTCTAACTGAATAAAAGTCTTACAAATGTGCAGATACAAACTAAACATGGCAGTTTCTAAATTGCTTTCTTCACTCAAGAAACTAACTAGGAGATCCTTAATTTTCAGAGTCTTTTCATCTATATGGAAGTTTTACTTTTTCAGATGTATTCACTGATTTATGCTTGTGTGGAAAGAATGTGTGTGTGTGTGTGTGTGTGTGTGCGTGCGTGCGTGCGTGCGTGCGTGCGTGCGTGCGTGCGCGACAGAGATACAGAAAGCCGTGTTGAGAGAAAACATCTTTCCTTCAGTTTGTAGAGTGTTTACAAGGCCTGTGATAGTTGAAGCGTAACCAGAGTCTGGAAATAAAAGGCATTAAACAATGACAGGTGTCATTTGAGCATTCCAGTGCAGAGTTTGTATTATTTTTCATGTGTCTGCACATGCTTTTAGCTGCACTCCTGAACAAAACGCAGACCTAAACCACAAACCTTGGTGGAATCTAAAAATATATATCCAGTATATATATATTTTCCGAACCTAGTACAGTTATCTTTTATATGCTGACTGTATGGGGGGAGGATTTTCAGTACATTTACATCAAAATCCTTCTTCTTTTTTTTTTTTCCTGGAAAACGATAGAATATTTTCAGTGACTCCTCGTGAGCTGGGAAACGTATCATCAGATGTATCCAATGAAATGTGATGTGGGGCGAGCTAACTGTGCCCATCACATACAACTGAACATGTATGCTCATGGGGTCACAGAAGCCAGTTGGGTGATATCACGGGTCAGGAGAGTGTGTATGTCAGCAAAATCTCTGCTCACATTTCTGAATAAAAGTGTTGCTGAGGTCTAATTTATTCATTTCTGTCTAACCCTGCCCTCAACAGTGTCATTACCGTAAACTGATTGGTTCAATACGTGTAGTCATGCATGCAACAAGAAAGATAGGAGCCTCGCTGTCTCCTGACCCGCTGTCATTTGCTGTGTTGTCGAAGCTGTAATGATATCTGTTGCTATGTAATTTGCGCTGTAGTTAACTCAGTGCCTCTTACTGAAATCTACCAAGCAACAAACCAATGTATGGCTTTAATTGTAAAGCAACAGGCTGCTTCATCCTGGTTTGGGCCTTTATTGTTTCTTTTGTTGGTACAAACATGACCACTGAAAGATGGATGCAAATTATGCTAATTATCAGGTCACAACACGAGACGTAAAGGTCTGGAATATGTTACACAAGTGAGGAGAAACTAGCTTAGCAGCCAGTGACAAATTTAGTCTGTGATTAAAAAAAACAAATAAACTCAATGATGTCTAGCAAAGGAGGGCGTGTCTCTAAAGGAGAAAACCAATCATCCACCTGCATATGCAACATGTACTGTATGTTAAATAAATCTATGGAAGTTAAAGATCCCGATTGATAAATGATAATTAGACTCTGTGACAACAGAACTATACAGTATCAACTAATCATAACAGACACACAAAGCCTCTTTTGAGGAAAAAAAAAAAACACAGCAACTCTGCCTAACGAAGATGCAAAACTTAATTATAATCGACCATGAAAATGTAACCCTGGAAGCTGGCCAACTAAACGCAAGGTCGTCTGATTCACCAAATAAAACAGGGATGGATGTTACACTGAAATTCTGAAGAATGACATACTGTGAAAAAGGAAAATATTGCTCAGTTAAATGCATCAAGTTAGTAGCACTCCACTAATTCTAGGCTGCCAGTCTTTTTCCTAATGTTGGTTAGTATAAACGGACCACCAGAAAACGAATGAGAAGGAGTTTTGAGCTAACGACACCAAAATGAGAGAAGTTGAATGGGTCTATGGAGCTAACACCTAGTGGTATTGCAGCTTAAGGTACTTTTGCATCAGCTGCATTTTTAGACCTGGAAGTAATGCCTACTTTTATATACAGTCTGTGGTATATACAGGCTTTCAAATAGCACTTGAACAGGACACTACAGGACAATCATTTATCATTTCCAGTGGGATCATATCAAAAGTTAACCATTTTTCACTAACTAAAGTATAATTATAAAATCAGAGATATAAAACATCAAGTTGAAACAGGATTTTTTTTTTTTTAAGGGTCTGTCTATGCCAGGAGTAAATTTGTTACATACAGTGGAAATGGTGGGAAGGAGCTTACACTGCAACATCATAAGCATGCCTGCAGCTCAGAGGCTCGTCTCCTCGTCTCTGCCTCTACGAGCTTCTACTCCCGGGAATCATAGGAAACACACAGGGGGGTAAACTCAAAGGCTTCTATTTCCATGGTTGTAAATTGCTGATAATACAGCAGCGCATGTTCATTGTTCTAAAGGGATCCCCACGTTTGCTCTGGTCCACATCATCACACCGAGAGTGGAAATCCTAATGCGAGAGTGTTGTGAATATTACACCACCTCTGTTCAGGTTTAACGAGTTCATCAACACATGTGAGAGACAACTGGCAAACAAATATCATCAAAAATCAGATCCCGGGAGGAGACGCTCTCCACAGGAAGCACACGCCGACACTTCTGCTGCATGCTTCATGAGAAAAACATGCTACAGTAGCTACGGTACAAATGGTACGTTTAAATAAATTCAGGAGGTACTTACGACAATTATAGGTTACTGTATAAATGATTGACATATTGAAAGACTGTCACTAAACCCAGCAGATATAGTATTATAAATATATTCGTTGAAATGATACATTAAGTAAAATCATGTTATTTTTTATTGATTTAGCGGAACATTTGTCATGCACTTCTGAATAACACAAAACTCTCGAAGCTTTATATCTCAGTATTCATTCTGACTGTGTTCCAAATGACATATTTCCCTCAGTACACTCACATATATTACATTTTAGTACTCTTACTTGTCTAGTACTTGAATTTCAAGAGGGTAGTGTTGTCTCTACCACGCTGCCGTTCTGCAGTTATCGGAAATAACCGTAACATTCGAACGCATCACCTGCCAACATATCTGCCGCTTTAATTATTTCACTCAGAAGTTTAAGTCTTTTCGTGCCATCTGTTTAATGCACACAATAAACCTACTGATGGCTTCTGTCCAACAGCAGTAAAGTGGTCAGCGGTCCCTCTCTTCCCACTCTATTTCTGAACCTGGAACCCATTTTTTGCTTGACCCTTTTTGCCTTGAATGTGAACTTGTTTCAAGTGAAATACCAATTAACTTACCTGTCAGTGTCGTGCGGTCGGGTCTATTTTCTCAGCCATGACAAACATAATCATAATTAAACTGCTGTTTAGGCTACGCATGGGAATGGAATTGGTTAAACAAAATGTGGGAGAGTGTAGACCCCGTATAATAAACATGATGAGGATTTTCTCCACACATTGTTTTTAGGAGCTGCAGGTAAATATGATTTGTCCAGAGGCTGACTAATCTGAAAGATGAACCACCAGCTCCCAAATATAGATTGTAAATAAAGTTAAGCTGTCAAGTGGTTCGTGGTACAAGTAGCTGAAATGGCTTGTACAAAAACAACCCATGCAACTCATTCATTCTGATTATTCCCACCTCCTCTGACTTGTTACCCACTGCTTAAACATACTGCCATTTCCACACTATACCAGAATCTAGCTAGTGAGTAAGACTGGTACAGCTGAGCATGTTGACTTCAGGAGTTCACGGTTTGCTGTTTCTATGGCTGAAAAAGCTTGCCAGGGAAGCCACTTTATGTCAGCGTAGAAACAAGATGCCGAACTGCCGCAGCGTGTTGATGCGTGAGGGAGAAGACAGGGTCACACCACTACACAGAAGCAGGGAGATAAAGGCAAGAGAGCGAGAGCGCACAAGAACCCCAGGGGAGCAGAGGATATACAGGCTTGAATATCAAGTTACAGACGGAGGCCTCAGAGCTTTGACGGAGATGATATAGCCCGTTCCACATTGGCTGGAGCAAACAAGAGCCATCCAATAAGACCTCAAGGATGCACCAGAAGACCTCAGCTCCAGATAAGAGCGTCCCTTTGACATAACTCTATAAGCTCATTCCTCGTCTATAATTCACATACTGTACACTTTGTCAAGATAACGAAAACAATACATGATATAATCACATGCAGTATATCCAGCGCTATCGTAGGAGCTTTATATCAGCCAACCTGAATGTGGAAATGACTCCGGTTGCAGCTAAATGAATGTGACGACTGCCAAGTGGTTTTGAGACTACTTACTGTCTGCCGTCAACTTGTCTGAATGTCTCACTTTGCAAATTACCTGGGAAATAAAGGGTGTTCATGGGTAATCTGTCTGGGCAGCCTAAAGCGCCCTTTAAAATGCATCAATCACACAAAGCTATCATGGCATTTTAAAGTGACTCGACAACTTATCAATTTATTGATATGAAATATAAATGCCATGATAGACTTATCTACTGCATCCTTTTTTTATTTAAATGTGTTTTAAGAAACCTTTGAGACAACCTGATAACATGAAAGAAAGATGCAAAAACTTGATTATGATCTGAAGTTTTTTTTATTAGTGGTAAAATACGGTGTTACCTTTAGACGTGTCTCAAGGTTGTTTTTTTTAAGTACACTTGAATGGGTGCATTTGGATTAATGGTAAATATATTGGCTCCGTCCTTGTGATATTTCTACGCAGCTGCCTGATTTTAATGTTTTTCTTTTATATTTGTTGGATAAAACCAGAATCTATTACAAAACAAAAATGCAAGACTAAGAAAGCTTCACATTCATGGCTTTAACGCATTTATGTGAAGAAAATAAGATTAAGATCGGCCTACAAACCTTTTCACACTTTTTGCCCACCTGCGATAGATTTCTCTTTCACGACAGTAATGATGTGAGATTAGGTGATCAAATTGCCATAAATTCTTGTTGCTCCGTTGTTGGGAGAGTGGCAACACTACAAGTATGACCCAGACGAATCGTTGTTCAAGTTGTCGGGAAGAAGGGTAAAGAGGTAGTCAATCGGGGCTACAGAGACACAATGAGTGATGCTAATGGTCCTTTCGCCGTGTTTACATGCACGCCAGAGAGCACTCCATCATCCTTTTTGTCGACGTCAAGGAACACGTCTTGGGATACATCAAACTAGGCACGTAAAAGAAAAAAAATGATACACATGCTGGACTTTGCTTTGGAGTGCTGTGCAATGTCCCAGATGCCACATTTTGTCATTTTGTCATTTCCAATGTTCATATTGCCGCCAGATGCTGGAATTCTGTCAGTGTTGACTAAATCATATAAAAATTGGGCTTCATAGGGAATCATTTACCTGTCGTTGTACTTTATTTTTAAAACTATTGGAGCAGATTTAACCAATGAGCATGGACTACCACGAGATGTATGCTGTGCACTAAAACTCGTCAATCTGTAAACAACAGACACTCCCGCAACCCCATTTTGGTAAATGATGATTGCAGATTGTTTATTTAAAGCCAAAAAAACAAAACATTGTTCACACTTCGGCTTAAATTCCTTGATATTTGCTAGTGTTTGCCTCGCTTCATCGAGCTTCATCACCGCTATTGTTGAAACTACACCAGAAACCAACACTTGACTTCAACATCATTGCACCCCCCCTGGTCACTGATTGATTCGCCGGCTGAGCAAACTTTCATCCAAACATGGTTTCCAGACTATAATTACAGCAAAGACTAAAGCTATGAATGCAGTGAAGAGCTGCCGACTGGGGCTTTGATTCTAAGTGGTTTTATTACAGCTAAAAACTCATAACATTTAAATTTGGGGTGGATGAATTTATTTTCATAAGATACAAAATTTTCAAATGAAAGAAAACTGTTCAGGAGCAACTGTAAAGTAGCAATGGATCATAATAATTTGTGGTTGATTTATAGCGACATTATTAAAGTTAGACTTTAACTATGCCGTTTTAGTAGACAATACAAGAAATAGCGTCAGACGCCGTGACCAAAAACACATTTTCTTATATGCAGCTGAGTAAGAGAATCCTCTCTGTAGATGATTTAACCAATTAGTTGAGCAAGAATCCTGCATGTGGAGTGGTTTCTTTCAAGCATCATGAAGTGTTTAAAGTCACTTCACATCTCTTCTGAGACTGTTGTTCATTAAAATACCAACTCAAAACTCAAACAGCCTGTTTATCAGAGACCGTAGAGTGGACAAATCGAGGTGTAATTATAGCTTTGGGTTGCAAGATGCTTTTTTAAATTTTTTATCACTACTCAAATTATTCAGGGTGGAGAGCGTGAGGTTTTGCAGAAAACAAGCACTGAGCTATCCAGCGTCAAAAATCTAAAGAGTGGGAATCATTTGTGCACAGGATCCCCTGAGAGGGTCTTATTTGGAAAGTAGGAGAGAGCAATTTACAGGACAAAGTAACGAATGTGTAACCATGAGATGAGCTCTTTGCATTACTGCAATGGAGATATATTCCTCAGACAATACTGTATAGGTTAGGTTAGGTAGTTACTTTATTAATCCCTGAGGGGAAAATTTTTTCGCTACAGTGGCATATAGATATTGTTAGCCTCCAAAGGCTATTCACAGATAAAGAAACTCAAGTCAAATTTTTCATGAAGACGTTTTGACAAGGGGGTTGAAAGTTAAAAACTGAAGTCAGAGCTTTTTTTTTCAGATTATAAAACATCTTTTTTTTTATCCTTTTATATTCAAAGCAGCGCTACTAAATATTTTTTTTAATTGATAATGGATCAAATGACAACATGTATGCGTAGGATGCCACTGATAATGAAAAATTAACAGAATTATTGCCCAACTTGTAAGTTCCTGTCAAGTTGATGCACATTTTAGCATCTATAAGCCCATTGCTTTTGTTTTTGGTTGCACAAATTTAATGTTAATGCTCTTATCAGTCTTGTGTACAGCTGCAGATGGCAGCTAATTTCACCAAAAAAGATACACAAAGTGGAACATTGAGCAGCCAAACAGACAATTATATCCTCCAGAAATTGGACCAAAAAAAGATACGAGCATTGAGTAAAATATGTTTGCTGGACATGTAAACACATTCTTACTTGGCAGCGCGTTCACTGCAGCTTCTTCATAAGGTGATGATATTGCAAGTAGGTTTTGTGTGTTGTGTTTTGTGATTGCTCTGCAACCCCCAAGACAAAGAACATTTACAGCAGCTTTATCTTAAATACTAGCTGCACATGCATGAACAGATTTGATCTTTTTTTTTTTTTTTTTTTTACACAAGAAAGTCGTTTGGATATGATTTTGGCTATTGGGGTGACCTTCAAACATGTATTCTCTATGCAGATAGCACAGTTGTGTTGCATGAAATTTGTTCTTTTTGTGGACTTTGTATCCGAATTGCGATTTTGCTTTCCAGGAGAAGAAGGATAAAGTAGAAACACTTTTTTTTTCTGAGATTTCCAATATAGGTTACAGTTGTTCTATGAAGTATAGGAGTCAGTAGATGAAGAAAACGTGCTGAGAAAGAGAAGCCAGATCAAGTGTACGGATGCATACATGCTTGTCAGGTGTTTTGTGGGTTTTCCTTTGTGCTGGCACGCCTGTGTTACATTTGGTACTTGAGAAGGAGCTTATGAAGTTACAAGCAAAGAGATGGAGCCAAATAGAAATGTCGGGTGGAGGAGAGGGGATGGAGGAGAATCAGGAAAAGAGAGGGCGGGGCGGGGGTGGGGGCGGGGCGGCGGGAGGGGGGGAGGGGCCTTGTATCCCAGGAGATTGCAGAAGATACAGACCTGAATATTAACTCACAGAGACCGTATAGAGCTTTAATTATTGATTATCATAGAACGTCCACCGCCATGGCCAATATGTGCTCCATGAAACAATCAGCTGAATGGATATCATAGAGCACAGGCTCTGTTGTATGCAGTCATTTTAAAGAGGAAAACCATCCCTGAAAAGTCGTATACGGCATCAAGTCTTATGAGACTCCGAATATTAAAATCTTAAAGCAAAACTGCATGTAATCCAGAAAGGGGAGCTGAGAGAGAGGCTGGCTGATAATACAGAAGCTCTGCTCATGTCAGTTTGTTGTGATGAGCATATTCTTTAGCAATGGATTACAGCCTGCTTCTACTAGAGGGTGAAAGGTGAAATGATGAAGTGGCTCGATCTTAAAATGGAGCAAAACACAGTAACGCAAGGCGAAATGTGTATGATGCTGGTTTCTGAGCCGTTGAGACATCAGTGACTCTTCCTATCTCTCAGTGCTGCCTCTCATTAGCCTACTGGTTCTGTCACACTGCATTGTGGTAGATGATTACTAACGCTTAATTTCATTTGTATAATTGGAAGCTGAATCTCACACGCTGCAGACGAAAGGCTGAGAGGCACTGCAGGGGCCCCGAGGTAACGCAGTGGGACCCTCTCCCTTTTATTCCGTGCTCCAGCTCAACTCGGCTCCAATGACTTCATTTCATACTTCGTCTCCCTTCCAGTCACATTCACTCACTCACACAAACGCAAAAGTATCAACACATTACACAGATGCACACGGACGCGATGGTCGCACGCACGCACACACACACACACACACACACACACACACACACACACACACACACACACACACACACACACACACACACACACACACATTGACATGGATTTATGTCCACCGGCGAGTCCAGTTGCAATAAGACATTTCCAGAGAATGTTTGAATCACGAACAACCGACCTACACAAATTACGTTGCCACGCATGGCGGAGTGGAGCTTGGTGCGTGCATTATTACATTAAACAGCTGTGAGTGTATTTCACTCTCTGATACTTTCCTCTTAGACTGTGATTGTGTTTGCCTTTTTCAACAATTGAAATGAAATGTTAACAGCATGACGAGTGATGCTGCAGCCACTTCAGCTCATGGTCTACAAGGGAAATACACGAAACAATGTCAAACTCTGATAAATTTGGCACGACGTTGTTTAAAATGAGTGAGATCTACAAACTGGGAAACCCACAATGCTCTGTGGTCCCGTCCCATCTGTTGGAGAGCTCAGAGTAGCGGGCGTTTGGACTCTCTCTCTCTTTGTCATGATGTTAAGCGGCCTCACAACACAGTGTTCATGTTCAGCCTGACCTCAGCGTGGCAAAATCAGAGTATATGGCATTTTACAGCATGGCGCCACTCAGAAACGTGACGGCCCGGCACATCGGAAAAAATTGTGTGAGACAAGGGGAAGTGTAGGCCAGATGTGATATGTAATAATGTCAAATTGACAAGACCGTTATTATTTTAGACAGATTTTTGTTTAATATCTACATCGTATGTTATAACTCAAAAACAGTGGCAAAGACCAAAGTAATGACAATTTTCTGCAGAACTGAGAAACAGATTTTTAGGAAGGATATTTTACATTTTAATGTTTATCTTTTTCATAATGGCAGCAATGCATTGGAACAGTATAAACAATGGGAATGTAATAATTATAAATAATTATATATATATTTTAGTTTTTTTTAAACAAAACACAAAAACAAATTATTAATGCAATAAGCGTCTTTTTTCTGAAGGATGTTCTGTTTAAGAGAGTTTTCATACCAGCGCTTACCAGTCAAAATGCGGATACCAATACATCTGTGACAGATCAATATCGGCTGATACAAATTGACCAACCAGTGAATTGGTCATGCTGGTACATATCGAAATAAAATAAGGATGTGAGGAAGTTTCAGAAGCATGTTGCTGTTCACAAAACATAAAGAAATGGGTCAGTGTCAGAAACTACGCGAGGAGAAGCAGCAACAAGAAGACCAGAAGAGCCGGCTGCAGGAGTGGGACAGAAATCAAAAGATGTTTTACGTTGAACTTTGTGAAGAAATGGGCCATATGCTTTGATTCCAGTCTTTTTGCTAAGATATGCTAATCACCTCCTGGTTCTTCATATCTACACGGATATGAGCGTGAACTCCTTCTATAAAAACACAATCTATCCCTTAAAGGGAAAACACAACATGAAAACTGAATGTTGAGGGATTAAGACCTTTATGTTCCAAACGCTGTGACCCAGCAAAGGTTCTCACAATGGAAACTAGGCTCTCGAAGCTGATGATTAATCTCCGAAAGCTCACTCAAGACTTGTGAGGTGAAATGAGTGTGCCTTTTAGCGACAGAGTTTAATTCACAGACTCGCACTCTTCGCCTTGCAGCGTGTTCACAGTTTGAGGGTGGTGGAATGGGATTTAGAGGTAGTCATATGGTGCCTGTGGTGTGTGTCCTTCAGGCTGTTTGCGTGTGCCTGTACATGTGTGAGTGTGTTGTGTGTATGTGGTGTGTATGGCACCATCTGTGGCCTGGTCACCCGCCCAGACTCGTTCTGCCAATGGCTCCCTTAAAGGAAGATTGTTCGGGGGCATGTTGGGAATCATCGTTGACCCCTTCCAATACAGACAAGAAGACATGTAAATCACAAAGATATTTTTCTGGAGTTTGAAGTGATGCTTTCACTTTTCTTTCTTTCCGTCTCTCCTTTGTCCTTCCTGTCTGTCTCTCTTCTCTTTGTTACTGTACATACCACTAAAGTTCAGAGATTGACCTCAGTGTCAGAGTTACACCTCACTGCTACTGTTATCTAAGACATGAATACAAGCTGCGTTCAAAAAGTTCAGAGACTCCTCCTTTGAGAACCAAAAACCTAAATCTGGGTATCCTCTTCAAAGTAGTTCCCTTGTGCAGCGATACACCTCTCCCAGTGCTCCTGCCACGCTTGGAACGCTCCCTGGAAGTCCCGTTTTCTGAGCGCGTCAAGCACCATCTGTGATTTGTGCTGGATCTCTTCCACGGTTTCAAAAGGACAACCCTTCAGATTGACTTTCATTTTGGGAAACAGAGAAGTCGCAGGGGGCCGGGGAGCTACGAATGTGTTGGTGCGAGTGACAAACTCTCTCGTCTTCAACTTGCTTTGAGCGGGCATGTTGTCATGAGAATCTAGTTCCCCTGGCACCACAATTCAGGTCAATTGTGCCGAGTGTTTTTCCCTCAGATGCTTCAGAACATCTCAGTGGAACTTGGTTTTGATTCGCACACTGCAACCTCGCGAATGTCAAAGTGCTCTTGGTAGCGTTCCCGACCTGACGTGCCTCCTTCGGTCCTGGACAATGACGTTCAACGCCTTTTAAACCCTTGATGCCACTCAAAAACCCTCGCCTGGCTCATTGCTTGATGTCAGTAGGCTTTCTGAAACATTCCGAGGGTCTCCGTGGACTTTGATGTGATCTGGGCTCAAGTTTCATGTCCAGGGCGAAACCCCAAAAGGTCCCATTTCCGTGTGACAGAGGCGCTGATGTCGATAAAGCGACTTAACTTGGAATACTTCCTCATGACAGCTGTTGCTTCTCCTAGTTCCATTCACACTGCGGTGCTACACTCCATTCATGTGCGCCATAAACAGTCTCCGAACTTTTTGATCGAACCTCAAATGAGCTTTTAAAAAGTCCTCCCTCCCCCCTTCCCCCATTTTGGCCATCCAGTTTTCTTGACAGCTTTAAGGCTGCAAAAGGTATTTTGCTGAATAAAGCTATGCCGGCTCATGAATACTGCAGCGCTGTAAACGGATCTTTTTACTGTTGAAAGGAGAACATTTACTGCGTTTCATTACAGGTGATAGGGAGAGCACGGATATCGCAGTGTTATGATGTGGCTGAGTTTCTGCCGCGGAGATGAGAGAGGTCCCTGCCTCGTGTTGAGTTTGCCACAGTATGGTAATGGCCATCTGTTGGTAGTGCAGCAGTGCAGTAAACTACCTCTGATAGTCAGACATGAGACACGCGCACACGCACACACACACACACACACACACACACACACACACACACACACAGAACTCTTCACTTCACACACAACACTTCACACAACCCTAAACCTCCAAACACACACAGTACAAGTGTGACACCTCTCTCTTCAGTGATTGTCGCTGTGATTGTGCGTGTTTCAAAGGCTTGTATATAAAGCTCCAGGGTGAGTCAGACAGGGGCCAGAAGAGATTGAGCTTCAGCGTGAGGGTTGTGAATTCATATTGTTGACAACATAAAATGTTTAGAGGACACACACTCACTCAGCGAGGCTGGCCTGCTCAAGACACCCTGTTGCCGGGGAAATAAAAGCCATACAGTACTCATTTGCCACGAGTACATTACATACAAGGAATTGCCACCCCATTATGCTTTAAGAAAAGCTCATAGAGTGGTTCTTTGGAAGGCATCGTTTGTTTCACCGTCTCAAATTTAGCACAAACGTTGGTCGTTAAGACTGAAATGTCTTCAATGTCTATTAGATGCCATGAAATTAGATTAACAGATGTAACAACCAGTCCCAGCTACTCAGGGAAAACTGTAATACATTTGATCTGCTGACATGTTATCTAGATTTACCATCAGGTTCAAATTTCAGAGCTGCTGGTGGTTGGTTTAGGTTTAATGTTAAAAAGGTAAGCATGAAGCTTGTGCATGACTTTTCTCATATTTAACATTGTCAACAAGCTTTACGCAAATGTCAACCCAGTGCCACAGTTTTAACATATAAAAGAAAAGAAAAGTTCAACCATGCTTAAGGTTAGGTTAGGCTTGTTAGTTACTTTATTAATCCCCGAGGGGAATTTTTTTTTAAGCTTAAGCTCATTATTACCATCAGCTCATCCTGATCTTATCCTTATGCCTCTGAAAGCTAAAAGGTAACAACTTTGATAACAGCAAGATTGTTCTGTCTATTCCATCTGTTCAGGTGTGTTGAGAGTCTGGGGGACGGTCCGAGACACTCGCCCTCTGGAAACTGGGTCTGGTTGATTTGTCACTGACTTTTTTTTTTTTTTTTAAAGATGAGCATTGATGTGGACTAAAGGTCTGCAGCTCCAGCCCAAGCTGACGTACGAGTATTGAGGTGATAAATTCAGGCTGTGTTTAAGCTTGAAATACCAATATTATACTGTCATAGTCTAATACAAGTGTTACAGGTTTTGCAAAAATTACTCCTGATATTCATATTTTAAAATGCTTATTAGTAGTATTAAAATCACAACAAAATGATTACGATTATAGCCCTTCCACTTTTATTGGCCGATATTGGTCAATAACACAACAGTAACATAGCATATCTCAGTATTAGTGAATACGTTGCCATATCTGAAAACATCGTTTAATGAGGAATATTTTTCTACAAAATATAATAATAATAGGGTTCTTTAGAAATTGTTGTGTATTGTTGCTGTTTTTAAATGTATAGTTATTTATAATTATTACATTTGATTGACATTGAATTCAAAGTTTCAGTGCATTGATGTCATTTTGGACAATAAAGTTTATTGTTAAACTGTAAAATATCCTGCCTCCATTACATATCTATATCACAAGTGCTTGATGACCACATTAAAGTCAATATATAGATATTGGATTTTTTTTTAAAGTTTTTTTTTTTTTACTTCCCAGTTGTACAACCCAGCATCCATTGGGCTCTAATTAAAATGTATTTTCATAAGATTATCCTTGAAACTGCACCTTAATCATTATATTATTCCTCCTGAGAGTGAGAATAAATCCAAATCTAAAATAACTCACAAATCTGTAATAATGAGTGTTTAAAGAAAAATGACCTTAAGTCCAAATGAGTGGAACAAATACTTAATTACACATTTTATTAAATTCCACTTTTCTTTTTCCCCTTTTACACAAAAGTGAAACAACCGAATAACTTTGGCAAGTTATGATTGCAGATACACTGACCCGATAATGTTCTAAATTAAACATTTGCTCATCTGCTCTGTGGTTTGGAAAAAGCAGCTGCATGACACCTTATGATTAAATCCTCCCAGCAGTTGGCCTGTTCTATCAGTAAAAGCCCCGTGCTCCTGCAGTGACAAATATCTTTAGCTACCATGTGGTATTTTTCACTGAGGTAGATAATGATTATCAGCTGGAGCAGAGCTGAGTCTAAAAGGGAATTAGGAAGATGCAAGGCCATTGAAGAAAATTATATGGATATAGCAAGTAAGATATTGTTGTTTGGACAAACATCAATATTTACAGAGAATATGAATCAGCATTCACTCTGTAGCTGCTGTGACTCTTTGACACAACAGGAATGTATCTTTTTCAGATTAGACGTGGATCTTGATTGCAGATTTACTGAATAAATAAATAATATGTTTTTTCTTTCAGAGGCTATGAACACATTTTTATATAATCTACAGGTCAGACTTTGCATCACCAGTGTGTAGACAAGAATGCATTATAAAGGCTTTCATCAGATGCTGTCATGTGACCGTAGTACCGTACAGTATGTAGTGTGGACTCATATACTGTACAAGAGATGGATCACACTGAGACACGGGGAGGGAGGGAGGGAGAGAGGGTGAGAGAGGGAGGGAGAGAGAGAGAGAGAGAGCGAGGGAGAGGGAGAGAGAGGGAGAGGGAGAGAGAGGGAGAGGGAGAGAAAGAGAGAGAGAGAGGGAGAGAGACAGAGAGGGAGAGAAAGAGAGAGAGAGAGAGAGAGAGAGAGAGGATAAATTATTGCCACGTTAAGTCTTTTGATCCAAAACACTGGAGGTCAGTTGGAAGCACTCCCTTTGTTCTCGTTCACCACTTCAGCTTTTGTACCGTGAACTCTGCATCAACAAATCCTGATTATCACCTCTTTGATAAAGCTCAACACGTGCCAGAATGTCACGAGGGTATTTCTTTGCCTTACAGGGCGGTGTTACACGGGTCGCGATGACAGGAAAACACACACACACACACACACACACACACACACACACACACACACACACACACTCCTGTTATGATATGATATAGGATCATTTGGTGCCATTATGTTTTAGGTTTTGAAGGTTGACCCCGAAGAAGTGGTCCAAATGAAACATCAATGTAAGTTGTTTGTCCGTGCCCTGTAGAGCGAATCCTAAAATTAATTTCTGATCTGACAAAAGGACATTATTTGTCTGTGCTTTTGAAAAAAAAAAAAATCTTTACACATCACTTTTGCAAAACAGATCTGCTTTACGACATGACCCTTCTTCGGTGAGGGTTTGGATGGCTTCAGGCGAGGTTCCAGCCAACGAGCCAACCAGACTAAAATATGTAATGATGCAGAATACATCAGTTCTCACTCGCTGGAGGTTCTTGATGTCCAGAAGAGTCAGTCAAAGCTGGTTTATTGTTTTGCTACATTTTCCAAACATAAGCGCTGCACAGGCAGATGATGTGAGCTGATGACGTCCCTTTGGTCTCATGCTTTTGTCCGTTGACAACATAGAGCCACAGTTCAGCGGGTGTTCACTGCACAATGTGACATGCCTGAACTGCTGCAAACCAGGATTTCATGACTCTCGTCCCACACAGTGTGACATGAAGCAGACTTGCATAATCATTGTTGTCACAGAAACTAAAAGCATCTGAAGCCCAATTTTGGACGGGGATAAAAAAATAAAAAAAAATAAAAAAAATAAAATAGGGGATGACCGCAAATAAAACATCAACTTTGGACCTATTTAACTGACTGTGAAATAACAGAATATGGTCTGTAGAAAACGTGGACATTTGGGAGGACTGAGGTGGAGTATCAGACTTCATAACTTTTATGGCACCGAAAGAGTTATTATCTAGCATCAACAAATCCTGTTATTCAGAGAAAGAATTTCAATACTTCCACACTTTTTCATTTTAAAATGTCATACTTTTGTTACAAATACGTAGGAGTAAATCGCATCAGCACGATTGGGCCATTAGAGCTTTTCCCCTACGTAGCCTCTACTCGGGCGGCCTGCCTACGTAAATGACATCACTAGGTTTCAACTTGGGTAAATCTTGCATTAAAACACTTTAACTTGTTTCAAACTGTTTTGAATTTGCACTTGCTGCAATAACTTCTCCACATGTGAGGCGTTTAGGTAACATTGGTAAATTGTAGTGTCTAGTGATGGCTGACGCGAGGCGTTTTGGAAACATCTGTAAATTGTTGCGTCTCTTGGTAGTCTGTATTTGTGGTATTTCGAGGACATCTGTTAATTGTAGCTACAGAAAAAAAAGCCTTGGTTACACTTCTCCCCTCTACAATGCATGAAAACTAAATATGCTACGGTTTTGTAAATCAATTTAAGTATCGTCCAACCATCTTTGTATTTTGACCTTAACCATGTGTATTATGTGTGTATATCAAAGGCTATTAAAAGGCATTTTAGATCCGAGATATGTACTTGTGTCTGTATTGATTGCATTATCAGATCAATCATTGGAGATAAGATCTAAAGAGAGAGTGTGTGCCATGAATCTTAAACACTAAATGCTCCCTGTTCAGGGCTTTTCCACACAATGTGCATGTAGAAAGGCCAATGAACAAAAGTTTTATTTTTGTTTCTTTCCTCAACAAATTTGGAGCATATTTAAACTTCGCTTTATGCAGCTCTCTGAGGAACGACTTGCGCTTTTCATATAAACGCCACCAGATGACTGCTGCCACGGGCTCAAAAAAACCCTCTGTGAACTAAGTTGTTCCACTCTGCTCCCCATACAACACTGTTTACCTCATTCAAAAAGTGTCGACAACAACAACAACACGCTCAGTCAATTCCTTCCGGCTCCGCTGTGACTACACACATTCCACCCGAACAAGAAAGACTGAAACAGGAAATGTGTCGAAAAAGGAAAAACAGGAAAACTCCACCAGGGCTAGTAGAAGAAATGGAGGCCAGTGTGGGTCTAATTTCCCATGGTGGACTACTTTGCTGCGCTGTGCGGGCTGTGCTGGTTGTGACTGATGAAGCCTGACTCTGGCTTACCTGTGATGGCCTTCTCACCAAGGTCCTGAGCGCTCCCTCCCTCAGCTCTGCCTACAACTTACACACACCGTCGCCTTCATTATAACCACTGCACATTGTAGTTTGCAGAATCCCCCAATCTGTACTCCAGTTCCCAAACTTCTCTGTCCACCTGTGCAAGAGACTCTTTCCCCATTTACTACCTCCAAGTCCCATTACCATTAGGAACTCCTCTTCCCCGCTCAGCCTCTCTCTCTTGAGCACTGACTCCCACGTTAACACTGGCAATTTGTCACATCCTTCCCCAAAATGTCCTCGTTCGGCATCTGTGCAATCAGTGCTCCTCTGTGTCTCTGGTGATTAGTCCATTGAAAAATGTAAGCAAATGGTAAAAACACAGATGCTAAAATCATTCAGGTAAATAAAGAAAAAACGTTTAATAACACAAAGTTGTGAGCAGATTAATTGCAATTGCATTTTAATAGCCTTTGATATGCACATGGTTATAGTAGAAAAAGAAGAGTAGTTGGACGATACTTTAATTGATTACAAAACACCAGCAGCACTTGTCCAAATTTCACAGAGTAGCTCATAAGTTGCTAATATTTTAAAGGCATGCATTTGCATGATACAGAACTTAAAATAATACAAAATTCAGATACTTACAAAAAGAATATTAACAAAAGATTTGAATTTGTCAGGTTTCTTTTTCAGGGGGCTGGACACTAACAATTATTTTCACGATTGATTAATCTGTTGATAACGACTCATTTGGCTCTGAGATCAGAAGATCAGAAAAGGGTACAATAATGTTGACTCGTGTTTCCCAAAGCCCAGTGGGCAGCCTAAAATGTCTTTTTTTTTTGTCTCAAACAACACCCCAACAGCCAAAACATATTTAGTTTATTATCACTGAGGACTAAAGGAACCAGAAGAGAAGGCACAAACTCTAGGGCTGAAAAAATGAAGCCAACACAGAAGTACAATTCCTTGAATGGCCACTTGAGGCTCAGTCAAAAACCGAGTCAATCCCCATAAAGTCCAAATGTTAAAATGCCCAACGTTACAGCAGAATTTAACATGTTTTACAGCCTGGTACAACAAACAACTAACAGATCATTTCCCTGTTGATGACAACTGTACAAGAATCAATCAATAGTTCAACCGGCTCTCTTGCGGTTATCAGTCTTCACTCAAGTCAACGCTGGTCTTTTTGAACAGGCTCCGTTAACACCGTATTTCAATCAATCAGCAGGAGCGTTCAGATGAAAAAAGCTGAGTTATTAATTTCCCACAAAATCATCAGAACCATGAATGAAGTACTGAGCATGAAACGAGATGCAACAGCAATGATTGTGGGGCATTTTGGTTAAAGTGACAGCAAAACGTGATACTGCACAAGGTGAAGTTTCAACAATTTCAAATAGCTACAAGACGCTGTAGAAATTCTGAATAATTTCTCAATATTAACGGAAGACTAGGCTATAAATAAGTAAGAATAATTATATATGTCTTTAGTGTAGCGTGAGCATATTTTTTGACTAAAGATGAAAGACCCTTTATGAATATGTGATACACATATTCAGACTGCCAAATTGAAAAAGAAGGGGAGAGAGGAACAGGACAGTAGTTGTTGTCTGATTAGTGCAATGTTGCATTTATAATCATAAATGCTGAATGACATTGTTTGCATTATTTTTTCATGAAAGAAAACAGACGTCTCGTTTTTATTTCAAAACATCATCATAAAGTCTCCGTGTTATTCTGAGCTGCAGGGACGAATAAGAGTAAAATATTATCAACAATGTCGGGAACGAAAGAATTTATACGCGGTTAAAATGTAGTACGTCTGTTTTAAACCCAGAGTGGACATGTGGACAGCGATTCAACTGAACTACAGAAATAACGATTGCTCCTTAATCTCCGCCACCACATTGTAAACTCTTGTGTTCCCGTCAGGATCCTGCAGGAAGTATAACGCTGTATTTCCACTGATCTGAACCTCAGTAGTTTGGCTGCTGAAAGGCTTTGAGCTAAAATTCAACACCACCACAGCAAATTAGCTACGCAGCATAGATTACCACGGTGATCCACCCTGGTTAAAAGTAAGCTTGTATTGTGACACGGGAAAACCTAAGTGGAGCCCAATATAGCTAAATAACCCAGTGATCTCACTTTGTGGTACAAGTCCCAGCCCGCTATCATGCGTTTTAAATGATTCAAACAAGTCTGATGTTCCTTGACTGGAAAAACAAGGGAGCTAATCCCAGCTCGGTACGCATGATGTCATCTTCGCATGACATAGCAAAACACACAAAAACAAAAAAATAGCGACAGAAATACGGCGATAGAAAAAAAGAAAGTTGAAAGTGGGCTACATAGGCAACATAGTGAACAAATGTTCAATCAATATGACAAACTTCAACTTCTCTTATCCATCACAAGTGCTGCTTTTGTGTTGGCTGAAATTGTTGAAGGACAGATATGTTTGCCTCAATAACTCTTGGCTTTGATGGTCGATTCTAAAGAGTTTAAAAGCAACACAGGAACAAACGGGAAAGCAGGGAAACAATACTTTTAGTGCCCGTGTTTGTGTTGCTTATGTGCTTCAGCCAACAGTCACTTTACATTCCTTTAATGTATTTCCTACTCATCACCCTCCTCTTAGAAAACAAGACGAAAGGTCAGCCATCGCACAAGAGAAACCGTCTCTGGGGATCTGAAGCGCTCGGACTCACTGTGCTGTCCTTGTAGAAGTAAACGCTGTGAATGAGGCAGCATGTGTGGGAATAAGCACTCAAAGAGAAGATTGGGAATAAACCAGAGGTATCCTTTTATCCAGCACCAGTCCTCTCAGTAAATATTCACGACTTCTCTCAGCTCTGACAAGCGCAATTATGCATACATAATCACTGGGTGTTATGCAACTAAATAGGTTACTGGTACATGAATAATTTGTAGTTGATACTCAGCCCATCACCCTCTGCGTTTTCTTTTTTTTTGCCATTGTTTTAGTCGCGTGTCTCAAGTTTCTGCATATTGTTGGTTGTCCTGTTCTTATTCCAAGCGGTTTGGTGCTGTATGTTTGTATGTTGTTTGTTTAGTGTTGCAGTTCGCATGTACTTTGGTCAGAAACTTGCGGAGTCATAAATGGCATAAGAAAAAAAAAGCATACTCTTAGACATGCTTTGAACATTGCGAGAAACTGTAATAGCTCTTTATTCTAAGAGGACGAAGAATCTCATACTGTATGGGTCAGTGTGTGTGTGTGTGTGTGTGTGTGTGTGTGTGTGTGTGTGTGTGTGTGTGTGTGATTTAATTGCACCTTCTATGTATTTTCTAGCTATAACTGATATCTTTACAATAACATTGTATCAAATAACAAAGTAAAACCAATGTGACAACGTGAATAAGGTCACTTGTAGTCATGTATCTGAAGAGTATCTTGGAATAACCATTCAATGTATTGACATTCTGCAATAACCTCTCTACGGGATACTTTTCATGGCTCGTAGCAGACATGTCGGATTTAATTTGCCAACCTATATTTGTAGTTCAGCATTCGAATGTCGTCTCACTGACATCAGTCTCAGTGTTAACTTTTCACTGCCATACAGCTACAATATATCAGAATTGTTTTATACTGCCGTGCAAAGGGAACACTATTTTCTGCTTCAAACTTTAGACCCAGCACACTTTATTCTACCTTTCCAAATGTCCAACGCCCTCGTGCAGCGGTCTATATGTAGACAACAAATGCCTTTGTGTGCGCGTTTGTCTGTATGTCTGTCTGTTCGGACGCTAATGAGATGTCCAACTGCGGCAGCCATCTTAATAGGTGCTTCCTTTATCACGAAGATGTGAGAGCGACAATTTTAGCAGCTAAAACGACACATGTCAGCAAAACATTTGAGGAAACTGCACTCGCAGAGACACTCGCGCGCACACACACAATCACATCATCTAGATTTTGATTTTGCAGCGTGAGGAAGCGGGAGCTGCCCCTCTCCCTTTGCAGTATGTAATTAGCAGTGCCATCTGTATGCTGTGGGCTGTCAGAGACTCAGAGGTGAGGACAGCACAGGAGGAGCACGGCTGTCCATCCTCATTTACACTCAAATTATTACTTTGGCCTGTTCATCGCCTATATTCATTACTCTCGCTGCTCCTTTCCCCAGAAAATGCTTTCCTAGATAAAGCCATCAATGCCAAATGGCTCTATTTCCTCCACAGTGCCGTCGTGCCACTTCTTTGTGTCTTCTTTTTTGTGGTGTTCAACCTCTCGAATGTCAGTTTGCAGCAGTGGTTTGCTTTAAGTGTGCAACCTTCTCCTCTTCTCGCAATCCGGCACACATTTTCATGATCTTTCTCTTTCTGTCAACCCGTCTTTCTCCTCTGTCTGTCTGTAAGGTGTCTCTTTACTCTCTTCCTCCCTCCCACTCTTTGGGCTCCAGGCAGAAAGCGTTGGGCTCTCAGAGGAGAAGTACAGGTTTAAATGACGGGCTTGTTAACGGGGTCACTGATAATTCTGCTAATTAGCTGCCATATCACCTTCAGCGGCGGTCCCAGCAGCTAGATAACACAGACAGTGAAAGAGTGAGAGGAAGACGATAGCAAAAGAAACAGAATCCCCCTGATTCTGGCAGCACCTAAAACAAGCAACAATCATTCCCTTCATCTGCTTCTTTTTTTTTTTTTTTAAAACAAAAAAAAACAGGAGCAAGACGCCTAATAAAACTAAATAAAGATTTATTAAAATTCAACACATCATTTTTAAGTTTTGCAAAAAGTTAATTATGTCCGTAATGAGGAAATTGCATTCAGTCTTTCCTTTAAAATTAGTTCTGGAAAAAAAATAATGACTCAATTTAACCATCAGTTAAAAATGTTCTGTTCTAAAAGACAAGTTGTATTTCAGTTTGTGTAAAAGATTTCATGTTATTCTGAACACTCATCGCACAACATGGCAGCTAATAATATCCGTATAGTTATTTTGTGTAATGGCTGGCATTTAGCATGGGCTGCTAAAAAAAATTGGCAAAGCTTCGTTTTATGCCACACGACAAATCCCATAATTAACCCGTTAAAAATCAATTCACAGCAGACTTTATGCACAAAGAGAGTTCGTGTCCCCTGGTAGGGCCAGATGTCATGGAGGATCCTGCTGTTGTGCTATTGGCTGCTCAGGGAGCCACCAGTGTTGCGATTGGCCACTGCAACTTGTTAATAGGTCTCAAATGTCCACTTCACTTAGTGGGATTATAGTGGTGTTTAATATTGATATCAGCCATACTAATTACAGCCTATTAATTATGTAATAAATAATTGAAAGTAAAAACTATACTCCAGTTGGTGTAATTAAAGAAGACTAATTAATGCATTAATTGATTTTATGTTAATTACATTTTCCGTGAAATTAGAAAAATCTTGGGAGAATGACGCAGAGTGAACTACGGGCCCTTGCAACAAGGTCGATATAATCTGGCACAATTAGAAATACTCCATGAAACAGCAGCCATGTGCAACCGAGCACTAAGAAAGCAGGAAAAAAAAGTTAAGAGTGCAGCTTGATTAAAAGAGGAAGTTCATGGCGAGCGAGCGAAGCTGATTTAAAGACTCACTTATGTGCATACGCTAATCAAGCATATACCAGTCTTTCAGTTTTGCCTTATACTTTTTTTTTTTTTCCTATTTGGGGAGGATGCTAATACTGCATGACTCCCTTTCATCAACTAGCCTCCAGAGAGCATCTAAACCCACCACGGGGACTTTTATCTGCAAAAATTTAAAAAAAACAAACCCACAGGAATAGTAGAAAATGGTGGAGATGCACAAATGAGTGGAATGGAGGCACATATCTGAGGGCTAGATGAGCCTTTGTTCTAAAAAAGAGAGAGAAGATGAAAAACCTTCATCGGGGATCTGGGTCAGAGCTCTGTGTTGCGGCGCAGACGGAGTGTTTCTCGGTGGCTCTGCGCTTCACTGTAATGACTGTATCTGTCTCTGCATAGGCTGGGAGATGATGAATCTCCCTGGCAAAGCATCACTGAGTAGATCAGTGATAGCGCCCACGTTCTCCGTCGACAGTAATGCACAAACAGCAATCCGAATTCAAATACTGCTTCGCACGCTTCGCGGTGCACACGTGCACACGTGCTCAGCCCCGGTCACGATACGCAGCGCTAACGGAGCCGGTGAGGCGGGAAGCCGTGTCAGGTTACGAGACGGTGAGTAGGCCAGCTGAGGCAGACTGTTCCCACCGTGAGGAATCTGCTCCCGTCTCCGCTCACCTTGATCCGTTTTCCTTTTATAAAAAAAAAAAATCCAACAACACAAGAGTGATTATCGGGAGTCAGCGGCAACACTTGTTTCTTCTCTTTCCCAAAGTTTCACCTCCCAACCGCACTCAGCCTCGCCTGGCGTCTGCATGAATGAGCTCGATTATATTAGCAGCATGGTGACCTCGGTGACCACCCCCCCCCCCATCCCACTTCCCACTACTTCCCCAAACTGCATTATGAGGTAGCACGTCCCCCGTACGACTTTGCCTTTGCAGGTCACTGCACTCATTTTGCGAGCACGGGACGACGACAAACACGCACTGAAGTCACTGCCGTGTGCCGGCACACAAACGCACGCAAACGCTCTGGACACGTACACAACGGCAGCCGCTGCAGTATAATGGAAGCAACGGAGGCGTTTGATTGACATAAGCGCGGCGACTGCAGATCTAATTTTCTCGGCCTGGTGGAGAGGAACAGCAACGGAGAACGCAGCAAATCAGCCTGTCAGTCAACGAGGCTACCTGCTCCGGCAACGGGACGCCGAGCAGACGCCGCGGCCCAGAGCTGCAAGCGGCACAACAGCTACTACATCAGTCGTGCCACTGGAGCAGAAAGGATTAATCCACAAGTTGTTATCGCTAATAAGTTGCTTTAATTGAGCTGATAATTTTGACGCAATTATAATGACTTCAGAAAGACAGCAGTATTTGGTGGAAAGGAACAAACAAGTGCCTTTGTTGCGATTTGGTTCCAGTTTTTTTTTTTTTTTTTTAAATCAAATATAAAAGCAAATATAATTTGTGTCTGATATTTTTTTCCCTGAAAAAGAAAAATCAATCACTTCAACTAGTTGACAATTAATTAAAACTAGAGCTAGACCAATATATCAGATGATATTGGGCTTTCAAAGTTATATCATCAGCAGTTATAACAACTTTTTGAACCAAACATAATGTGAAAAAAAAGATTTTGTTCTTTTCTAAAGTTGTTCATAATTATTAAATTCCCAGTAAAGTTGATTGTTTCAGAGCATCGATTTCAGTTTGGACAGTATGCTGTAAATGTCCTGACTCCATTACAAGTCTTTGTCACAAGTGTTCAAAGTGTTTGATAGCCACATTTAAAGGATCGATGCAAAAAGTGTGTGTTTAAATATAATGTATACATGCTGTATATATTAAAAATATTAGCTAACATAACAGAATTTTTTTTTTAATCCCGAATATCAGCCCCAAAAATCTGATATCGCTCAAGCTTTATTAAAAAGACTAAATCTCCATACATCACGATTTATTCCAGTTTGTGTGCTGAAGTTGAGCACGAACGTCCACATGAACACAAACGGAACACTTTAAGATCTCCTGATGGAGGAAAGTCTCTTCACAAAGAAAATACATCGACCTACATGTTGTTCACCTGATTGCTGCTTTAAATAGCAACTCTGTGTTTTTCTATTGTTTCTTCCCGATGACACGAGGTTATCATGAGGCTTTACGTTTAAATGGTTTGTAGGCTAATATCAGTTGATTCCTAATCTAACAGCTCCTTCAGGGGGTTAAACAAGGTGTATCAGATTGATTTAGCCGCTTATAGAGGAGGCTTTAGTGAGGAAGAGGTGGTGCCTGAGGCCTGAGGCAGAATAAGATCTCAGCGCCAGGTATCTGCTGTATCCCTGCTTCACTGGCGGGAAAGAGGAAGGCGTCATATATGTGCTTATCAGCAGAGTAGGACTGCTTCTCATATCTCTGATATCTCCGTTTTATCATTGGTATAAACAAAAAGCCCTTTGAACAAGAAAAAAGAGATGGCCTGAGGCCCGAGTATGGCCATGTAACTGTCTTCTTTTCCTTTCTTTCCTCTTGGTTGTCACAGTGAAGAGACAAAAAAGGAAAATGTACCCACTCGACACTGACAGCCCACACAGATTCTAATCTTTTCTCATTTGTCCTCCCCCGTTGAAAGAGCCTTTGTCATGGCTGGCCACAGGTGAAGGGCATCAGCTTTTCCTGCTCTATCTCACCTTGTTCTATTTTGTTGTTTTTTTCTTCTTCTCTGTCACTAACAGATGAAAGGTGAGGCTGGAGCACGAGGTGATTTCAGCCACAAAAGACCACACAGCGGTTATGAAAATATAATTTAAAATCTAATTTTGTGTTGCCAGTTTTAAGAGGATCCAAAATAACTCTTTATTCACAGTAACAGCAACACAAGGGCATCGTGCCCCGACTGTACTCTGGGTGCAGAATTGAGGCCCCCGATGGAGGCAGTACGTGAGTGCAGGGGAACTGGGCAGACTCCAGATGAATGAATCTCTGCCGGGATACCGATTGATACAAAAACTTCAGGTAAGCAAGCATTTATTTTCCTTGTTCCTCTACCTCTTCTGTTCTCCTTTGCTGTAGTTTGTGCCTGAAAGTAACACTTCCCTTCACTTGTACAGGCATCTCCTTGACTTCTGCTTTCATTAACCTCTCAGTGTGCTCTATCAGAGAGAGGGGATTGTGCTACAATAATATCCCGGTGACGACACACGGGTCAGGACCCCTCTGATCCTGAGAGGGGAGAATATCTCATTAAGAGAGAAAGCCTCTGGGACACTAAAGCAATTTGGTTTGCCCTCTGTTCTCAGGAACCAATTAAAACATTAGCCTAAACTATCGCAGCACTCACAGATGTTGATGCAGCCATGACAGTTCTTTGCGTAACACTGAAAAAGTCAAAGCTGTAGCAGCGACTCCCAAGGTTAAAACGGCAATCAGAGAAAGTGAAAAAATATGCTGCAGAGTGTAAATTAAAGCAGCAATCAAGAGAAAATGAGAAAAGTGGTAATTTGACATGATACGTTTCAGCGGCCCGGTGTGTCCATACTTTGCTCATCTTTGTCCCAAAGTTCAAAAAGATGCTTTCTTTTTATGAACAAATATGAGCAGAGAAACATAAATCCATTGAATAAACTTTGATTCAGACTCTGAAAGTTGCTCCCCAGCCGCTCTCTCCCACAGAGCATTTACTCCATTTTTCACAACGCGATTTGATCCCAGTCTATTAAACTGAGCTCCCAGGCCACCCGAGAAAACGCTCAAGCAGCTTCATTCTGCGCTGATGAAGCGCATCCTGTCCATAACCAAATCTCAGTCTATGAAATTTCTGGATAAAGCTGACCTGTGCGAGATCATCCCTCAAACTTCCCTCCTATTTCTAACTCGATTCAACATGCATTCATTACATGCAAATGATTCACAGATTCCAATTATTCTGACGCAACGCTGATGTGAAAGAAGAGAGTGCAGGTCAGGATGGTCCGCAGATAAAGGTTGACTGAATTGTCAAAGGCACTTTTTGTCTGACTGCCATTTTTTGCATCCATCCTGGCTTCAAAATCTCTCCAATATATCTGACTACTCAGGCATACTCTTTCAGGAGCTCTGCCTTTCACAAGCTATAATCAGAGGTGAATCTGTCTTCCTCTGGAAAATTATGAGCGAATAGAGAGTCCTTTTTTTTGAACTCCAACACCAAAGCATGAGGATGGTATTTTCCTATGTCAAAACAATATCTACAACCCAATTCACAGGCTTTGCTGACAGAGTGCGGCAAAAAGAAAACATTTAAGCATCACCTCTGACCGCGGGTTTCCTCCTCGTTGATTTGACTGACGGGAGATGAGTGCAAATATGCTGAGTCCACAGGACATCTCCCTGAGTAATGTCACTGTTGGGTCATGTGATGACAGTCCAGAGTAGTGGGTCATCGCCCTCTGACCCCGGAGATGAATAAAAATAAATAAAAAAAGCAGTGGAGATTCGCCATGAATCCCTGCAGCTCGCCCGAGTGAATGATAGGCAGATGCTGGCGCTCTGCGACTGGGTTATCACTGCAACAATGACCGCTGGTGAAAGATACTAAAGCCGAGCCCTCCATTGTCACTGAACATTTGACACTTCATCGAACTCAGAAATCCTGCCAAAAAGCCCGTGGAGCTGAACTCCTTTATTGTTTTTGTCAGTCAAGTTGCCATATTCACATTACTTGCAGATAGATGATGCCTCTTTAGCCATGCGCTTATACAGGCTGATCATCGCTCTGCAGGTCAGAGGTCCAATCACCTCTCAACCTCATGGGAGGGTGTTGGTTGGATGCAGGCCAGTGCTTGGAGACAGCCTGGCATTTCATCCATAGCGCTTAACATCACTGCCAAAAGCTTGTCTTTGTGCAGGGCCCTTAACAGCAACAGATCAGTGCTAAAGACATGGTGGTTTTTGGCTAACCCGGCGTTCTGTGACCCGCCAATGGAGGATACTCATTCTGAGTGTGTGTGTGTGTGTGTGTGTGTGTGTGTGTGTGTGTGTGTGTGTGTGTGTGTGTGTGTGTGTGTGTGTGTGTGTGTGTGTGTGTGTGTGTGTGTGTGTGTGTGTGTGTGTGTGTGTGTGTGTGTGTGTGTGTGTGTATCTTAGAGAGGCTAATAGTGGCGAAAAAAGAAATCTATCACGTCAAAGGTTTTTAACAGAAATCATTTCACACACAAAAATCTGCAGTGAGGGCAACAGGAGATAAAACAAAAAACACCGAAACAAATACAACAACAAAAACAATTGGAGATATAGACTGTTGTTTGCCAAAATATAGTTATTTTGTAAGACTACACAATGGAAGGTGCAATCAAAAAGAGACTGTTCATGTTACATGCAAACGAAGCGCAGCACAATAATGTACGTAGAGCAGAGGAAGCAATACGTTACATAGCTTGATTAACATCAGCACCGGGGTTACTCATATTTTTGGAACCAAAGGTAGTTTGCAAGTTTGCGATTTGCACTGTGAATTTGGCGAGTTTTACTGATATTTTTTGAGGTGTCGGAGGGAAAACATTCGATGGAAACAACCCAAACCGAAAACTCCATCCTGCCTACTTGACGGATATGACTATCTGCCACTTATTTCTGTTCTCCAAAATGAAGTACGAGCAGAGGTGACAATTTCACCATCAGATTTAAATCAGGTATGGATTTTAGTCGTGCATAGATGCAGTCTGTGAACTTTTTGCACCTTTAATTTTGGAAGGTGGGAGCACCACTGATTTCTGTACCAATATTTTTAACAATCCATCTACTAAATGTTGAAGTATATCACCAGAAGACCAACCTCACTGGTTGCACCAATTTTCATGTCGGTCTATTGTTAAATTGTTGAAACATTTAAATATGGACAAAAGTGCTGCATTGACCGACCGACCGACCGACCAAGCCAACCAACACCTCTGTGCTGCAAAGATGGCTTGAATAGGATGAATGCATAATTGTATACATTGAAAATGGTATTGTATAGCTTTCACGTAACGTTGCTGCTCCCAGCCATTTATTTGTAGTTAGTGGAGAGAATGACAAATATTCAAAATGTGTGTTTCAGTCAAGAAATCTGTTGTGTAACTAATACAGGCACATGTGTCAGACCACACAAAATAAAAATAAAAATAAAAAACAAACATGTAAACATACAGATTCACACACACACACACACACACACACACACACACACACACACACACACACACACACACGCACGCACGCACATGATCCCTCTTGGCAATCTATGACCCAAATCCTCTATGAACCTCCTCCCTCTTGGCTCCTTCAGTTCAGTTTTTTTTCTCAGTCTGTCTTTCTGGCAAGTGATCGGGACCTCATACATACAGTTCAATTTTTGCTAATCAGTTTAAATTTGACATAAACGGAGAAACAAGCACACTGATATTTCAACAAAAATAAGTGGAATTATATGTTACTGTAACTCTTAGGACAGCATCATCTTTCCTTGGGACCATGATTGATATACATAATATTAGATAAAAGATGTTTCTCACCTGGCACTCTTCGCTGTGGTCAGATAGTCATGTAATTCCTCTTTCTATTCTTTTTCAGAAACATGTCTACTTTTGTACCGTTTCGCTGCTCTCACCTCTGAGTCAACTCCCCATGTGAAAAAAGAACAGGTGTCCAGGAGGGAGAGAGGCTACAGAGGGTTAAATGCTGGCTCTGACCCCCACCGATCACCCTGCTGAGTCTATAATGCCACCCTTAGACCGAGGGCACAGGGAGACACACATGGCTCTGCATTGAGAATATAAACTAGGCAAGACTTCTGTGGGCTACAGAGGAAACTGAGGGAAGGGATTTCAAGGAAAGTCCTCTGAGAGTTGCCATATGCTTAATAAGCCCTTTAACGGCTGCACTCTTTACCATAAGCCGTCATGAGGATAATCACACAATCAACCCAACGTTCCTCTTTCTGACTGCAGGCACAACATATATTCGTGTGCATCCTAAAGCATTAGAAAACGAGACTTACTTTTTTTTTTTTTCTTCAAAATGTAATTTTCTGATCTCTCTGGTGAGACTGTAGCAGTATTCAAACTACTCAAATTCATCACAGGTAAAAGTGTGAAATACAACGATGTAGATCCAAACATCATCCCTACATCCTGCGATTGGTTGTTTCACAGTCAGTTCCCTGGTCCTCTAACCGTATTCTTACACTTCATCTTAACCCTCCCACACCCTACCAATTAATCACAGGCAGAGCATCCTTTGATCCAATGTAGCACCAGCCAAGTTGAGGATGTGTTTGCTTCGCCTACTCTCTCTGGTAGAAAAATCACTGCTTGGTAACACGTAACCAACTCTGGGCCTCTTGTAATTTTATCTGGGAATGTTGCCTCAGCTCGTTTGGTTCATGACACTGTAGTAACTATTGTTACAAAAAAAAAGATAAAGAAATCCCAATCTGGTAACAATTTCACCCTGATGTGTTATGATAAATAATACCATTAAATTTGTTGGGATTGGTAGCCTCCAAAAAGTGACAAATTGTTCGGTCGTGAGATGATTTATGAAGGGAGGAAAGAGGAATAAACAAATTTTTGCTACATTAATTTATATTCATTCTTTGAACTTTTCTCAAACTTTTTTGGCAAAAAATTTAAACATTCGAGCAGTTACATGAAACTATATGAGTTTGGAGAGGAAAAGTCTCTTTGGTTGAACTGCTAAAAACTCAAAGGCATCTGAAACATGACAAGAAGCCCAAGCTAGCCAGCGCAGAATGGGAACTGCTTGAATCTTTAACAGTGCTTGTTCTACTATTAGCACATTTACTGTAAAATATTTATCTGTAAAGTAACCAGCTTGAGTAAAAAGTCCAATATTTTCTAAAATTTAAAGAGCACAAAATAAAAGTGCTCAAGTAAAGTACATAAAAAAATATGTTCCACTGCTTCCATATGGGTAGACCGCAGAGGATCTCATTGTCTACAGAACAAACGGAAAAAAGGTAAGTGTGAATCAAAACAGTGACTCAAAAGCAGACCAACAACAAAGGGCTAATCAGCATTCATCCTTTCTGGAAATTACTCCATTACATGACCGGCTGTGTGATGAAGTCCAGAGACAAGCGGCAGGAAGATAATACACTCCTGCACACTGTTGCGAGCTTACTAATATCCACTCTGTTCTGGCAGTGATGAATGAGATTCCTGCATTGTGTGGAGGTGTATTAAGTGTGAGATACAAGAGGAATGGAAGCAGCGGATGGACAAAGGCAGCTGGGTGATTAACCAAAGGTTAGGTGAATGGTCCCGGCGATAGTTATTTGAAACATGTATTGTTGCGCTGGCGTTGGACCGCGTTTGAATGTGCGGTCTTATTATTCTCATGGCAGATATCCAGACACTCCAGGAGAGGGTAGGGATTCTTTATGCAGACCCTGTTTTCACAAGGCAATCTATTTCATGCTCTGCTTTACTATTAAGCTTTCTCTGTGGTTTCAACAAAGCTATTGTTGTATATATCCACTCGGCGGCAGTCAATATTTTATCACTCATCTGAATTAAACTTTCCCATGAAAATACGCACAGGGTCTGGAAACCAGAGCAGCTGCTGAGAGTTGCAACACCTACATTTTGTGGTCGGATGAAGCCCTCGATGTTATATGGTGAATACAAATGGTTCTACCATTACTTTAACGAAGCACATTCACTGGAATATGACCGAATATATGTTTGAGATACTTGCACAGATTTTGAGACTGCCCATTTTGCATTTATATTCTAAAGCGCAGTAAAATCAAATTTAAAAAAAAAATTTCCCATTTTGACCATCAAACAAACAAAAACAAAAATATGTGCACATTCAGGTTCCTCAGGCATGTTTAAGATATCTGTCAACTGTAGAGGAGCATTTTCATCCACTTGTTTTGATGCCCATTTTCAATTTGAGTGGAAAAGCTTGACAAAAGACATCTAGAGGCCGACTGATACATTGACTGGTTTTCCTGTCCGATATTGGCCTCTCGCAGATAAATCAGTGCCATTGGATATGTTGATGGATATAAAAACTTTTTACAGAACATAATGCAGGAAAGGATGCTTGAGGTGAATTAGAAACGGACATCTGAGTTTTTGTCTTTTGTGTAGCTACTTATAATTTTTAAATTCACAGTGAAGTTTACCGTTTTAGTGCGTTGATGTCGGTCTGGACAATAAACTGTAAAAATATCCTGCATCCATTACAAACCTAGTCTCAGGTGTCAAAAGTGTTTGCTAGCCACATTTGAGGGATCATTGCAAAAAAAAAAGAAGTGCGTTTATATAAATTATGTGTACTGTATTTATTGAAAGAATATCAGCAGATATATCAATATCTTCCTAACATCAGTATCGGCTGCAAAAATCCAGTAGCTGTCAGGCTCTGAAAAAAAGAAAAAAGAAGGTCCAAATATGGGAAGTTTTTACATTTGGAGTTGAAAACAGACTTGAACTAGTTGCGGTTTCTCTCAATGCACCCAGCTCTTAGTATTTGCATAACACTTTAATTTTTGTGTTTCTTTTGCAAATATTTTGGCTATTTGGCTCAAATGTGTGCAACTGCATATTTAGATGGTTCTCTTACCATTCGCATTCCCAACGAAGAGAAATTTCCAGTCGAACTTTCACAGTTTTTTTTGTTTTTTTTAAAATAACTTTTCAAAGCCCAAAGTCAAATTCTTTCACAAAAAAGGAAACTTGTTATTCTGGATTAATAATTTTTTTTTTTTTTTAAATCAGTTCAGCTGTACGATAACACCTCATTGTCTATCCCTACATGGCTGGTTTTCACAGCAGCTCGGGGGAGAAATAATGCCTTTGAAATACCTTCAGTAAGTGAATAAAACAGTATACAGGATCGTAAATTAAAGAAATGTCTCACTGAAGGCACAAATGCCAAAGCACTACAACAAAGTTAGAACATGCTGTGTGAGACGCCGCATATTTCAGATTTAGCCTGGCACACTTCTGTCTGTTTAAAAGTAAAGCTCTTTTCTATTTGACCTCATGGCTATTCTAAGGATGTGAAAGCACCTTCTCAGATCTAAAAATGGGTGTCTCATAATGAGCATGATGACACCAAGCAGAAATACTCCACTGTTTCATCTGGGAACTCACACAATCTGATTTATTCTATTCTTCTGTTGCAGATGCACTATAGGAATGTCCTTTGTTCAAAAGGACTTTTAAATCACCTTTGGGAAGACGTAGAAAGTGGCATGGAGAAATTCAGCATCAGAGCACGAGCAGGAAAAACATTGATATCCGATGATATGTTACTCAATATGTTATGCTGCATCTTTCAAATTTGATGCATGTTCCTCATTTTTGGCCATGTGACAGACTTGACCCCTGACCTTACTGACGGGAGGATAACCCACCTCCACAGGATGGAAATAAGAAAAAATAAACCTGCTTGTTTTTTTGATTAGATGTTCTGTGTGCTTCAGATTTTACTACAATCCAAGTCCTGCATTTAAAATCGACCTTTAGAAGGAGAGAATATTATTAAGAAAACTGTATTAAAAGCATCAAAAGTCATTGCCGTCAGAGTCTTATTATTACATATTAAATTATTAAAAGCAACATGTAAGCAGAATGATAATATCGTAGCGGAGGTGGAGCTCATTTTAACAAGGTTATTAACTGTATGTGTTCATATGACACTGTCTAGATAAATGTAGTACATTTTAAGAGCTTTTCAGACGGTATGTTTTGTCTTAATCTGTAAAGAGTAGGATGTAACAATCATTTGTTTAATTGATCATTTCAGAATGAAAGAATCTGCTAATTATGTTTAATGATTACTGGACTCATTGTTTGCTGTGTAAAATGTTAAAGGGTAAACCTAAATCTATTCATTTGGACTCTATTAAGCCCCCAAAAAAGCTCATCCATACAAATGAGAAGCTGGATTGCAAGCATTTTGTGCATAAAAATGACAAATTTATAAACTTTGTCTTCATTAACTGCTCGATTAAACTAATAAATAACTAATAAATGTGACAGAATAGATTTATAATGATTATCAATTGAAAATAGTCACCTGCTGTACTTTTAATTTTGAATAACATTAATATATTTAGTGCCCACTGGTCGAAAATTGGTAGAAATTTAATTAATTAGACACCTTTTTTTTTTTTTTTTAAACAATGATCTGTAGAGGCATTCCAAAAGACTATTTGGTTTTCATTGCAGATGCCCAGACAATCCTGCACTGCTGATCACTTAGATAAATGAACTGGAGTTATTGATAGATTTTTGTTCTGCTGAATGAGCATCAGAGTGTGTTTTATTTTCATTACTGCAGTCTGCGCATGGAGGGAGGTTGGGATGATTAATATTCGCTCTACATGAGCCTGAGTGATGGAGCTTGGGAAACAGAAAGACAAGGACAGGACGTGAATGCTCCACTGCACGTCGGCCCTGCTTAACGCCACAGCCGCACAGGTTGTGGCAGAGAGTGATTATAAATGGACTAGTAGGTCCCTCCAGTGCATTGTTGTCCAGGTACACCCCCCCCCCCACCCCTTTCTGTCAGATACCATGCGTTGCATCAATGCTTACTGTTTTGATGATTAATTCCTACAGTACACTAAGTACGATCCACTGTTTTAAAGCACTTCACTGAATAGAGTAGCTGTATTGATAAAGATGAGATGAGATAAATGCTAATAGAAATATTTTGGGGGGAAATGGTGACACTGCAGGATACGTTTTTTCGTACCCACTGAGACCACAATTTTAAGAAATTACTACATTAATGGCACTAATGGTAAAAAATAATGGCACAATCACAGGCAGAAAAAAGCTGTCTGACTTTGGCGAGTTTTTTTTAAAACAACATGTTGAGCATAAATGTGAGTATTTTTGAGTGTGTGAGAAATATTACTAATCTAGTCTTGTATCATTTAGTATTTTCAAAATAATGACAGGTTACACCTAACTTATTCTCTCAGCTTCTGTGAACTATGAACCAAATCACCAGCCATGTTTGTTCTGTCACCTTTTTCATAACAGAAATATTACATTTTTCCATTCCCCCCCTGTTCCCTGAAAAAGCTTGAATCCTCCTTTAGGAAATAATGGCAAATAGTTGCTTATTTATTTATCAAATGGTGAAGAAGAAACGTTAGCTTCGAGTTGTGTTTCTGTCCAACCTCAAATTTAAGTCAAACGTTTTTGATGTCGACCAGCTCCTAAAGGACCCGACACAGCCTTCCCATCCCATTTGTATTTTGCCATTTTGAAGTCTCCAGTTTGGTATTTTGTTTTTTGCCATCCTGTTTTTTGGGGGACAGAAGTCTCCATATTTGGACGAGCAAGGGAGAAACGAAGGGTGGATCTGACCTATTTTGGCAATCAGACTGCACCCCAGGTGTGTCAATCAAACCAATAATGTCAATCAAACCAAGCATGTCAATCAAACCAGCCACACCCCTAAACCTACCTCTCTTTGAGGCCTAATATCAAACTAATTATGGAACTATTTTCAGAAGAACCACCGGAATACTAATCAGAAGAAGTGAATTTCGCAAATAACACTATAATGACCTGTGTAAAAAAATTAATCCATGTAATATTTCCTGAGAAGTTGAAACTTGTTTTTTATGGTAGTCTATTGGAAGTTAAAGGTTTTTATTGCAGTTTGAGGTATTTTCAAATTGGCTTCACTTGTCAGACGTGGAGACTAAGTTCATTTTTACTTCCAGTTTATGCGAGGGACATAGCTGGCTTTTTAACCCCTAAATGATATGTTTTGGTTTCACGTGATGCGTTGTTATTATATAAATATTGATTTAAAGTGGCAGACGGGCAGCTTATTTTTGAACTATTGATGTCAACAACACCGACTTTGAAAGGTTAAGAAGAGGGACTGAAACGTCCTTCAACAGAAGATGCCGTACATAAAGGTCTGCTTACTTGTCAGATTATCTCCCCCCCCCCCCCCCAGCACATGTACATGTGCATCATCTTACGCTCTTTCTCTAAATCCTTTCTTCCAAACACTTCCTCTCCTCCATCTGACACTGCACCCTCGGTGTCTCTCCATCTTCCGTGCCGCAGTCGTTTGTTTCTGCCTGTCTGTGATCATGAGCTGAGGAGGACAGTAATCTACTGGAAGCCAAGTGTTTATATCTAGGACAGCTGAGAATTGGGTCACACGTGATTTCTGCTGCCCTAGGCCCACATGGGCCCTACCTCAAAGTTTCCTCTTGATTGTCTGTCTGTCTGTCTCTCTCCACTGTGCACAAGTTTGTCAACAATGACTCTGCAGATTTGATTGCAATGCCCAGCCAAGTGTCAAGGTGAGACCACGATAAAAGACAGGTGTCCTGTATAATACCGTGCTACTTTCTCACCATTAAAATCGATAGCGTGGCAGCAGTCCAGGTGATTTAAAGTAACAGCCTATTTACTACTCTGCATCTGATTCATGCAAAATTTCTAATTCGTCCGATCAGTTTATGATCAACTGCCCGCAGAACTAATCGCACTGAGCAACTCAGCGTTTAGTGCTAATTAGCATGTGTGACTCGCTCTGCATCCCGCATGTTGGCGCTGTTATCGTGAGGATATTAGGAGCTAACGTTAGCATTTAGCACAGACAACACTGCTGTATCTGAGCACGTCCTGACAGAGCAGCCCGTTTACGGAAGAGTAAATCTCATCCGCGTCAAACATAAGTGTCAAAAAACCCCGAAATGATGTCTTCAGCCCACATAGACGTGTGTGATAGTAACATTCAAATGTATTTGTTTTTTTTATGTAGCATCATTTCACAATGCCGACTTGATTGAAAATAAGCACTGTGTAACGCAAGTGCTGAAATCTTCAATGATTGCATTATGTTCCTCTGACATTATCAGGGATAAACATGTCAGTGATTGCAAGTGATGTTTTCTCTCCAATTTAAGTTTAGTGCCTGACTGATAAGAGAGGCTAAATTTATCCAATAATACAGAAGATCTATGGGTACAAACTCTGTGATGAAAAAAAAGAAAAAAAAAATAATTTGGCACTGTGAAAAGAAATTATATTTTCCATGATGGATGATCCGGTGCGGGCCATTTTTCAACACCGAGAGCAGTAGTTTTTTTTAATTGAACAATAAAATTGATTGGTTGTTGTGAAAGCTTGAAAAGGAACCACAACGAGTTTTGGAAAGGAGGGACAAATGATGCAACTGGCACAAAAATAAATCTCCTCTGTTTATAATATTTAAAAAAATTCCTGAAAGGTAAAGACCTACGTTAAATTTATACACTTTGCACAAATCCTTCAAGCTGGCAATTTTCAGGCTATAAAGTTTCCTTGTTCTCGTGACTGACAGAAATTACTCCAGAACATTAAAAAATAAACCTTTTGCAGAGTCTCAAAAGCAAGACTGAAGCAAAGATGCGCTGCTACTACCCCTCTCTATGTGTTTTGTCACATTTATATATTAAAGCAGTGCTTTGAAATTTGCCTGCAGACACAACGCAGCAGGACGCCTACTTGGCTTTTTTGAAAAGGCAATGCCACTGATCAGTAATTTGGAGAGGCATATAGGCTGGCTTGGAAGGAGGAGAGAAATTTAGGACTTTTGTAAAGCAACTGTCTCTGGAAAATGTCTTTACACGTAATGCTGCTCTTTCCTCACGCCATCAGGCAGTGCCACCAAAAAAAAAAGCAGCACACTGGCCAGGCAGACTGCAGTGATGTCAGAGAGGATGGAGGCACGTGTGCTCCCACAGATGTGCTGGTAATTACGGGGGGGGATGAATAGTGATGTTTTAAGAGGAGATCAGGGGCAATTATAGTGATTTAAGGCAATGGAGCCGGGCCCCGAACGCACACCTTCTAATTACCAGGGAAAAAACTCACAGGGAGCACAGCAGATTTGGCATGTTTGCATAATCAAACAAAGGCTGCTGAATGATGTTTATCTTTCAGTATTTAAAGGTCTTGATTCTGCACGCGCTCGATAGTGCATTTGCTCTGTGATGTGTTTGTTTCTGCTGCCGCTGTCGTCGCTGTTAATGACTTTGAAGGAGCTTGGTGATATATTTAGCTGCTAATCAGACTAAATTAATCTAAAATCGTTTAGAAATTTTGTTGCATTCCAATAGCTTGCGGGAATGCATTAGATAGGAGTGTGTGTGAGGGGGTATCCACAAGAGGCTAAAACAGGGATATAATTTCATTTGATTGCCACACTCATCAAGTCCAAATGAAGATTAATGAACACATGATGGAGGATTGAAAATAATAATATTCTCGTTGTCTTTAGGGCTCTAATTTGTTTGAGAACATGCTGTCACGCTACAGAGGGCTTATTGGCATTTGCTAATGGACTGCTCATTGCAATAGTGACGAGGAAGGGGGAGGAGGGGGGGCATATCTGTGTACACTGGTGAGGCCACGAGCCATGAAGAGTACCAATAAAAAGTGGAGTAGCAATATACTTCATTTTGAATGCTAATTGAGACGACTAATATGAAGAGAAACTTTAACATCAGAGTGTGTGAGCTGGAACGCGTTACTGTATGAGGAGTGGGTGGTCAATTCCCTAAATAACTTGTTCATTGATCGCTGCAAGTAGATGCAGTATTGATAGTGTTGTTCCCCCAAAGGACATAGAACCACTAATAATTAATTGCAATAGAATAAGGAGGCAGGGCATCTATACTGCATTGCAGCTCAGCAACATTGGAGGTAGAGTGTGCAACAGTCCATGTTTAACCCCATCTCCTGTATATAACGCTAATGTGCAACAGCAATTACATTTGGAGGGGAATGTAATGATGGTCCAGTTTAGGTTTTTTTTTTAACAACGAGGAAACACTTTTAATGACCATCTGCTATGTTGCAAAATATTTGTCTTTCATTATTTTTTTATTTATCTTTAAGCAACCGAAGCATGGCGGAAATTTTGGTGGTATATTTAAGACACTGCATTTAGTTAAAATTAGGCACAACCATCTTGTTTTATATTTAAAAAGTAAACAGCAAAAATTTACACAACGAAACGCGCTCGCAATGGGAAAGTCACTTTTCTCAACTAACGTCTTGAGTTTCCCACAAAACGCAACAAGGAAAACAGTTCAGCAGAGAATTAATTCCTGAGAGAGAGAGCTGAATGTTGATGATATACATTCAAATAATCATCTCTGGTGTTACAGGAACAAACAAACAATACAAAAAAAAACGTTCCTGGCTGCAAAAAGGCTATGGCAATAAAAACCCAATAAAAAGGCTTTATATTAGCTTTCATATTAAATTATAAAACGAGGATTCGGTTTCCGTAGACTGAGGCCTCCAGATGTTCATCTCCCAGGCAGAGTGATAGGTTACCTATACCGGAGACGGAGAGCACACCGGAGTCGATTATTCACTTCAGCATGACGATGATAGTTACAAACTTCCCTCTGTGTGTGTGTGTGTGTGGGGGGGGGGGGGGGACGACAACAGCACACAAACACTGAATAAACTAATTGGTCAATGCTACCAGAGCCAGTACCTCCCTACAGTGCATATGTATTCATTAGATTTAAATCTCCAGCATTTACCAGTACAAACTCTCATTACACAAATGAATTCCCTGTTGAGAGGACTAACCTGAGAGCCTGAAACCTCACTCAGGGTTACTAACAACGACGAGGTTTTGTATAATGGGCGACAATCACCGCCTCCCTCATCTCATCTGTTTAAAGCAAGAGATATTCTGTGTTTGTAAGTGGCACAGCTCAATAACACCATGCTTGTGCATATGAGTTATTAATAACAGTGCGCTGCTCTTGGCTCTCGCCGGCTGACACTGCAGCTACACAATGTCCCATTCCAAGCAACGCTGTCCAAATTGAAAGTACGGAGATGCCTGAGGTTTATGAGTTCTGTCGCAGTCAGGGCCGGGGGATCACGTCCAACATGCAGCCGAGATGAAATGTGTGATTCGAAAGGAAGGAGATGACATCCCTATTATTTCCTGAGTCATCAAGTATCCACTTCAATACCTTCCATCTGTCTTTCATCTCATCTCTCCTTTCACTCTCACTGTGTTTAAAAATGTACGACCGAGTCCCCTGCCATTTTATTAACTTTACAGCATAAAAAAAGTAGGGAAGTGGGGGAGACATGACAGAGTGTGAAGAGCTTATCTGTGGGGAATTGAGTGGTGTATGCAGTACAGTATCTCATTTTTATTCTATCCCTGCTATAGGTTCAAACAGGTGGGCTTCCACTTAAGTGCATTGATATTTATGCACAAACAGCAAGAATTCTACTGCTATCTTACGCTGGGAGATAATGTGTAGGTGGGCCCTCTAGGCAATTTATGATCCCTCGCACAACCCGAGATAGAAAAGAAAAGGTGAGAGAAAGAGAAAGAGAGTCAGAGAAAAAGTATATGTAAGGAATGTAATAAAATGTCAGCAGTTGACATCTTGCATGACCTTTGGAAAATACAGCTCTGTTCTAAAGTAGACTCATTGCCTATAGAACAGAATAACATTAATTAAACCGTGTAGAAATCTATTTTTGAGTTTAGGACTTGGACGGAAGAATCCTCGTGGAGTCACCAGACATTATGCTTGCCTGAGGCCAAAATTATGCTTTCCCCGTCCACACGTCCGTCCAACGTAAATTTCGTCATCTGCTCAGGCTCACAAGGATCCCCGCGAACCACTCTGCAGACGACTGCATTCAGGCCATCCTTTGTGATTGTGTGCATGTACTGCAGGTGCACACGCGCCAGGAAAATAATACGAATGTGTATTTTGAGGAGAGGCTGCGTGAGGAGATTGACCGTTCACCACCTCGTTCAATATGCCACTCTTACGACTGTAGCCCCCAATGTCCACCGTTGTTAAGCAAATAATGTGCGTCATATGCCGCCATGAAAGCAACGGAGTCGGTCCGTCAGTGAGTTAAGTCACGGCCGCTGAACTTTTAAGGTGCTTTGCCCGCTGTCCGTTGAAGGGGCCCAAACAAAGTGGGAAAGTTCCACATTCTCCAGAAATCCCGTGGTCAGTCCGCCCACTGTATTCGGGACAGGAAGGCAACAAACACCGGGCCGTGTCTTCATGGCAGGCGGATGCGTACAATAAATTTGACTATGAATGGAACCACAAACACATCCACTGTCCGTGCTCTGCAACGGTCAACACACGCAGATACAGAACTAACGCATCGGCCTTAAAACATTTCCAACAGGAATAGCGTTATTGTGAATAAGATAGATCAAACATTATATGCCGTATATACATGGACACTTACGCACAGCAAAGTGCTCCATATATGAACTGAAACTCATTTATACTGTGAATATAAAGTGTGGACTGGACACTAACTGCTGTTCAGCTACCAGTTAACAAAGGAGCAGACATTGCTTTGAATATACTGTCTAGTACATTATTTTCAAAAGTAGCTACCCACGAGGCAGACACAAGGTAATACATGTCAATTTTCGAAACTTAAATACACAAAACCTAATGGCTTGGAGCAGATATGCAGACGAGAACTGATGAGCAACATATGACGGCAACTATATGGAGCAGTGAGTGCAGGTGTATGAGCTTAGAAAACATACCTCATTGCTTTGAGTTGAAACACTTTTTGAATGCTGAGGTTCGTATGATTGGTATTGAGAAAAAATGACTTGCAGTAAGTAGGAGCTTGTGTTAATGAACAACAGTCACGGTAACATCGTTTGAGGCCATACGAATCCACCAGTGACCCGATTACAGCCAAAAGACATCGGTGTTGGGCAACTTACTGAAAAAGTGTGATCGATTATATGATTATTTACAACGGTGAAAATTACCACTGCAATATATAGAAGTCCTGTCCTCAAAATGATAGCACGTGAACTTACCCATTTAACTTGGAATAAAACCCAGGTGATTCCTGAGCTTACCCGAGTAGCTAACCGACTAAGAAAATAAGACGTACACCTTTTATTTAGCATATACTGGCCAACTCACCCCGCATCCAGTCTAACTACAACAATAGTGATCAAGTTAGTAGCCACTTAATGCGCAACTTTAGTACCTTAGCGGTCTGATTATACTCATCAAATAAGTTTTATACTATTTCTATGCAGTCCCTCTACGATCGTCATCTCTTTCTGAGGATCCACTTTCAGTGAACAAACCGTGAGCTACTGAAACACACCAACACAGCTCATGTAACACTCGCACCTCAGGACCGGTAATGTGTGATCAACTTGAGGACCGAACAAAAACATAAATCCAGCCTACGAGCTTCACACGTAACAACATATTGATTTGGATCCGTGCCAAATAGAACGATGATATGCGTCTGCTGGGTTTGGCCGGCTGGCAACAGTGATTTCTGCTTAAACTCCTCTCTCGCTTTCTCTCTTTAGTCCTGTCCGTGCCAGACATCCCGTCTGTCGTCTCTCATCCATCTCAGAGTGTCTGTTACAGTGTGAAAGGGTACCCGAGAGAGTGTCAGGGGCATCTGAGACATGGCATGAAGATAAGGGTTATAGTGCTCAACAGACAGTGTCTGCCTCCAAACCCCTCGGCCAGATGGCCGTTGTCTGCCAGGGATATGGCCAATCCCCCAGGTTCACACGTGCAAATTCATACACACATGAACACACTTTGAACATGTTGTAATTCACTATACTACTGTATGAAATATATGTATTCAGAAAGTGTTCACAATAGTAAAAAGAGATTGGAACACACCACAACGCATGCTAATTGGAGTTGCCATATCAGCGCGCCATATCGAAGTTGAAGTCAAGGGTAATAAAAGCTCTCCGCCAGTGAAAGGCATAAAGACGTTTAAGCCATATGTGTTCTCTGAGGCCATATGCGGTCTTGTTGTCCATCCCATCGTTGGCAAGCATTGGCTGTGACATGGCTGCCGTGGAGAGCAAGGCAAGTCTGTGTTTGATGCTATCTGCCCAAGACTCCCTTCTCTTCCAGGGGGAGATGTAACGGTCTGTGAGCCCCCCAGATCCACAGACAGATGGAGACACTCATCTTTCCTCCTCCCCCTCCTCTCTCTATTCTCCCAGGCGGAGCCGATCCTCCTGCCCCGGGGAACATATGTGCTGCTTCTAGGAGGAAATGCTCAAATTTCATACAAGGGCCAACTTTGAGATCTGGCATATTTCCCACGGGGCTTTTTATTGTCGTGTTGGACCTTCTGTCTTGAATTCAACACTCATGTAACACAGGGCACAACGCAGTCAGGCCACCTTCAAGCTGACGTATATGTGGGCACAGACTTGCACCCTATACTGCAGGATTAGTCCAACGCGGTGTTCTATTTGCAGTAACGTTTCTGTCTGTCAGCTGATGAAGTAACATTTTTCAACCCTGGTGAACTTGGTGCAGGTTGTTCACCCTTTCAGATGGCTGCTGAAAGCCAATTACCTCATCCAATATTCCTTTCACTTTTAAAAACGGCGGAGGATAATTAAATGCAATTTTCACCCAGGTAGTGCGCTATTAAATGGCCCCACCTCTGCCTCTCTACAATCAGCTTTTCATTTAATTTTTCTATAGAGGAACTAAAAAGAAATAAAAGTGCAAATTTACGGTCAGGTACTTGCATAGGTAATTATGACATTAACCTAAGAAGGATCGTTACAATGTAGTTAACATTGTGTTTTACTTTTTGTCTCTTGGAAAATTTCCGAAAATAAATGGTCTTGGACCTTTTTTTTCCTTCATTAAAGCAGCAATCAAATTACATTCAATTTTCACTGTGTACACCAACTGAGCAGGTGCTGAGCCAGTTACCATCATATATGTAATAATGTAGCCAGTTATTTCATTTAATTAACACGTAATCAGGCAGAAGGATAGTAAAATAATACAATAGCAAGTGATTGCAATAAGCCGCAAGAAACCAAACCGTTGCTTTACTGTTTTGCACATTTATACATTTGCCAGTTTCAAGTTGATTACTGTTTTTATTACAAATAAGGTTGTAACATTTTCAGCATATTTTAATTTATTTCGTTATTAATCAATTACGTCCGTATTTGAATCCTGCCACAGCCTTTAAAATGTTATCATTCATGAGCTAGCACCACCAAAAACAAGCATTTTCTGGATCCGGAGCCAAACTTTTGAGACGACTCATTACTTATGATGTACTTTAGGTTCCCTATAAAGTCCATTCTGTAAAACCTATTCCAGCACCGAGTCCCTGGTATTCATGACGGGTTGCAAATTTGTTCCATTAAAAGTGAAAGTGTAAAAAAAAAAAATTGTAATTCATGAGCTGCTGAGAGTTCTCCAGAAAGTGTGCAAATTAAGCCTTACACTCCGACCAATCAAAGGAAAGGATGCCCTGGGATATTTGAGACACATCTGAACAACTGTAGCTGAACTTTGCTTTCACTGTTCTTCGTGTAAAGTCGGCTGTGACTACTTTGTTATGAGCTGAAGCCTCGACGTGAGCTATTTTCTATGGTGTAGAACAAGCATCTACTTGGCCGACGGCTACATGGATGATTGTGAATTTTTGCACCATTTCATTGCTACAGCTATTTATGTAGACATCACTATGAAATTCATGTTCTAAAGAAAAAGCCACTATTGACAATTTTTATGTCTGGGTAAGAGCGTTACAAATGTAATGGTCTTTATAAAAAAAATTACATTTGTTTTACCTGAAGAGACTGATAAATGACCCTGATCCAACAAACAAAATGACATTTTGTTGGAACATAAATGCTACTGCAAAGCTTAAAGTTTAAGACATGCATATATTTGGATGTAACATGCATCATATACAGAAGGTGGATGGAGAAGCTCTGAGACTGCTCCCGTGATGTGCACAGAGCAGGAGGAAGGTATAACCTTCACGAGTGCTTGATCAAAATCAGCACCCGAGTTATGCACGTTTTTGTGAGCGATTGTTCGTCCACACAGCGATTTCTCCGAACTTTGATGTGCCGTCTCCGCTTGAGCTTCAGGAGTGTAAATAATCGGAGACGCACCCGGACCACTGCTCACGAAAACACGTGTAACGGCTGATTTTAATCAAGTGACAAAACTTGTGAGCACCTACTCAGGAAGGTTATGGTCTCGCTGTGCTCCGTGCACATCATGGTGCTGCGTACCAGCCACGTGCAACAGAACTTTTTGATCCACCCACGTATTTAGGAGAACTTGCCAAAGTTCTTCTGTGGGTTTAGGCTGTCTCAATAATTCTGCCTCGTCATGTAATCCCAGAATGACTCACTGATGTTAAGATTAGGGGTCTGTGGAGGCCGAACCATCTGTCACAGGAATCGTGCTTATTCTTTTAGTTGAACAAACTTCCATAGGACTCCGTCTTTGTGTTTGGGGTTTGCTGTCAGGCTGCAGAAATGAATTTGGGACCCATCAGAAGCCCCTTAATGGTATTGTGTGATATAAAAGAATCTAATCATCGAAGGTGCCTAAAACTTTTTTACAGAGTAAAGTTTTTTGTCTAATATGTGACTGTAATGCACAAAAAAGGACTGTATATCAAACATAATGATACGTATACCGAGCGAGTCAAATGTGAATTTGTGTCCCTGAAGTACATTATTAGAAACAGTTAGTGAGTATGTGGAGCTCCTGCATGAGTCAACAGTGATTCAGAATCAAGTGAAACTAAAGCTGTTTGGAGTACAAAAAAAACCCAAAAACGACTGTGTGGTACAGGCTTGGAAATGAGCAGAAAATGTATGGTATTAGTGTTTTTCTGTAGTAATATGGTGGTTTGAAATTTGTGACTACTGCGCAAGCAAATACTGTACATACAGTGTTGCCGTGTGTGAGAGCTTTACAAAAGAGAACTTTTATTGTGTTTATGAAGCAGGGTGAGGAGCGGTGGATTGGTAACGAGAGAAGCACGGAGCCTGGACCGAGGGCGGACCTGAGTCGAGCACAGATCATTCAAGTCATCATGGTTCACGAGTGTGATGCTAAGAGGGAGAAAGGAAAATCACCACACAGCAAATTAACTCGGCGGAGTGTGATTAAAAATATTTTTTGTGAAACTAATTTGCACTTACTGTAGCATAAAATTAAGGTTGCGTTGGAACAGTTGGTTCAATTTTCAGAGGACCATCAGGACTTTTGAAAATTTAATGAGGATCCAAATTGCCTCTTTCTCTCCCGTCCACATCATGTATTCGTGACAACCCAGCGCTGCCTCTGTCTGTTAAAGACCAGCCATGGACTGGAGACACATTAAGTCCAGGTGGGAAATATCTTATATTTATGTTTTCAGCTCATGTGTACCCAATTCTACCGTCAACATTATTTATTATTTGAATGGGTGACTGATTATTACTACAATGGACCAAAGTATGTGGAGATCCAGAGGGGTGCATTAGACAGACATAATTACCATGTTGCTCTGCTCATCGGCATTGTGATGTAAATAATCATCACTCAGCGGCCATAGATGGTCGGTCATCCGTTTAATCCTTCAAACTCAGCCACAACCGCAGAGCACTACAGGGATAAGTTTTACCCCGCTGGCAGTTTGTTTAGAAATGTATATATATGACTGCATCGTCTGTCCCAGTAATGTTATCCTGCTCAGACGGCAGTCAAGAGGAAATGAGAAAAACCCACATTGACTGTAATATAATCTTAATGAATATGCATGTAATCAACCATGAAAAATGGCTGTCAGGAGTTCAATTCTCAGCCGTCACAGTCAAAGTTTTCTGGGGGGGTTTGAATACTTCTGGCAGTTTTGGTGAGCCACCGGTGAGCACTTTAGTGCTTGTGCCATACCGTTCCCTCTCGTGGCTGACACAAAGATTGGCCTACTTGAAGGGAAGGGAGTGGATCTTTATGAGCTCCTCGTGATATGGCAGGGAGACATTAGGCTGACGGGTGTTCTAACCCATTCTCCTCATGGTCATTGTGTGGAAGAGAAATGTTAGAAGATGACAGCGGAGAGAGCAAGCAGAATATAATCATCCTTTACCTCGGCATGGCCTCAATCGAGCACAGTGGCCCTCTTCTTGTCCTCTGCAGACATCCGTGGTCTGTCTGAGATGACAGAATGAGAAGCAATGACTAACTTTGATTTGGTGGAGGAGACGCAAGTGCCTGCCTGCTAGCCTGTGTTCTGTCTCCGTCCGTACATGTTGAGGTCCAGGAAATTCACCAGTTATGCCCTGTGGTGGTATCAATTGCATCACTGATCACGTCACAATGTTTGCAGCAATTCCACAACAGTCTGGTGTCAATACAAAAATCAACCAGAGAGGGCTGAACACTGCCCATTACCTTCCTACAGAGCATAGATAACTAGCTACCATGCAAATTTGGTGAAAAATAGAAACACGTCCAGAAATAAGAAAACATCAAGTCTTTGTGGCATCGAAACCACAACTGTGAACACAATGGATTTTACTTTTAGCTCTGTTTTTGGTCTCCACCAACTCCTGAGGAAAATATGTCTCTTTAAAATGTTCCACTTTGACACTAACAATGTGTTTGCCATTTGGTGCAGAACGATGAGTGTACAGTCGGCTAATTCATTAAAAACAGCTGCCTGCTGATGAGAACATTAGGAGTAAACAACAAAAGTAAAACTGCAGACATTAAACAAGGACATTTAGCCGGCTGAAATACTCCATAGAGCTGCGGGGAACAACACAAATGGGTGATGATTATCTATTGGCTCACCACTACACACTTTCTATGAAACAGAAATGTATGCCTATCAATGTGTTATTACTTATTAGTTTGCGTAAAACAAAACAAAAACACTCACAACAAGGCATCGCCGAACTAAAACACAATGTTAGGCTGAATAAAAGAAGTGAAACAAAATTGCACTTTAGTCTGATAGTGTTAGGTGAGTGTTGATTTATGAAGATTAAAAAACATGGCATATGTCATGCACTTTCATTAATTTCTGCTTTTTCATTAATTTCTTGCATTTTTAAACTGCTTTTCCAGAAAATGTAACACACAGTGGCTTTTTCAGGTGACCAGTGTCAAATAGTTCAGGATGAAAGCAACAAAATTCTAAATGAGATAGCTGATCCAAGTTCAGCTCTTTGACAAATTCTCTTCAATAGTGCCTGGAAATCCTGCTGCCAGATCAGAAACACCTGATTGCAGGTATGTGGTTGTGTGTAACCTTGTACCCACAATGATTGGTCCACAGGAGGGCATGTTTCTGCCTCAAGCTGGACACCTGCAGTTGAAAGGACAGTCTTAAAGTGATGGATTTGAAAGGCCTGAGCTTCAATGAAAATGTGCAAAAGCAACTGTATCACAAGGAGCAGACTGCAAGCAGGGAATTTGACCATTTGTATGGTTCAGCGGGTACCAGCTCAGATACACTTTCTAACATCATTAGGATCGACGTAAGTGAACCATTCTCATTCATTTCACTGAAACTAGAGAGTACTTTGGAAAAACCATCATCTGGTTAATTTTTGTTAACTTGCAATGCAACATACATCACCCAGCAAGGCAGCGCTGTCTATTTATACACCTGCAGCCATATTCTGCATAGTATACTATGTGTAATTCGAATGCTTACCTTGCAAATGTCAAGGTGAAGCTGAAAATGAATTCTGCCATGATAAGAATTCAGAGTTGTAAAATCCTGATAAGATGGATCGTATCTCATTATCTCACATTACTTGCTGTAATAAAGACCATTATTCTTCGTTCAATAGTACTTGTTAGATTTTCATTGATGAAAAGTCTGTGCGTGAATCTATCCTTAGACGTTTGTTGGCATCTACTGAGTGGTTTAGGTGCCCTTCTATAAAGTGTTACCACGAAGGTGTTCCCCTGGGTTCTGTATTTGATCCACTTTTATTTTCTACATCCATCATTAATTAACATTCATTTTCACTTTTAGAATATAATAATGGACAGACGTCGACCTCAAAAGTCCCACCGTCCGCCTCCAGTGTCCCATTCTGCCCCACTAAAGCAGTCAACCCAGGGCAGTGATTCCTAAACTGTAGTACCCAAGGCTCTGAGGCTTTCATATTTTTGGGGATATTTGTAAATAAATGTATTAAACGTATCGGTCATTAATCTTTAGTGCAAACTAAAGTGCTTTACAGTTTGACTCTCAGCGACCTTTCACACACCGATGGCAGCGCAGCTCACCACCCACCCCGCATCAGGAGTTGCTCAAAGACTCTTTAACAACAAAGGAAGAACACAAATGCTACAATTAGTTGTTGACCGGCTAAACCTACGGAGTCACAGTAAAAAAAAACTTTTAAAAAACACCTCACAGTGTTCTATTGTTCTTTTTGTTTATTCCCAAACTCCAGTGATCATGTTGATCAGTCTGGTTTAGACAGCCAGCACCTTCTGCTCTCATCATCCAGGGTCATCGTGGTCACAAAGTGTCCCATGAGAGCAAGGGCTTTCAGTGAACCATAAACCAAGAGCTTTGCCTCTGCTACACTGTGGTCACTCCCCAGTCCTCCGAGCTTCAGGCCTGGCTGATCTGGCGCTACTTTTCTCCTCTGTGACTAAGTCTCTTCCACCCAAAGTTAATTTTTAATGACACACTTTGTTATGTGGGTCCATTGGGGGCCCTTAGCGGCTGTGCTTTAATAAAGCGAGTCTCACTGCTCGCTCCCTTCTGAGCGAAAGCTTCATTAAAGCTGGTGACAAAAAAAAAAAAGGTCTTTTGAAGTCCCAGATTTGAGCCTATCCTAACTTTATATTTCTCTGTCCCGCTGTCTGGTATTTTATGACTTTATTTTAATTTTTACATCAACGAGTGTAATAAACAAACAAGATATTTTGAAGGACAGACGATGTGAAGCTCTGAGGACCACTTCATAACTGCAGTGGAGTGGGAGTGTGCTATTTGAGTCCATGGGGAATTAGAAGTGGTGTAGAGAGAGAGGGTCGACATATATCACTGATCTTCATCAAAAGTCCTTCATGGTCATCTTTGGTACCCCACCTCATAACAAAAGAAATGATGTATGACAGTTTTTGAAAAGATGCATTGTGTATGTATACTGTCAGCATAAAGGAGTGTTGATGCTATTTACACAATTACTTTCATGGTTTGTGGGCATTATATAAGGGACATATATATATAGCAAACAGACACGCCCTCCAAACATACTGATTATTGAGGCCAAATATCTTATGAGTGATGGGGTTATTTTCAGATAGACTGCCAGAAAAATAATAAGAAGGAGTGACTTTAGCAAATGACACTATTTTGACTTTAGTAATTTTGTATTTAATGAGAAAAGTTCAATTGAAGTCTATGGTGCCAGAGCCTTTTTGGAGCCAACCCCTAGTGGCCCTCGTTGGTATTGCAGTTTGTGGCACTTCCGCTTTGGCCTCACTTGTTAGACCGGGAAACTACATCCACTTTAACATATAGTTTATTCTTGTAACTTATTAAATCCTTTGGTGTTGGCAATCATCTTGCTCAACAGATGAAGGTATATGTGAATGTAGAATACCTTCAATCTTAAAAAACACACTCAGGCTTGTCAGGCTTCTGTAGAATAAATACCGTTAACCTCACACCATCGGCTTGCAGCTGATAATAGCAGAGCAAGGTTGGTTTTGGATGATTTGCAGGTAAAAACACATCTATTATATTCGCTATTTTTTCAGAGTAGACTGCTTTTAGTTAAACGCTATTTCATTTTTAATTACCTTCAATGGCTTTTTAATTACGTCTTTTTTCAATATGTATTAAGTCTTACAAAATGTCCTGGGCGTTTCTAAGCAAAAGTGGTTTAATAGTAAAATCCTCTACAAATAGGAATGATGGGTCATTTTGGGAAAGCCCCAGCTGCTGCTAGCAGAAAAAAGTAATTAGAAATTAATAGAATCTGAAATGGGGTGGTGCAGTCGTAAAGTGTTTAGCACTGCTGCCTCACGGTAAGAAGGCTCAGGGTTCAGCCGACCGGCTGGGGCCATTTTATATGTGGAGTCTGAATGTTCTCCTCATAACTGTGTGGTTTTTCACCGGGTGCTACAGCTTCCTTGCACAGTCCACAGGTATGCAGTTTAGTGTAACTGGCCGCTTCGAACCGCCTATTTGTGTGAATGTGAGTGTGAATGGATGCCTGTCTAAATGTGTCAGGTAGCCTGTCAATGTGTCTACAGGATAAGTGGGGACAGCTAATGGGTGGATGGATGAATCCAGATGAATTCATAACATAAAAATCATTAATGGCTGCTGTTATTCATCAATATTCTACAATTTAAAGGTCAATGGACTGACTTGTCCCCTCCGCTTGAGGCCCCGCTGTGTGGTAATAGTCGTATGCTCAATGTGAAGTGCCTTCAAAATAAAAGCAGACTGCACAACTTTGACTCCAAGGGGGTCTAACTGCCTTTGCCTCACTGCATTTTGATTGTCTATTTGAAATATAATGAACAGTGGTCACTAAAAGGTTGATTTTCATGATTTTGAAAGTCTTCGTTTTTAAGAAAAACTGGAAATTCCCTATCTTGGTGTCCACCAGCAATAGCATATTGTTATAAAGCACCGTGTCGGTAAAAAGAATTGCAGATTTAAAGCTTAGTTTGGGTTTATTTGAACCTGGTGTAATGTGGCTCTATGGGTCATGCTAATTTGGCACTCTCCACCTCCATTGCTGGGATTCAGGGAAATGAAAAGTCCCACAAACTAGCATGCAAACGGTACATATCAGAGTGTGCTGCGCAAGCTTCATACAAATTCTTTTTTAAATTTGAGTTTTACATGGATCATTTTGAAAAATTATTTTTGAGTAAGCCCAAAGGTCAAGACAGAAACCTACTAACTCCAAAAGGAGTCATTGCAAGGGTTCATTTTTCCCAGATTAAGTACCATATAAAATTAAAAAAGTATTTTTCAGGCTCCAATGTTATACTAGGAACCTGAAAAATATGTTTCCCATTTATGTATTAGCTTAGTATGATGGCTATGGTAGGTTAAGGTTTCATAAATGACAACTTGATAGCAGATCTAATCACAGGCACACTTATGCACATGTTCCAGTTTGTATGATAGCCACATTAAACAAGGAAATATACGTTAATGTGGAGTGGTTCTGTAGGAAAGAAGTTGTTAACTTGTTAAAGAAAGTGCTTTTTTTGGTTCCTTTCTGTGTTATTTAAAGGGAACGGTACCTGGCCAAGAACAGGTTTTTATGATTTTAAGCATCTTTCTTAGAAGATTACCAAGCATGAGAGCAACCGGAGTTCGCTCAACAACACAGAAAAATTGGAGTTGGGTAATCAAACACAGCTATACAAATTGAGGTGGCATAATGTTATGAATGGGGAATTGAGCTGATAAAAAGGAGAACAGATTTGTGATCAGTCAGATTGCCAGGTGGAGGTTTATTATTTTCTTGAATCAGTCCAAAGCAGTTGCTGATCCGCCATTTTTTTCTGCTAAATGTAAAAGTAAGAGGGCTTCTGTCTCAGTGAGGATTGGTCAATGAGGCATCCTCACTGTTGTAAATGAAGTAAATGTGCAAAGTGCAGAGTTTATCTGCAAAGCACAAAACCATCCTTTTGTTCCAAATCAATGCTTTTAAACTACCACGACTGAAAGTACTTGGTTCATATCCTCTGTAGATACATTAAGGTTCATCTTCAGCTGGGAAGCTTGCAATATTAGATACAGGTTGCGTTACCTGTTTTTAATGATGCAGAGAGAACTTTGAAGTTAAGTGGGGCTGCTAGTAATTGTTCTCTATTGCTGTGAAGACTTGTAATTCTGTTCTCTGCCAAAATGAACACCTGGCTCTTGGCTTGTTGCTGTAATAATGAAGGAGAAAAAAAGACTGCAGCTGTGCTACAGTTGTATTTAGCACCTAAATTAATAAATATCTTCTACAGGCTATGCTGAAATTGATTAGACAGTTTATGGGATGTGTCTCCTTTCTTTTCTCCCATCTGTGAAAAGATGTAATTTTCTTTTCCCACACTTCTCAATTGAGAAAATAATTAGACAATAGAGTAATGAGAAAAATAAATGAATGCTATCAGTAAACTGGGGGTAAAAATGTCATTATTTAAGGATTGAACAACCGCGTGCTCCAAGTGAAGCGCAGTGTATGGTACTAGTTAATGGTGGTAAGAAGGTAGTAATAATAGCACATTGGAGAAAATTTAGCACATTACTCTTCATTATAAGTTTCCCTTTGGAAGTCTCTTTATAATATTGTATAAATCTCTTGCATGACCAACAAGGGAATTACAGTATAATCAAAAAACAACAGAGGTTATTTCAGGCATCAACTGCATAGCTACTACTACGGTTTGAAGACATCGTGAGTAACTGAAAGAGATTTTGAAAAAAAAAAACACCAGTCTTAATTGCAAACTGGAGTTCTAAAAGAGCATCCTAACTTTAAATGCAATAACCTAAGCATGCAATAATTATTCACATTTCATGTGCGTGTTTAATGTACATACATCTGTGCCCACAGGCAGTGGGACAAAGAGACTAAGGGCATTTTCAAGCAAAGTTTAAAACAAGGTTTTTTGCTACATTGTATATTTTGGATTTGGTTAGTTTTGCTTTCACACTGCAATTTTGCAAGCACACGCAATAAACTTTACATGACATAATCTCCATCCTGCCATCATCACCTATGATTTGTATTTTCCAAATTTACGTTTGATTTCTTTTATTGGATCAACTAGGAGTAAACCAATATGTCTCAAACAAATTAAACTACGGTCCAGTTTGTGACCACGTCATTCAGTCGAACCTAATTTTGGTCCTTTGGTCCAGGCTGTGGTTGAAGGCCCCTTTAACAGCTGGTATTTTGGTTCACACCAAATGCTAAAGTCAAAAAAAATCCAAGACCAAACAAGGGAGGTGTGAAAGAATGCCTCAGGCAAAGAGGTTCACTTTTGAAACTGATGTTCTTCAAAGGGAAATTTTCAAGGACTGACAGCTTTTTCTTTACATATTTACAGTATTTCCATATTTACAATCTTCTGCACAATATAGTGGAAATTCTACAGAATGATGTCTTCCTCGTACACATCTTTTTGGCCGCTGGACACAAGTAATTTCTGGTCCATTTTGAGCCTCGCTTTAACAATAAACTTGAAGAAAAAAAACAGTAACTTGATAATGATTTTTCAAGATAATAGCTACTCTGCAGATGAAATCCAATTAGTTGTGTTCTACGAAACTGTTACAAATGGCAATAACAAGGATTCATTTACGTCAATTATGCTTTAAAATTTCAGTTATGCAGCAGCTGACTTGAGCTTTTGTGTGGTTCCTTTTGTGCAGCTCATTACAGCTCATACATCTTTTTTAAGCAGATAAGAAAAGTGTAGGTAATGATTGAACAAGGGAAGATTTAAACAGTACAGGCATTGAGAGTTTAATGCGGGTTGTGCGCCACAGAGGCATCTTTCTGTGTACTCTCCATTTACTTCATCTGATTTTGCACTTCCTCCTCACAGGAGGAGAAGAGCTGATTGCAGTGTTCTCCCTGTCGTTTTCAATAAGCCCGGCCCTGTCGCCTGCTCTCCGAGTCAAACATGTGTGGAGTGACTGTCAAGCCGCCAAGGCCCATTTACTCCAGCACACACCACATCCAAACTCCCTGCACTCTGTCTGCATCACAGCTCCCCCCCCCCCCCAGCTCACTCTCAGCTCACAGTCACGTTCCGCAGCTTTGAACTTTTGAATTTAGCTCACCTCCAGTCTCTACCCCGCACACCCCCTTTTCCACTCCCCCATCCCCGCTCTCCTTCCAATCTTATAACCCCCCCCCCCCTCCTCCTCCTACCCTCAAGCTCCACTCGGGGCTACATGATAACACACTTTGGAGGAAACCGCTTTCCCCCAGAGCAGCCCAAACTGTGAGCATATTCACTCCATCATAACAGCACTGTAGCAAAACTGCTGTCACGCCGAGTTTGCCATGCTAATGTGGCTGTAGGCAACACTAGCCTGCCCTTAGAAATACTGTGATGGAGGTGTGTGGCGTGTTCTGTGGGTGTTGGAGGGGTAGGAGGGTTTGTGGTTGTTTGGGGAGGGTAAATTGCACAATGGAGGGCTTCTGGGGCAAAGGAGGAAATGTGGTGAATGGGGTGGAGAGAGGCTATTAAGATAATTCACATCAAGGGAACATTTCCTCTTCTAACCGAAAGCAGTTTAATTCCCAGAAACACAGAGCTTGATGCATGGAGAAAAGAGAAAACACTCAACTAGCTCCACACACACACACACACACACACACACACACACACACACACACACACACACACACACACACACACACACACACACACACACACACACACCACCACCACCATCTACCCTTTGAGAGGGGTGAGAGAAGAGGCTTCAAAGGGCTCGATTGACACCTGGTAAAGCTTTGAACTATGTCCTTGGACTGTCATGGGGAAAGACAGACACTCCCTTTAATCACCCACTTACAAACAGCATGTATCAAGACAGATGTACTCAGATCGTACCAACATGTCAACATTGCCTCGCTCTCATACCGCCACACATACACGACTCTCTGCAAAGGCTGCAGCCAGCAACTGATGGGAGTAACAAGAGTCACCAAGGATCTTATCGTCTTCCAAATGGCCAATTACTTCTAGCAGGCAACATGTTGCTGTGGTCTGCAAGATCATCAAGACACCAATGAACCAATTACAATCACTGCAGTGTTCCAGGTTAAATGGTTCCCATTAATTCAATGGCACATACGGGAAAGTGTGAAAGAGATTCCTCCCATGTCCGTTTGCATCACCTCTGATGTTTGGTAATACTGTGGGATGCCTCTGTCAAATGGATGGGAGCTGCTTTGTTTCTCATGTATGTGGAGTTAAGTGGGTAAAACTATACTTTTTCTATTTTTTTTTTTTTTTTTCAAAGGAGTAGTTAGACATTTGGGGAAATACCTTTTCTTGCAGCGTTAAACAAGAAAATGAATACCACTCTCATTTCTCGTGTAAATTTGAAGGCAGCACATGCTAAACAAAAAGACTGGAAATGAGGTGAAAGAACAACATTTTACATTTGTAAAAACAATGTCCAACTGTGGTTTTATAAGGGGTTTTCATTGCTGGTTGCCTGGCAACCTCATGCCGACAACAAGACTCCTGGATCCATGACCAAGAAAATAATCTGACAAATAATCACCTGTAAAACCACAACTTGACATACTATGTGCCCTTGGTTTTGTTAAACAAACACCGTATGTGTTGATCTGCAGTTTGTTACCCCTGGACAAAGCTACACCTGTTATTTTCCCATTTGTAGTCTGTATGCTATGCTAATCTAAAAGTGACAGCGGTATTGATTTTACTACCTTAATTACTGACTCATTTTCTACAAACAGGACTGGAAAAAGGAATACTTTGGTCCTGTTGTATAGACATTTTGAATGACTCGAAATTAAGCATCTGAAGTACAACTGTCTTTTCCAGCACTACTTACATAAACTCTAATTTGACCACAGTGGTCATCCAGTCTGTTTATCGGAGACTGTCCTGCTCCAAAAATGGCCCCACGGGTTTTTTATGATAACAGCTCATTACCAGCAATTTCAAGTAAAAATACTTTTCGGATTTTGCTCGGAACTATTTGATTATTATTTAAGGATACAGGGTGGGTGGATGGTTTGAAACAACAACAGCCCACTTGGGGGCAAGAGACTGCTGTTAGCCTGCGTTTCCAACCACCAGTCCGAACAGGATTTTAAAACAGCATTTATTGTTGCGATGACAACAAAGGTTGCAGTTATAGTTACAGTTTAGGTCACAATAACCCAAACCCTTATCTTTCCCTAACATAACCAAGTGATTATTGTGCCTAAACTAAACCTGGGACGCTATTCTCGCAAGGGTTGGAACAACCAATCTATATGGTCGTATGGGTTGGGGGACTTGTTGGTTCATTGCCCTTTTCCTGCCATGAGATATTTCTCATTAAACTCTCTTTCTATGGCTACTGAGAGCCCTGCCACTTTAATCCTCTCCTTGCTTGGTTATTGTTATACTCAAATCATTTAACCAATCAGTCAATTCTCTTCTCTTTCTAAAGTCACACCCAAATCACACATTATATAATTTCTGTCAAATATATTGCAATCAGAAAACTAATGAAAAATGGATTACAAGGATAGGTTCACAGTTTCTCAGCTCTGACAGCTGCCCATATTACCGGTGAACCAGGTTTTTACTGCTGTAATCGTTCTTCCTGTTCGTGCCAGCCATTAAAAGATGCCGTCCTAATGTCCTATCAATGTAATCGATGGGGGAAAAAAGTAATTGACCTTCTTCCCAGGAAAAAGTGATACAAAATCTGAACAGTATGAGTTAGACAGATTAAGCAGCTACAATGTTTCCTCATTTTGTTACTTTGCTTTTACTGCAATTTAGCTGCAACACTGCAAAACATGAAGGGAATTTTAAACTAAAAGCCTGATATTTTGAAAGTAAGCTGCTTGATTTGACAGAATGATGAAGCCTCTTTGTATCTTCAAATAAATTCTGGAATATATTTTTGCTCATAATAAGGATCGTGCACTTGCTCCCCATCACTTTAGCTGAATGTAGAATAAAAAAAGAATCTTTAAATGCCTGTATGAACATGTTTAAAGCGAGCAAAACCTGTTTTAGTGGACAGTCAATATGGGCACAAGACTATTGTTTTAAGATAGCATTGCAAGTCATCATTCATTATTCAATTATTGTTTTATTGAGTGAGTCACGCCATGAGCCATGAATGAATATTTCCTGATTAAGTCTAGACATTGGTTGTGGTGAAAGAGTAGAGAACAATAGCAGAAGATCTGGGTGAATGTGACAGAGTGGGATTTTGGATGAGCCTATACTGGAAGGACGCTCTGATGAAAACTGAAAGGTGGTGGGTCGCATCAATCTGACTTTGAGATGACAGATGACAGCAGCCGAATGAGGAACAGCTTCTAAGTTTGACAACAGCACGATGATTGGCTCACAGAGGTTGTGGCAGAATCTGATTGAAGTGAGAAGTATATTTACTTCTGTCAGCTGATTGACGTGGAAGCAGGAAAGGAAAGAGGAAAAACATGCAAAGTAATAGTATGAAGAACTTTTTCTTTATGACAATGTAAAACTTAAATAGTTATGTCTCTATGTATCTCTGTTCTTCTGCATCGATGATGAACTCCAGCTTCTGAGCCAAGTTTGTTGTTTAAACCCAGATCAAGTGAACAACTGCGTTTTAATCTCTAATTTGTTTTCCCCTCGCTTTGTAGAAATAGTGCAACAGTATAAACACTCATGTTGCATTGTCATCGTGTTGCTTGTTGATATCACCTTTCTCTATGTTGGCCCGTTGAGGTGTGCTCTCCCCATGTGCCGTCTGTGTGTTTGCATAATGTACAGGCAGAACCAGAAGCAGGTCAGGAGTGAAATCAACCATCAGGTTGTTGGTGTGATGGAAAATATGCAATTGTTAATTCATGTCGCTGATGAATTAGTGATCGGCTCCAGCGTTGGGGGCCAGGCTTAAAGGCATGGGGCATATGGGGAGTGAGGAGGGGCACAGATGCTCTTCAGGGCCACAGGGCTGACAGGCAAACTTAAGAGGGGCACGGAGAGAGCGGAGAGGAGACACGGTGAAACCAGAGACACACTTCCTCTGCCTCAAAAGCCAACTCTGGTTCCACTGTGCAGTACTAACCCCTTAACTCAGGCCTCAAACCCAGCACCTGAAGTGCCAGTCCACCGCAGGGGGCTGCAGAGCTGCTGCTTGAAGAAGTCTGCCTCTGAGCATTTGGTCCTGTCCAACTCTGACCTCCAACAAGTAGACGGCTCAAGAAAGAAAACTTCTCTGTCAGTAACATCACTGCCCTCAGAAGCGCTACAGAAACATGCAGGCAACACAGACACTGATATTTAAATTCCCATGTACGACTTTTTAAAAAAAAGATATTTTTTACAATCACACACATGCAGCAGACATGCACAGATAAACACTCGTGTCCACCACACTGCAGAGGACCCCTGGAGCATTGAGAGGATCTCAGCACCATCTGCTGGCGGCATTGTGAATAAGCTGCCCCACAGTGGCTGAGGGGAAATAAACAAATCAGTTCCCTAAAATCATTTTTTCCATCATCATTGCCAGGCTTGCCTCTTTTCATTTACACCTCCTTCAAGCCAAGAAACTAATCTGACATGATTAGTTACAGTTTGCCAGTGCTGCAGTACTCTATCTTTTATCATCCATCAAGACCTTCTATTATGCTACAGAAGGAAGAAGCTGGTTTTGATCCAAAATATTATATGGATTGTTGCATATAGTGATGCCTGTTCATAAAAGACGGTTGAAAATGTCTGAAAAAAATGAATTTTCTATTTGTGTAAAAGGGTAGTAAACTTTGTGTCCTGGGTTGACACAATGTGGATTTTACAGATGAGGTAGACTATATTTCCAAAGTGGACTTTTAGAATATCTGGATACCCCAGTTCCCATAATGCAACTCAGAAGCATGTTTTTATTTCAACTGCAAGGTAAACAGAGAGCCTGTAAAGAAGAAATGGAACTTCTGGGTTCGGTTCCAGTAATAAGACAATCTCATTAAAAATTGCAATGACATTTGTAACGACTAATAATGAGAAATCTAACAGCTTGTGTCGTAGGCTTTGCTCTAGCAGTTTAAATAAGGACAGTGATTTAAAAATCAAATATCATTCTTTATTCATTATTTCTGTTTTTAGCAGTCTTAAATGAAGCATTAATTCCCGGAAGTTCTGGTTAAACGTCGCAGCTCGACAGACGAGTCAAGTGGCGGTGGTTAGTTCCGAAAAGTCTGTAGCAATGTGTGCAGTGTGCAATGTAGACGTTACTGCAGCTAAAAGGATGCAAAATGACTCTAGAAGACAGTATTAGTGAGGTCCATTGATATGCATCAGACCAAGCAACAATAATCTTAAGTATTGTATCAGATTTTTGTGGGCTCACAACATAACCGTTGTTTTACTTTCTTAAAATCGGCATCTAACAAGACATGCTGCGGAAGATGCTGATTTGTTTAACAATCTGGTCTTGTGCACACTTTTTCTATTCATTTTTAATTTTGTTGTTGTTGTTGTTTTTTATAAAAGACTGAGGAGACTTTTCCAAATGAGAAACTGCATTGAGGCAAGATGCAAGTGGAACAGAGGCTAGCCTGAACTGTGTTCAATGCTACACCCTGACTTGTAACCCAGGTTTTATTTTAAAAATGTGTTGCTCTTAAGTCCAAACAGAGGTAACTCTGAAAACTATGGATGGGCATAATTTCAAGCAAAAATACTATCCAATATTCAATCTGGTTGGCAAAAAGCTTTTAGGTGCATTATCACCACCTTCTGGCAGGAGTATGCATTACTACCAGGCGGAAGTTTTTAAAAAAAAAAAGTGAAAAAAGAGGAACTCACTAAAACTATACTTGAGTTCTTTTTATTATTATTATTATTATTATTGTTATTATTTATGACTATTCAAAAATCATGAGCCATCCATACTGAGAATATCCGATTATTTTTGTCAGACTTTAGAAATATCCCTGAAGAGTCACATAATACATTAAATAGTTTTCACAGACTAGTGCTGTCTGTTACTAATAAACTGAATTTAAAATGCAAGATTGGCAGAGTGAATAACAAATCAATCAACCAAGAAAAAAATTTAAAAAAACATTCCAGTACAGAGTGTTTGCTCGGGTATCTAGTTATTCATCTCTGTCCTGAAAGCAATTTTAAATGTTTGCCAACATGACAATATTTAAGCATTAGTTTGATCTAATTTGATTGTGGGGCTGTCTCTGTGATGACAAGGAGATCTACAAATGGCATCTGAGGTCATGTGAAGTCATTTCTCTCAGATGCACGAGATAAAACTACGTTACAGAGCTGGTGGGGGAGGCTCACAGCTGTGTTTTTTTGTTTTTTTTACTAAACTGTGTAGATGTGGCTCTATTTCTGGTTTGATTCTGCTGGCAGTGTGCTTTTCATATTCTTATCACCGCCAACAGCAGAACAGCAAAATAATCAAATCTTTTGAGCAGTTTACTTGTAAAAATTCTCCTCCCAACGACAAGAGCTTGTGGGACATTTCCTGAGATTAAGTTATTAGATGATGTGGGAAAATATGACACTTAACGTTTCAATATAGGGCTTCCAGATAAGGTTCATAGAATATTTACACAGGTAAAGACTAGATAAATCAGCATAAAGCAGATAGGCGTCTGTATGTATATGTATGTATTGTATGTATATATATGTGTGTGTGTGTGTGTGTGCGTGCGTGCGTGCGTGTCTGTGTAAAGGTTCTCCCATCTTCCCACAATTACAGACAAATACATCAATTTGTTATCAATGGAAACAGCTGCTCGAGAGCTGATTGTAAAATGGTAATAAGCTGCAGAGAACAGTGACAAGATAAATCCTCCTCTTAGGAACATCTTTTTAGAAAGCACAGCGTGGTCCCTCACAGTCACTATCTCCACGGCGATCAGAAAATGAATGCTGCTGTATGTATAAAGGAGTCCCTCCCTCTACTTACAGTTCTTCACGCTGCGTTATTATACAAAGTGTAAAGCGACACACACTGCTCGTCTTTATTCTGCAATCAGTGCCGAGCATGAACACAGCGAGGTCGACTAATTCTGATAATGCCGGTAGGTTTTGTTTTGCTCACAGAAGTTCGTTAATTTGTGAACATATGAGAATCAGACTTAGCTTTTCTTTCTAGTGAAGAGAACATGATGTACTTCTGGGGCCGAGATTTCCCTGATAATATCACACTCTGACATTACACACGCACACACACACGCACACGCACACACCTAGAGAGGGTGGTAGTGAGAGGCTAATAAGCTTCTCGAAGGATGAGATCCAACCTAATTTGCACCATGCAAATTCCCCGTAGTGACTGCACCTACAAGACAACCATATTAATGCTGTGCGTGTGTCTGCGGTCGCATGGAGAGAAAATTGCTATAAGTGTGTGTTGCTCTCGGGGGCAGCATGAGTGTGTGTATAAAGAAAGAGAGGGAGAAAAACAGGGAAGACATATGATTCAATCATGTCTTTGATACGGACCACTATGACGTTCTGTACCAGTCTGAGAAACAGCCAAATTATTCTTTTTGTCTTTTATTCATGACCCGAGGGACATCCTGACTTGCCCTCTTACTGCTTTGCTCATAGCCAAACTCAAGGCTCCACCCTCTCTGCCTCTCTTTCTGCCTTCTTGCATTCTCCTCATTCTTTCATTTGCCGTCTTATCGTCCCCATGTGTGATATCGCACTAAGCTTATGCATTCTTGAGTGATTACTTATTTACATAAAGTATATAGTGCAGTACTGGGGGCAGGGCGGAGACGCAGACCTAGAAGAGCTTTAGCATTTATGTTTTTTCATGATTATGCTTAACAGTAATTAAGTATTGAAGGAAGTAATGTCCATTTGAGAAATTAATTATGTCGTTATTTTAAGACTAAATGAGTTGCTGTTGTTATAAGAACAATTAGTTTAAGATTTATTTCCCCCACTAATTTTTACTATAACTTAAATTCACTCATTAAACAGAAAACTTTGTAATTAATTTTGTGCAGGTGAAATCAGTCAGGGGTTATTAAAAAAATGAGTTTACAATTTTAGTTTTTTCTTTTTTTTTTAAATTTGTAATCCATTTCCTGGACAGGGTCTTTTATATTTAATCCAAATATTTCAGGTTGTCACGGCTCGGTTGAGGTGAAACAATTTACAGAGTTTGTTTCAGACATGAGAGATAGATATTTGATGATTGACCTTCCTGAATGTGGTGGTATTGAAAGTTTCGTGTCACCCTGTTGTGTTTTGGTCAGACTAATCAAATCTATCACAGACCCACTGCTGGACTCCCTGCAGTTCATCCAGCAGGTCTGTGGACCCCTACAGTAAACATGGCCCTCCAATTCATCCTCCAGCACCTGGACTCTGCAGGAACCTACGCCAGGATCCTGTTTGTGGACTTCAGCTCCACCTTTAACACAAAAGTCCTCGACAGATGGATCACTGACTTCCTGTCTGACAGGAAGCAGCAAAAGAAGCTGGGAAAATATCTGTGTTCCAATGTCCATACTACCATAGTATTTAGGATGCCAGAAAATGATTTACTTTGTCCAAATACATAGTATGTGAAATATAGTAGGCCAAAAATACCAGGATGTCCTCCTACATATTATCATGTTTTGCAGTATTCAGGCCGGCAAACCTTCCTGGCTTTTCTGACCCACAATCCTCTGCACAGCGGACAATACTTCACATCGACTGAGCCGCTGAGAGAGCTGGTGGCGTTAATGCTCCGCCCGGTAGCAACTCGTAAAAAGAAAAAGGAGAAGATGAAGAAAAGGAGGCATTAAAAAGGAAGCGTATTCGTTCAAAATTTTTCCTTTTACTTCAAATGTCACACTACAGATCACGACGGATATGAGCGGGTCAAAGTTCAAGGCACATTTTTATGACAAAGTAGTGCTTTGTAAAGGTAACTTCAGTATGTACTAAAAGTAAAAAGAACGCAGCTTATGTCTCCGACTCCCAGACTATCAGCACCAGATTGCCCTCCACTCTTCTTCCTGCACCTCCAGACACCAGTCAGTCGAGAGTCTGAAGGAAGACACCACCCTCATTGTGTTCAACTCAGATCAGACAAAATGACTTGGAGTCTAACAGTCTAAGGCCACCAGAGATGGTTGTGGATTCCTGAAAGAACCCAGCACCACCCGCCCCCATCAATCTGTTTGACTCCCTAGAGACTCCCTAGTCCACATCTCTAACCATCTCAGCGGACTGGAGAGGAGTGAACTCCAAGTTGTATTTGCCATTGGTCAGGGCATTCCTACGGCTTCCTGGCCACCTCAAGGGGGAGCACAACATCAGCTCTATCAGCGAGAACACACAACAGAGGGTCGACTTCCGGGCGGCAGCAGAAGAAGTTCAACCTGCCTAAGGCGATGACAGTGCACTTCCACACTTCTACATCTTGCACAGTGCTGCCAGTTGGCTCCAACTCCGTATCCCTCCCACCTGCATGCCTCTAGGACACCGAGGAGAGCAGGGGAGAGAGACGACGCAGACGACCCCTTCGGCTTTTTCCAATCACTCCCCTCCGGTAAGAGAAGGAAATCTCTCTTGACCACAACCTCACGCCACACAAACAGTTTATTTTCACCGACGGCAGCTTCAACAACGAGGTCCGAGTCTGCACTGACACGCACACTCTAATCCACTCAGACACCTCACATAAAATCTGTTAACTCATACTGCACATCTGTGAAATCATTAGATTTAACACGGTGCGTTACATTATCACGCTTATAAGCCTTCCCTGTTTTATCACACTCTTACATGCACCACTATGCCAAGATAAACTCATTGTATGTGATAGTTTACGTGGTAATAAATCCAATTCTGAGACTATAATGCTAAAGCAGGAATTAAGAGACATTGTAAAAGCAGCTTCTGGCCCAAAAAAAATAATTGAAGTTTTACCATTACAAACTCGCATTGATATAGATGGTTTATCTTTGGGGACGTGGATCTCTGGCTGGTACAAGTGACATGTCAAAACCTTCAGTGTTTCAGATCTGCGTTTTTTATGCATAGTGACAGCAGCATGAATATTTGAAGCTATTCTGTTTGTTCATAAACACGTGTTTTAATGCTTATGGTCATCTGTGACCATTCTGAACCAAGCTTTTTAATGTTTTATAAATCAAACAATCATCAATAATTATGGTACATGATCTTTATAAGCAGAGGGAGTTTAGCCAGTTCCAGTGGTGGAAGAAATACTCTGATAATATATTTGAGTAAAAATACCAGAACAGAAAGAAAAAAAAAATCCTCCATTCAATATCTTACTTCAGAAAAAGCACAAATGCATTATCAGTAAAATGGTATATAAATATAAATAGGGTCAAATGCTTGCTGTGAATGATATTATCTTACATACTATTTAACATAATTAAGAGTGTTAATCCTAGAGCAGAAGTAATATTTGGCTGCTGCAGTGGGATGAGCTGGAGCATTAACATCTTTATATACTGTGTAGTTAGCTCCTTGAGTCTAGTGGTTTCAAACCTAAACGCTGGACCCCTGTCAGATCATCACAAGATCAATCAAAGCAGCCATGAGACTATTAGGAGAAGGCAGAACAACAACAACAACAACAAAAAGTTTTGCCGTGTTCATACTTTTGTCTCGTGTTTGCTTTTTGGTGAAGTATTGCATAACTTGCTGCTTTTAAAATAAATTATTCTAAAACTCTGAACTGAAATTTCTCTTGGTTGAAGTGCGAACAACTCGTCAATCTTTAATAATGCACTGCCCTGTATTTGTTTCTCATTTAAAACCTAAATATGACAAGTAAGAATATTTTAGTATTTTGAATAAACACTGATAAATAGTGTCCTTCCAAAACATAGTGGAATAAAAGCATGGTAGATATATCAAATGGAAATAATGTGCAGAAAAATTGAGTGCAGTACTTGAATAAATGTATTTCCTCAATCGCAGATGTCCAGATTTTCATTTTTCTTAGCCCTTGTCGGTTTAACAACCTACGGCCTCATTCTGGACCTCAGTCAGCAAGTGACAAAACAATCTCATCAGAAGCTTTTCTGTATAGACCGACAAAAGTTTATATTAAATAGGAAAAGCAATGCTAAATTCATATTCGTGATCACCCAGTTTTCCATGTATATATTCTGTTGAAACAGCATCAGCGTTCTGTTACACAGCCTCTGTCCTGCTACAGTTTATGGGTGAATGGTTTCACAATAGAGAACATGTATTCAGAGGTCTGTAACAATGGAGTGAATCAGATTTGTGTAAATGTCAACTCTCCATTGTTGACGAACAATCAATGGACGCAGACATTTGAGGCATTTGGTCTTTTCAAGACTTAACTTTAATTCAATAACATTCACACCGAGTTCCTGAGCAATTGCTATTGACGTCTACTGAGAGCTACTGAGAGGCTGACAAGCAGCGTACACAGACTGCTCTGTGGATTTGTTGCTTCTGAAGTGCATCAAGTAGCACTGTTATTATTTATGGCTGTTTTTAATTTGGGGTCCAACGTTTCAATGCAATTTGATTTGGATGTGGAGGTGGTGGGATCGCCGGTTTGTGTATCAGGTTCCATTAAAACGGGACATTGTTGCCAATTCTACAATTTTCACAAAGGAAAAATACACAAAAGCATCCTACTTCTCAAGGTAATACTGAATTATGATTGAAACCCAGTTAATTCAAAGCTGAGTTTAAGATCGTACTGAGTAAATGCTTAAAGATAATAAGGCTCAACAATGGACAGGGAACTTTAAAAAAAAAAAGTCATATTTGATTTATTTCTAATACAAAACATCATGAGGTCGCTCTTTGTTTTGTTTTCTTAGTGAGGCTGCATTAAAGTATATTTTAAGGGCGGGTCTTCTTCCAAGCAGCGAGCCATGTTTCACCGCCATGTTTCTACGAAAGCCCAGAAGGCACAAATCAAACGCTAGCTTTAGAGAACACCTTTTACGTTTTTTCGCAGGTTTCACTTTAGACTCTTATAAACGAAGCTGAGGCGAGGAGCATTTAGTTGGTTGCAATTCTGCAATCTCACCCTCGATGCTACTAAATCACAATTGGTCGCCAGTTCATTAGCAGTCTGCATCCTCGAAGCCTCGTCTCATTCACCTCTGAACACAGGTGTTTGTTCCTTTTCCAACTGTCCTGGCCTTCCTCTGCTGGGTCACGCAACGCCACAAGGGTAGCAAGGTCCTATTTGACAGGTGCATTCCCCACAAGTCCCCTCTCACCTTGTTCTGTTCCTCCGTGTCCCTTTGGTGATGTACGTGTTGAGGCAAGAATATGGATGTGTCACTAGTCTCCCAACTGTGTGGCTGGCTCTCAGCCCTGTAACGCCATCGCCTCTGCAGCTATCAACAATCGCTCTCGTCACTTACCATAATTAGAGAGGCGGCAAGATGTCCTGTCACTCTTCCTGCAGTCTCTGCTGTCTGTAGCATCACCGAGCTGCGTCCATGCCCTCCAAGGTCTCGCACAGGAGAGCGGATGGTCTGTTCCATCTGCTGGAAAGAAAAGGGATAAAGAAGGCGAGACATTTTAGCATTAAAATGTATGATCTCTTTAGAAAAAAAGGACAATTTTAATAATAATCGTAGCAGACTCTTGAGCATTCTGACATTTAAATCAAAAAGTAATAATAGCCAAAATCTGTAATTCTAATTTGACACTTTGTCATCACTTATTTGACACTTTGTCATCACTTATATCAACTCTCACAGTCCTTATACAGTGAATGTTACTACGGTAACGCAGGATGTACAGTATGTGCTGGCACTGAAGGGTTATACTGCACATTTTGGGCATGTTAAGGCCTATTCTGCTACAAATTCAGTTTTTTGATTCTGTATTTTAGGGAAAAAAGGATAAAAAAATTAAATTAAATTTAAAAAAGTCAGTGTCGAGAACGCTCAACATTTAAACCAAAATTCAGATAAATGACATTTACAGAAACTATAGCAGCCTCAAGCTGAGATCAGGAGTGGGCTAAAGAAGCTTGGTAATTTCAATTCTTTCTAATTCCACATCCACAGATTACTTTTATTTGCAAACTTCTAGTCTTCAGCTCGACCAGTGCCGACTCCAGTAACATCACCCCACCCCTCCTTCACTGTGATTGGACGACTGGTGATGGTGACAAGCGTTCATATTTTTCAACTTTCAGAATGAATTTGATTTCAGCTTAACAGACGCCGTGGGGCAGATGAACAACAACCCCAGAGACTGCTCCGTTTGTCATTGGTCACATCCGCAACACAAACATTATGACAACATCCCATCAGTGGTGGTTTCACAGGCTGGACGAGGTATCTGGAAATCAGCAACGTTTGGCACCTTCCCATTTCCCTCGTTAAGAGCGTTCACAAATTTCTGCTCTCAGAAAACAAAAAGGTGACAAACAACCTCGTCATCATCCACGTAAACCCACACAGAGATGAAAAGGAGCTCACGAGGTCATTATTACTTGTGCACTACATTTTCTACACATTTTGACGTCCTGCCCTTTGTTAACATTTAACACAGCTGGAAAACCAAGACGGGTTGTTTTGCCTTATTTTCGGAGCAAGTACATTTCTAACTTTCACCACAGACGCTGCCATGAGTGTCAAACCTACTTCTAAGCTTATAAAAAAAAAAAAAAAAAAATACCACTTTTCTATTGAGATATTCCCAGTTCAACAGGCTTTCAGGCTTTTTGTTTCCCACTCTCTGAGATCAGAATGTTCCCAACACTGAAGCCACGGTGTTTTGAAATGCCAGCACATACTTTGAAGATCCAGTTGGACAGCATGTCATGCTGCAACCTCTGAACTGTTGTTTCCTCTCCAGCACGTGGCCTTAAAACTTCCATCAGGTGCAGCCTGATCCATGTGGTCAGACAGTTGGTGAGGTTGACAGGAAGAGGGACCTTAGCGATCACGATGCCTGCTCTGAGACCTTCTGTCTTACCTCCAACCCCCCGACACATCTACAGGAGGGCGTTTACTTGTTAATCCCATCTGTGGCCACGGACACATGTACACGTGGCCGAACACTCACAGACCTTGTCTGTCATAGACCTAATATTCTGGCATATGGGAAGATCCCAGTGTGAGTTTATACAGTCAATTCAGCTCACATACATTTGACATTTTTGACATTTTGAAATACATCTAAACTAAACTTTTTTTTTTTTTATGTCTTTAATCTTTTGCTATTACCTCATAACTCATACAAACAAACAACTTGAAAACCAGAAACCATAACAGAAAGCAACAGCAACAAATGAATATTTGCCGATTGTTTACAAAGCAGCACATCTCCATGCAGGTCAGGCTCAGCCAGATGCTCATGAATACAGGTGTGACTTGGAGACCGGTGTGGGTTATGTGTGCTGAAGTTTTGGAAAGCTGAAGGTCACTCTCTGTTTATTTACAATAAGTCGCAAACTTCCTGTCAAGCCACTGACTACCTTGCTCGCCCCTCCTGTTCTAGCCGACATGACAGTTGGCTGCGTTTGATTTTATATCCACTTGACTCATCACTTTTGTTTTTTTAAATTAAGTGAGCTATTGTTCTTCATTTAAATACATTATCATCCTTGAATTATTAGACACTGTTTATACGAGGTTACTGCACAATTAGGCAAGTAATATATTAATTTAATGTCATCCAATCATTTTATCATTATAGGCTACAAAATGTTCTTCAATGGGCAAAACCAAGAAGAATTCAAAAGAGCCACAGTGCAAATCTTAGGTAAAGAAGAGATGATCCATTTTCATCACTGGAAAGACGCAGCATGAGTGTAGTTCGGATATAAACGCCTCTGTGGATGTGTGGTAATTAGCATGGAACTTTTCAAAGCCATAATTAGTCTTTTTCCGTTTCTTACTTGCTTTGTCTTTCCTCTCTTTCTCTGTGTTCAGCAGAAGAAAAAAAAGGAGTAAGATGGCAACCAAAAATAACAGATTTTTTTGTGATCATTAAAATGAGAAAGTGGAAGAACAGCTGCTTACAACAAAATAAACACATTAACACCGCTGCTCCACAGTGTGTAATCACAGAGGCCCGAAGAGACAGCTGCACACTTTTAATTACAACAACATTTCTTTTTCCATTTTTTTTTTGTATTGACATTTTTTTTATGTCTTTATTTGGATTGTTTTGCATCTTAATTTCTCCCTGTGTTAGTACAATATTATTTAAACCCAATGTGATACTTTTATTAGAGAAAGGATTTCAAAGGGTGCATAAAGAAGCACTTTGCTCTGCGTACATCAGTTAATACAAATAAACGCAAGTTCTGAAATAATGTTTTTAGAGATTAAATGAGCCATTTCATAATGTGGGATTAGGTTAGCTGGAAGCTGTCTGTGACCAAAGGTAACAAAATCTGCCTGCCAAAACCTCTGAAACTCAAAACGTGTACCATTTTTAACTTGCTTGTTTGATCCTTTAAGAAAACCAAAGCGTAAAAGTGCTGAGGTGTCGTTTTACAGGGGGTTCTGTGTGGGAGTATTTCTTGGCTGGACGCAGTGAATAGCTGCTGGCTACTGCTTTATATATTTAGATATTGACATATATCACAGTAAAATCAATTCGCTGGTATAACTTTCAGCAAGAAAGCAAATAGGAATATTTTACCAAACGTGGAACAGCTCCTTTAAATGTACCACTGAAGAATCAGGATGAAATAAAACAACATGACATTTTGCGCTCGAAATTTGAACACACTTGAATTTATTCTGATTAAATTGGGCCATATATCATCTATATGTTATTCACAATACTCTATCACTGCCTCCTCAAACGACCCCTTCAAAGTCATATCTAAAGGATATGTTTGATCCGCTCCTTTTAAGTTCAAAAATGTTTGGTAGTGAACATTTTTAAGGATTTTAATGTTGTGAGTTAATTCTTTCCAAATGCATTTTCTCTTTTATACAGGTTGGCTGAGCAACACAGGAACATCTGATTTTAAAGTTTAACAAGTTTCCCTGCGGACTAGAAATAGAAAGGATTGTGGTTTGTACAGAACACTGCTGCTCATGAAAATGCGGCCAAACAATGAACAGAGAGAATGACAAATGAGGTGTTTTACAGGAATGATTCTTAATTACATACAAAAGGTGCCATTTAGAGCCCATTGTCCTGCCTGAAAGTTGGCAGACCTCGGCACAGTGCGGTGTCTGCATCCTTTCTTTCTCTTTCTGTATTTGTTTTTCTTTCCCCATTTTTAGGGTCACACAGCATAACTATTCTGAACCCTTTATAATTTCCACAGTAATCAGTCTGTTCTTTTTTTTTTTTTCTTTTGGAGGCAAAGCTTTAATCAAACATCTCATAGCCTCTACCAGCCAGACATGTGCTATTCTGACAGAGAAACCAAAAAGCATGCAATTACTCCCAGAGGACCCGTCCCTCCTCTCCGCTACAGCTGCAGGAAAGAGGGAACTGCTCCAAACACATCCTCCTCCTCATCCTTTCTCTTCGCGTTCTCTCTTTCGTCTTTGTGTTGGAAAATAAGATTGCCCCCCAGCCCAAACCATAATGACAGAGGACGTACAGACGTGTTTTGTAATGTACACACATGTAGAAACACTGACTAGAACAAGAGATTACTGCTCTCTTCCTCTACAGAAACATCACCTTATGATTAATAATGAGGGTTTATCCTGTAATAGCCTCTGTCGTTTGTGAAAAGGTTAACATTTCAGGTTTATAACCTAAATATAACCAATGGAGGCCTTTTATTTGGCATCTAATTAAACATCACAGAGAATAAAAGTAACTGAAGCAAAGTGAGTTGCCTTTAGTCCTTTTTCATTGTATGAAAATCTTTTATGGTCGGGAACAGTGGTGTAGATGAAGAGCTGTATCTATCTAAAACTTTAATTATATTAAAACCATTAGTCGTCATGTTTATTGCTCTGCCATCTAAACAATACCAATCCAATCAACTCTATTCAATCTATCCTCCTGAGATGGCAGAGTCTGCCAAGGTTCCCACTCAAATGTCAAATTCCCTGCTTTCACCGACTATAAAGTTGATTTTCCATGAATGAATGGAAAAACAGTCCGCCTTTGTGCTGGTCAGATCAAATCCAGCAACATTATTTTGTTCCCTGCAATTTGCAAGTTTTACTTACTAGTTCACAGGCAACTTAAACGTTTTTTTTAAACTGCTTAAACAATAAACTGAACAAAATATTTCTTCAAGATCAAAAGTTTTACAAACTTTACATCTGGCTTTTCGGTCACACTCACACCTAATCTTTGGAATCATAGTTTTGTGGCCAAAGCTCTTAAAATCGCGATTTCCCTGACATGTTTGCCTTCATTAGCCGATAAAGGAAAATGCACGCGCGGAAAGGAAATAAAAACCACACAGCGAACAAATTAAATAACATGATATAAAAATATTTTTCGTAGAAAATATACAATTTTGATAAATGGCAACTCAAATTTTAACATGTTAAAAACAAAAGCCCATGATATTCCATTACTTGACCCATAAACATGATCAAATCCATTGACTTTCTATAATTCTACAATATTCCTGAAATTTCATGGCCATGTGGGAGCATCGTTCTACTGAATGATTAACTGAGGCCACCTCATAGTGACAATAACAAGGTTTGAAAAGAAAATTTAGACAAAAGCAAAGCGATGGCATTTGTCCAATTTGATGGTACAACATGTCCTAAAAACTTTCTAAATTAAATATACATTGTGGAGGAAACCTACAACTGACCCAAACAATAATACAAAAAAGAGGACTGGAAGCTGCCTGGAAAAAAATCACCATCTGTGCGCTCACAGAGCAAAAGACAAACTTATTTAGAGGCAGACAAAATATTTGGTGGAGGGAATTGCTGTCCGTGCATGAAGGGAGCTCTGAGCTCAGTCACTGGCGGTCTAATTTGTTGGTCATTTTAAAGTCATATTTGTTTCAAGGGAGCTATTGTTAATTTGAGGACATACAGTTGGTACGGAAAGTATTCAGACCCCTTTAAATTTTTCACTCTTTGTTTCATTGCAGCCATTTGCTAAAATCAAAAAAGTTCATTTTATTTCTCATTAATGTACACTAAGCACCCCATGTTGACAGAAAAAAACAGAAATTTAGAAATTTGTGCAAATTTATTAAAAAAGAAAAACTGAAATATCACATGGTATTCAGACCCTTTGCTGTGACACTCATATTTAACTCACATGCTGTCCATTTCTTCTGATCCTCCTTGATCCTCCTTGAGATGGTTCTACTCCTTCATTGGAGTCTAGCTGTGTTTAATTAAACTGATTGGACTTGATTAGGAAAGGCACACACCTGTCTATATAAGACCTTACAGCTCACAGTGCATGTCAGAGCAAATGAGAATCATGAGGTCGAAGGAACTGTCCAAGGAGCTCAGAGACAGAATTGTGGCAAGGCACAGATCTGGCCAAGGTTACAAAATAATTTCTGCAGCACTCAAGGTTCCTAAGAGCACAGTGGCCTCCATAATCCTTAAATGGAAGAAGTTTGGGACGACCAGAACTCTTCCTAGACCTGGCCGTCCAGCCAAACTGAGCAATCGTGAGAGAAGAGCCTTGGTGAGAGAGGTAAAGAAGAACCCAAAGATCACTGTGGCTGAGCTCCAGAGATGCAGTAGGGAGATGGGAGAAAGTTCCACAAAGTCAACTATCACTGCAGCCCTCCACCAGTCGGGGCTTTATGGCAGAGTGGCCCGACGGAAGCCTCTCCTCAGTGCAAGACATATGAAAGCCCGCATAGAGTTTGCCAAAAAACACATGAAGGACTCCCAGACTATGAGAAATAAGATTCTCTGGTCTGATGAGACCAAGATTGAACTTTTTGGCGTTAATTCTAAGCGGTATGTGTGGAGAAAACCAGGCACTGCTCATCACCTGCCCAATACAATCCCAACAGTGAAACATGGTGGTGGCAGCATCATGCTATGGGGGTGTTTTTCAGCTGCAGGGACAGGACGACCGGTTGCAATTGAAGGAAAGATGAATGCGGCCAAGTACAGAGATATCCTGGAAGAAGACCTCTTCCAGAGTGCTCTGGGCCGAAGGTTCACCTTCCAACAAGACAATGACCCTAAGCACACAGCTAAAATAACAAAGGAGTGGCTTCGGAACAACTCTGTGACCATTCTTGACTGGCCCAGCCAGAGCCCTGACCTAAACCCAATTGAGCATCTCTGGAGAGACCTGAAAATGGCTGTCTACCAACGTTCACCATCCAACCTGATGGAACTGGAGAGGATCTGCAAGGAAGAATGGCAGAGGATCCCCAAATCCAGGTGTGAAAAGCTTGTTGCATCATTCCCAAGAAGACTCATGGCTGTACTAGCTCAAAAGGGTGCTTCTACTCAATACTGAGCAAAGGGTCTGAATACTTATGACCATGTGATATTTCAGTTTTTCTTTTTTAATAAATTTGCACAAATTTCTACATTTCTGTTTTTATCTGTTAAGATGGGGTGCTGAGTGTACATTAATGAGAAATAAAATGAACTTTTTTGATTTTAGCAAATGGCTGCAATGAAACAAAGAGTGAAAAATTTAAAGGGGTCTGAATACTTTCCGTACCCACTGTAAGCTTCAGTAAACCGCTATCGTCAAACAAATGATAAAGAGATTATCATGGTTAACCGCTCAACAGTAAAAACAATAAAAAACAACAACAAAAAAGAGTATTTTTGTAAAATATAAAGCACTGTGGAATAAATAAGCTCTAAAAGTAAAGCGAGGGTGCCTTCAAAAATAATGCCAAGAATAGTTTTTATCAGTCACTTTAAAAAAAAAAAAAAAAAAAAAAAACTCAATCTCAATATTTGGTGTGACTACACTTAAGAGGCGTTTTATAGCAGGGAGGTTGTTCAAAGAATTTAGAAGGACTTCCCACAGTTTGACTCGAGCTGTCTCAGCAGCCTTTGTCTTTTCATGTAACCACAGACTGACTCGGCGATGTTGAGATCAGGGCTCAGTGGGGGCCACACCATCTGTTGAGGCACTGCTTGTTTTTCTTGTCGCTGAACACACTTGGTGTGACTCCAGCTGAGTTTTTGGGGTTGTTGTTGTTTCATGGCCGCATATTGAATTTCAGGGCCTGTGGTGCATCAGAATCTACATATATATATATAAAGTGGCTCCAACTTTTGCACAGTTCTGTATGAAGAAATACAGAAATCATTTTATCTCAGGCTAACATGTAACAGCTTTGACAGTGAAAGTCCAAGTTTGGGGCATGGGAGGGATTTTTTTTGACTACAGTAGATGCTACATGATGGCAAGGAGATGCAATCACAATTTTCAAAATAAAACAACGAACTACAATACCAGTTACTATTATCAATATAATTATCAACACAACAAGCGTTGTCACCCCAATCATTAAAACAAACATGCTCGCCATTCTTGCGTTTTTATTTTCTGGTCCTCATTTTCGAGAAAAGTTTGAAGCTCGCTACATGAATTACATCCTCCACACCTCGAAACGACTCGTGACTGTTGAGAAACTCTCGCGAGACTTACCGCTTCAATTTTATGTTGTACTAACTGAAAGTTTATAAAATCTTTATTTTCCAAAAATACTTCTAAAATTATCAAAAAATGTTGAAAAAAAAAACAAAAAATGTTTTCTATGTAGCCAATATATTTTTCTTATTTATTTTAACAACAAAAGTATTTGGGCTATTAAGCAATTGTTAGGTCAAATCTCGGGAATTGCTTCAGCAACTCCAAACTACTGCTGCTTGTCTCACGCTGGAAAAAAAAACAACAACCCGAAAAAGGTGGCTTGGAGCATTGGTAGCATTGAATTTATGCATCACAGCCATAATCTGTTTTCATCAGATATTATCATTATGTACTTTATCTACCTTATGAATAATGGATCCCCATGCTTGAACCTTCTCGCTCTACCGTTGCCAGCTTAAAAGACAATAGGTGGTCGAGTTTTTCCTACATTATATTATTTTCCTTTTTTTTATTATTATTATTATTATCTGAGACTTTCTTTTGTGAAGCGTTTCGTAATCACAAAAAATGAAAATATTTCAGTAAGAGCTCTTCAGATTAAACAAATGTTACACATATATATATTATATATATATTAATAACACAAAAATAGGAAAAATAGGAGAAAAAAACCCACAAAGGTCAGTAACAAATAAGAAAACACCTCTACATAAGAGAGGGGTTTTAAAGCGTGTCACTGTTACGCTGCGTTGTAAACGTGCTGCTCTTGAACGCACCCCTGACACGCTCTCTTTAGCGGCACATTTGGATTGGACAGATTACTCTGTGGAGGAAAATGGGAGACGATTTGGGCGACGAGTGGTGGCAACACGAGGGCAAATCAGGTATTTCGCTCAACTCTCGTGATTGTTTTCCAAGAGATGCGTTGCCGTGCCGTGCCGTGCCGTGCCGAGCGATCCCTTACCGTCGTTAAGCTTCGCAGCTGTTGCCGGAGTTGTCGGTTTTCCTCGCGGCTAAACTGTAGGCTAACGGTGGGTAGCTTAGCATCGGTCAGTTTTGAGTGTCTCGTTTCCTTTAGCAAAGCAAGCCCTGCGACATTTTTGTCAGTTGCCATAACGACGAGTGTTGAAACTCAAAGTACAGGCATGTTTTTTTTATTTTTATTTATTTTTTTTTTGTGTGTGTGCGGCTTTACTTCTGGTTTTGTTAGGACTGGGGGAAGTTAGCCTCGGTGGCATGAGGTGTTACGAGCAGATGGGTGTAAACACGTGTGTTTGTGTGTGTGTCTCCTCGAGTGTGTGTCGTCACAGGAAAGGTGACGTTAAAGATGCCTTGTATCTTTCCTTAAACCCCTAAAAGTTTCCTACACGCACACAACTTCACTCGGTGGTGGGAGAAGTGTTTAGATATGTACCGAAGTAACATGACAGAAATGCAACAAACAAACAAACAAAAAAACCCCACTTCATTACAAGTAACATTTGCATTACAGAAATCCCACTTGAATTAGAAACTAAACGCAGATGAGTTGTTAAAGTTGGTATGGTCCGCATATGACGTCATTAGATTATGAATACTGGTCTGGTGTTGTTAACGCTGATGGAAGATTGTCAGATTATTTACTGGGAGAGGAAAGAAGAAATTCTGATACACGAATCTGATTTCAATTTTATTTTCTCTGATCTTAAATTTTTTTTCTATAAAAAAAAAAAAAAAAAAAAAATTTACAGGGAAACAAATCACTATTTGGTCACAGGTTTACAAAATGCGAAACTATACACTGCGTTGTGTAAAGAAAGTAAGAAGACAAACAGGTTGGAAACCACTGGTTTGATCTTTAACAAAGTGTTGTATTTTAATAGCTTGTTATATTATCCATCGTGTCAAATCTACTGGTTAAAAGTAACTAAAGCTGTCCAACATATGTAGTGGAGTATGAAGTACAGAAATGTATTACAGTGGAGGTGTAAAGTAGCATCAAATGGAGACACTCGAGTAAAGTACAAGTACCTTGAAATTACACCTAAGTACAGTACTTAATGAAATGTCCTTAGTTACTCTCCACCACTGCTTTCTGCATTCATTCGTCCATATAACCATGTCCATCCCCATACATCAACAGAGAAAGTTCCCTGAGGCAGTTTCATGCGCTCTGCATACCAATAGAGGGCAGTCATGTCCTTTAGGGATTATTGACCTGATTGTGTTGGATAGCAAAGTGTTGCTGTGTTGCCAGCAGCATTAACTAACATATATTTGATATAAGGCATTAAAAAAAAAAAGTATATTTAGGTTGTTCAGACAAAGAAATATTCTCCCATATATTCTACCTTTTTTTTACATACGCACACAAATGCACAAATAGCTCAGCACTTGTAAATGTGTATTATGTCAATGTTGCTTTGGCCTTTAACTCCATTAAGTTATACATGCATCATAATATTCAAGCCCTGCTATAAATTGTCTGTCTTTAATGTTAATTGAAGAAACTGTTTGGTAATACTCGTTCTCATACGGATACAGGTAAATGCATGATGTGTATATGACTACAGCTGTTAGAGCTACAGATTAAGCAGCTGCTTAAAATTGACATAGGATTGGTAGAGAACAATCAGCTCTTTTGTAACGCATGTTCATTTGATCATGAGGAATATTCATTTAATTTCCAACATACAGAGTCAAGTGTTTGAATGTGCATGAAAAACAGCCTCCGCCACACAAGCAGCTAATTAAATGATCATTTATGAGAGCTTGTTCATGTTACAAAATCCCCCTGATAGTGAGTAAACGTTCAAAAACAAAATCACAATTCTTTCATTTAGATGTTTGCATTGTTTCCTTATGAAAGTTATGAGTTCACAAGATGGGCTGCAGTGCTAAATGTGTTGTAGTTTTTGGGCATGTTGGTCACGGTCAGGTCCGTGTTTTCCCTGCGTGCACGGTGAGAGGTTTGCCATTTTTCTGCCTTGTAGTGAGAGCTCTGCCTCTTCTGTTGGCGCCGTGTCCTTTGGTCCTGGGAATCCGTGTTGGACCACGTTTCTGATGCAACCCCGGAGGAATCTGATTGGCGAAGAGAGAAAGAACTGTCTGTTAAGAGGTGTTCACCACATGTTCAATCCTCCAGATTTATTTACTTGTTTATGAAGAATTTGTTTTTTTGTTCTTGTAAAGAAATTGGTGTGTTGCACTTTGGAAAGAGGGACAAATCTTCATTGCTGATATATAAGTCCGTCGTGGAAGTAGGGAAAACTTAGAAAGAAATGTATTTGCTGCACATGTGTAAGACTGAATCCTTCGTGTGGTAACTTAGGAAAGCCTTTGTACTTTTCATACAGAGAGATGTGTGCAACCGCTTCTTTTTGTAGTCGGGCAACTTTACCCTGACTGACATTTCATCCTCACTCGCATTTATATCCCAGAACTGCTTGACAGAAAAAGCTATGAGGCTGACAGAAAATTGACAAGGCAGAAAAGGAGAGTTGAAGTCTGTTAGATAGCGCATGGGATTGACTTTGAAGTCTTAAGAATAAAGCGGAGATTTGCAAGAAGCAGTGTGACTTTTATGGTGATGCATCTCGTGGCCAAATGCTCATTGATGATAAAGATTCTCATGAGGGCCTCTGTCAAGCCGCATTCTGCCCCAAACGGTCATCAGATGCCTCATCTCACCTTGCCAACCGGGGTAGTTAATGTGTTTCCGCATTTGTCATCATATGCATGTTATGCCGCTCTCTGCCGGCCTCTTGTACACAGGAGACGTTACGGTGTGCCCCAGTACTGTCAGCTACTTTCTTATTTAGACGACACAACTCATCATGACTTTGGTAACTACATTTAATTTATTAAAGGTATATGACGGCCAATTAGTGTCTTTGGCCGTTTTCCTCCGCCACACTATGGAACTGTACATTTTGTTATGAAGCACTTTTTCACAAAAGAAAAAACCCATGAAGGCCTTCATTACAGTTTTTGGGTTGATACTACTCTCTAGTGCATGAATAAGAATTGGCTAAACGAATTGCAGATAGTAAAATGGTTCCTGTTGACTGACATCATGCAGAAGTCATCGCTTTGCCTCATCTGTTATGGTTACCCATTTTAATGTTTGAGGCTGAGACAGTGTACTCACTGGATTTCTCTAAAAAGAAACTGTTTTTTTTTCTTTCTGTTCCTCATCTGAGTGCTCATTTTTAGTGACCCTCACTCATAGTCTCCTTTTAGAAATGAGTTCATTTTCCATTATGTTTTGCAATTGTACCCATACCTTTTTCATTTTCTGGATAGTTCTGCTTCCCCTGTTTTCCTTACAATGCAGTTTGGCCAGGTGAAGGTTAAATAACCGTTTTGACAAGACAATATACATATTGTATGTGTTTGTGTGTGATTAGCATTTAAGTGACATTCAACTGACCAGTTTGGTCTATGGTAGAGTCATGTTTCATGGGCATTTTACAGACTAGACAAGAACAGGACATTTTCTTAAATTAAGCAAATTACCATAACTATGCATGACTTTACCTGCTGTAAAATGGTTCTTCATGAACTTGTTTTTTTTTTTATTTCTTTCTTTTGGGAGGTTTGGCAGGCAAGAGAGAATGTGCTGAATACTTTGGGTTGTTTTTTTTTCTCAGTAAATGAGGAACTGCAGATGAACGTGTTCAATAATTAATAAAATAGTGGAAAAAGGATTTAATTGTGTTTTAGTTGTCACTTTCAAATGATTCATACTTAATTGAGTTAGACTCTAATAATTACAATTAAAGTTAATCATTTTTATTCTAAATAGAAAATGCCTATATAAGAACATGTACTATAAAAACTGAAGACCCCCCCACCGCCCTCCACTAGGTTGTGTTATGTCAATAAAAATATGTTTTCCAGCCTTTGAATCAGCTAATAAGTAAGGCATTTTCCATAATTCAGCAAACAAACATCAAACCTGGCCTCTGTCTCTTTTTTTTGACACTAACTATCTTGCAACCCAACCCCCTGTCAAAAGAATTGAAGATGAAGAAATGAAAAACAACAAAAACACTTTTAATGAACAGAAAATTACATAAAACATAAACATAAAACATAACATAAAATTATGAATGGTTTATAATACATTTGGTTCCAATGATGTCTCACTTAGTTCCAGGCACACGTCGTACAGACAAAAGGTTGTTAAAGTCACTAAGTCTAGACACTAACTAGATCAAGTAGGCTTTCCAAAGGCTCTTCTTGGACACTTCAGAGCATTTTTTTTTTAATGATTGTTCCTGAATACGCCAGACTCTGTGTTCTCATTAGAGGAAGTGTATTGTTTTAGATGTCTGGTCTTAGAATGAGACTGTGGTTATTTTTTTCTCATTTAATCGCAAAGGCCACTTACTGTAATATTAGAGGAGTGGGATGCTGGAGAGTTAGCAGGGGATATAGTGATGCTACTTGTAATCTTTCCAACGCCTTTTACGTGACAACCGTTGGCCACAATCTGAGTCCTTTGCTCATGTCGAAGATAGTACGGCCCAACAGGTTGTGGGATGCTGTGGGTTGTACCACTCAGGGATTGAATGTATGGGCTCCCCAGGTGGATGTGGATCTTGCTGTCTTCCGTTGCGATGATACTGGGACTTGTGTCGGTGCTGCTGGACTTGTGATGCTGCCAGCTGTTCTGCCGCTCTGGAGTCTTGCAGAAGACGGCCTGATTCGTAACCTCCGTCGGCTCTGGAGAGCAGGTCCTGACCGTTACGATCTGAATGGGGGAGTTGTTGTGGTCGGGCGTGACAGAGCGCGATGAATTGGGACTCAGCACCTGAGGGACGGGTGCTCCGTTTAGTGGGGAGATGGTGCGGTCGGGGCTTAAAGACGGAGATCTGGTATTAACTGTAGGTGGACCTGAGTTCTGGATGATGGTGATTCTCTGCTTGGGTGAGGCTCCGCTTGTCGGGATGACAGCTGTGCTGGTGTAGGACGTGGCTGTGTCCCCGGTGGGGCTGCTGATCTCCAGTGTGGCCGTGTTGAGGATATGATGTGGCGTTACTTTGATGTGCAAGGGCTGCCCTGGTGTGTGTGTTAACATCATAACGTCTCCATTAACGGTTTGGTGCATATCTATTCCTGAATGGCCACTGTACTGGCCTATGTTGTTGTTTGCACTGTTCAAGCTGTTAAGACTGTTGACGAGAGAGCTTCGTCTCTTTATGATCTCGGTGTTGTGGTTTGGGTCCTTGTCACCGTTGTCTTCATCTGATTTCTCGCCGTGCCCGCTGTAGTCGGGAAGCAGGTTCTCTGCGGGTTCAGTTTGCACCTCCTTAGTGGTCTGACGATGGTCGGAAAAGTGGTTGTCGGCACCAGGCGTCAGATTCTTAATTTGTCGATAGCTGTTCAGCTCACTAGTCAGTTCCTTCATCTCTCTGGCCAGCTCCTGGTTCTTGGCTTCTTGCTGGGTGAGTTTTCTCTGCAGTGTGGATTGATCCGTCTGCACCCTGCAAATGGACTCCTCCGTCCCCATCAGCTTCTGGAGTTTTTCCTTCAGGGCATCCACTTCTCGAGTTAAGAGTCTGGATTTAACCTGCTCCTTCTGAAGACGACAAAGGAGGAGGTGCTCCTGGTTGACCTCCTGCTTCTCTGCATGCTCATACTTGGAAAGCTCCCTCTTTGCCATCTCTAACTCCTCTGTTAGAGCTCGGGATCTCCTCTGTTCATCCCTAAACCTCCTCTCCAGGGCCTCAAAGTCCTCCCCAAATTTCATCAGTTCTCCCTCCAACGACACCTTGTCCTTGAGTCTCTTTTGCAGCTCCTCTAGCTCCTGGGTCAGTTCTTTAACTTTGTTGTCCTCTGTTTGGCAGTGACGGGTAGTGTTGTTTGGAATAGAGTTGTATGTGTACTTCTCCTCTTTTTCTTTCCTGTTTTCCAAGACTTGTAACCTTTTCTTCATCGCGGCCATTTTAGTCTGTAGCTCTCTGTTCCACTCCTCCTCTGTTCTGAGTCTGTCTTGGAGCTCATCCTTTTCCTTTACTATTCCCTTGATCTTTTCCTCAAAATCTGCCTTTGACCTCAGTGCCTCCTGCAAGTCCTCTCTCAGTCTCTCTGTCATTGTTGCCAAATTACCTTGCTCATTTCTTTTGCCGTCCTTCCTATTAAGTTTTTCCTCAGCCTCTCGGAGCCTTTCGGCCATGCTCTTTCTGTCCTCCACCAAAGCTACAGTCAGTGACCTGAGCTTGCCCAGGTCCTGTCTAAAGACCATTTCACTCTTTTCCAGTCGACTTTCAACAGCCTCTAGCTCTCTCACCCTGAGTCTCAGATTATCGAGCTCGCCAGACAGCATCTTGCTCACCTCTCGCTCCCGCTCCAGGCTGCTCCTCAGAATATTGCTGTCCTGTTTGCTTTTGCCTAAAGCCCCTTCCATCCTATCCAATTCACTGATTCTGCTGTTGAGCTTCTCAACCTCAACCTTCAGGCTACGGCAGTGGCTGCTCTCCTTCGCCAGTCTGCGGTCCAGGTCTCGACACTGATCTGCCATGCGTATCAGCTCCTCATCCTTCCCCTCCATTTCCTCCACCCTTCTCCTCAGCACCTCCACCTCTGACAACAGGCTCGGGGCTGTCATGGTGTTCTGGAGGATGGTAACTCGATTGTGATGCTCCACCCCGAGATGCAGGGATTTGAGCTCCTCTTCCAACTTTGCACCGGGTTTATCAGCACTGACCTGCTGCTTGATATGATCAGTGATGGCAGTCAGTTCTTTGATCCGGCGCCTCTGTTCCTCCAGCAGCTGGCTCAGACACTGTTGCTCCCTCACAACTAGCAGTGCAAAAGCCTTCAGCTCGGTCAGCTCTTCTGTTAGAGTTAATACTTCTCTTTCATTCTTCCTGTCCTTTATTTCCTGGTATTCTCTCTCCTTTGTGATCAGTAGCTTGAGTCTGTGGAGGAAATGAAATAACGGTTACGTCAAACAGAACACTGTGGCCAGATTTGATTGTGTAACCAACATGTGTTTTCGTATGTTTACTTAACATTTACAACCTAAATTGTGTATTTGTTGTTGTTGTTTTTTAGAAGAATCTGAGTAACATCTTTTTGCCTCCTAAAACTACTACAGAAGCCACGCAAACTTTGTTTTCCCTCTTGTAGATGTCTCATGTAAAACATGTAGACATGTCTGTATATTTCTGTGTAGTTTTTCATTTCTCTCTAAGGCAGCGTGCAATGATGTTTAGACTGGCGCGGCAGATGCTCGCGCGGCAGGGAGTGTTTGTTAATTAAGAAGTTCCTCTACCCTTGAGTACCCCCAACACCACAGCCAATCACCCTCCTTCTGTGCACCTCGGATGACACCCCGTTTCCAGCTAGGAGAGGCAGGAATTCCCCCCTGTTCTTTAAGTAATTACAGACTGGCTACTTTAACCAACTGCTGTCACTCCTCACATTCCCCCACACGCATACCAGCAATGTACAAACACATTTAATTGATACTGTACATTCTGGGTCACGTCTTATTGCATGTGATGCACTTTTCAGACATGATTTCTCCCCAGTGCATTTTTTTGCTATTTAAATTCCCTGAGTTTGGACTATTTGCGACTACTGTTGTATACTGGTGGTATGAAGTGTGCTCACATTTAGCTCTACTTCTCTATATTTTTAGAGTCTACTTAATGTGTTCCACATTTTGTACTTTAGATGCAGGTTTTCCATTGTGCCCATGTGGGAAATAGTTGTTTTTTTTATTTATTTTTTTTCTCAACACTTGACAGAAAGCTTGCAGAAGGTGGCTATTCATATGTCATCAAGATCTGCCGGACGGCTAATATTACATGTCAATTTTGAGACCGTACATCGCATTTGGTTTTTTTTTTTCCCGTGAAAAGTACAACATTGACATCATATGTACTTTTGCTTTTAAGACTTGTGTTACTTACAGCTTTAATGATTGCGTGGGTGGGTTAAATTAGTGACATTTTAATGTTCCTTCTGAAATGAATGGCTGTTTGTGACTAATAGGGAGGTGGTAGACTGCAGCTTAACCTCAACATGAGTTCTTGGAAGGTTTTACTCGGTAAGATTGCAATTCCTTGCAAAAGAAAAGCGTTGCATAAAATAGTAACTTCAAATTTAAATTCGATGGGTTTCAGAGTGAAACCTGATTTTGTTATCTTTAAATCCACAACTTCGATACCTCTTGAACTGCTCTTTACCCAACATTTGCAGAATTAGCTCATCTTATAGTCATAAAACAAGTTTTTAAGTAACAATTGTTTCTAATTGCACGTTTACATCCTTTCGCTGTTAAACAGTTTTTGTTCCTACCTGTGGGGTTCATCTGTCCTTTTTTAAAATCCTCAGAGAATAAATGATGTCTATTCTTTCACCTCTCCCTTTCCCGGAGATCCCAGTGATGTGGACATTCCATCCGGAAAACCAAACATTATGAGAAGTGCTCTGCACACCGAGTCTCACTCGCAGTCAGTGGCGCCCATTACATCATCAGCAAGTCCTTATATGGGACTGTACAGGCTCTACCGCTCTGTGTGTGCATGTATGTGTTTTTTCTGGAGTTCAGCCCATTGCAGATGAGGTCATTGTGTAGCCATGCCAAAAGGGCTAATGGGAAGGACAGAGTGTGTGTGTGTGTGTGTGTGTGTGTGTGTGTGTGTGTGTGTGTGTGTGTGTGTGTGTGTGTGTGTGTGTGTGTGTGTGTGTGTGTGTGTGTGTGTGTGTGTGTGTGTGTGTGTGTGTGTGTGTGTTCGCGAGAAGACGAAATCTTCTTTTGCAATTGAAACTTGATAACTCTCAGTTTAGAGGATTAGTTTGAGCAAACATGTTAACCAAGTTCCAAACCTGACTTGGCATGTCTGAGGAACCGTAGCTCTTCTAGAAACACGCAAACTGCATCATATGCTGTGTGTGTGTGTGTGTGTGTGTGTGTGTGTGTGTGTGTGTGTGTGTGTGTGTGTGTGTGTGTGTGTGTGTGTGTGTGTGTGTGTGTGTGTGTGTGTGTGTGTGTGTGTGTGTGTGTGTGTGTGTGTTCATATGTTTTAAGAAGAGAGACATGTTTTGTGAGTTGTAGCTGCTTTGCCTGAGGCCTGATAACCTGACTGGGAGATGACATCATCAGTTCATCGGCCCTCAATTACATCCATATGTCCCTTTACTCGCTCCCTCTATTCCTCACACTCTGTCTATATCTCTTTCTTTGTCTGTCATTTAGTTAATAGTACTGAAAGTGCTGCAGGAGAAAAACATAAACATAGGTCTGGTCATGTTCCCCTCTGGGAGCACTTATTTGCACTGTAGCTCCCAGCTCTAGCTTTCACTGGGAAATAAACTTCTGGTAGTGTTTCTTTCCGTCAAGCAAACCCACGCAGGCCCCAAATAAAAGAGAACTATTCCCCTGGTGTCATGTTGCCATCACACAAGAATTTACAAAACCAGCAAAAAGTTGCACTTAAATTTCACTTGGTATACATTTACAGTAAACTCACCAGCCTTTTCACCCTAGGCATGAATATCCGTGCCCATTTTTCACATTCATCAAAGGCAACAAAAGCTTCCACAGCAGGGCCAAATGTGTGCGGCAGGAAAAACTAACAATGATGACACTCGTCCACTAAAATCATTCAGATGCGTGCGTGACAGCAACAAGGAATCACACTCACGGTTTACATATGCAGAGCAAATGTACAAACAATGTTTATACAGCGCTGGAAAGTTTCTGTCATTTCCATATTAAGCTTCTCTCTAACAGCAAACATTTCATAGCAGCTGCATTTAGGTCTTTAGCCCAGATCAGCTATAGTTTAACATGTAATTTCCTTCTAACAGAGAAACTGCTGCCCTGGTATACAGTTACTAATTATGCCCGTTACATAAGTTAGTGATGTAAGGGCTGTATTATGTGCCTGGTTGGCATCAGCTTTAATCCCTTAATTGATTCAGGACAACTCGGTCGGCCTGTTTCAAACACTAACAGATTAACATTTCATCTCTAATGGATTTGGATTTGGATCGGTGATTACTTGGTATAATGGGTATGGCTATTGTTGAGGATCATTAAAATGTTTTGTTGAAACTGTTTTGGTGGTGGAGATCGGTTTAGTCTCCCCTCATTGAAATAAATTGCAGCCTTTATGAGTGCAGGATTAAAGCAGGTCTGTCGTATTAAGTTTTATTCATTTTGCTGAGGTGTACCCAATAAACTGGAAACTAAGATTAAACTCCAGTGTAAAACCATCTCCAGTTCTGGGTGAAGAAGCTAAGCTTCATTTGGTGATTTAGTGGTGTGCAGTGGTCATTATTCATGAGCCCCAGTAATGGGGAACAATGCAATATAAACAACAATTTAATTCAAACTTAAGATAAAAATTGCCACAGGAGTTTACTTTGCCTGCTTCTTGGGAACACCGTTTTCCTTTTTTATTCTTTCTCTTTGGGAATTTGAGTTGAGTTTGAAACTCAAAAGGCAGAAATTTAGCTCCGATCCAAGTTAAATAAAATTAAAAAAAATTCACACCTCGCTCCCACGTGACTCTTGCACAACACTAGGGATGTCCCAAACTCGATCACAGGATTCAGCCTTTTGTGATTGATTATTATTGGCATTAAAAAAATCCTTTTGGCTGCTCAGAATATGTCAGCCATCAGAAACGTCCCTGTGCTCTCTTAAAATACTGGAACACGTTTAAAAAAAATCTTTACTCTGTTCAAATGAATAAAGAAGTGAACCAAGACCAGGCACAGTCACGTTGCTCGTGTTTGGGATTTATTTCAGCGAAATCTCATTGGTGAACCACATTTCTAAAATACAACTGTTGACTTTAAACTACTCGTTAACTATTTTGCTCGTGTTGAAGATAAAGAGCGGTTGTTTAAAGCCTGTTTAAAACTTCCTGCCACAGCGGACCAACAGTCACTCTCTATGGATAGCATACAAAATACAACAACACGTGGAAATTGTTTATTAGCTACAGTATACCGTAGTTGTTAGCAGATCAGAGGAGTGTATCTCTAATAAATCAACTTTTTTGTTGTTGTTTTTTTTGTTTTTTGCCTTGATCCTTAAGATTCTTTAGAAAGGAAACAGTTATTTTGAGATATTTAGTTTGTTGTGGAATGTGAGGGAGAAATCCTCCTCATTCCTTGCAATAGCTCTCCGCTCCCAAACCAGAGTTCATGAGGTTTTGTTTCCTTCAGGGGGAGGGCCTGGCATCGGCATCACTTGTCCTCAATTACAAGCAAGATCTGACTCCTCAAAAGTTATTTCTAAAAACAAACTCCACTCAAACACTGCCGGTATTTAATATGCCCCTTTTGTGAGTCAAGCACGCTCTCTTCTGTTTTCTGAGAGCTCCTATTTTCATCCAGAGGTATAATTTAAAATCCTGATTGATTTTTTTTTTTTTTTTTTTGGTAGTGTTCTAAGCGTTGCTGTATAGGGTCATAGAAATGGCAAATGGACGATGGAAACCGAGAAGCAGCTGCTCAGATACTCTGTTCTGGCTTTTCTCTCTTCATTTATCAGCATGTTTAATAAAATTGAACGTACGACTAAACTGACCTCATACACTCGGTATTGATAATTAATGGGACCAACAGCTTGTGATCAGAGCAGCGGTTCTGCTCCGAACTGATGCACTGCCAGGCTTCTATGGTAATTTATGAACATCTTCTCCGGACACATTATTGGCTGAAGAAGGCAGAAGAGGGATTCGTATGAATGTGAGGGATGGACAGAACAGCTGTGGGTTTCCGCTAAAGCAAAGCCAAGTTTACTTTATCTTTTTTTTAATTTTTTTTATTATCGGAGTCTTAGAGAACTTGTCCTCCATCGTGTTTAACCGATCAAGTGTTTGTGTTTTTTTAAATAGAATGATTGTTTGTCAGCCATGCTAGCATTGTGTCTCTAGTAATGGCAATGCCACTGTGTCTGTCTGTTGGTCGGTTCACCACTTTGATTTAAGACTTTTCTTATATTAATATTAACTTTTGTGCAGAAGTTCATTTACCTCAGAAGATAAAAGCTTTTGTGATCTCCTGACTTTTCCTCCTGCACCACCAGAAGGTTGATATTTTAGTCGACAGTTTCAACCACTACTGAAGAGCAGAGGATGAGTTCTACTGATGCTGGTGGATTGAAAGTCATGTTTCCCTCAGGGTGGAAATGTAATAACCTGGATTACCTGCCGGATCATAATCAGGTCAAATTTGTCCAATACTTTGGTTTATGACTGAGGAACATGAAAAACATATGCTTACTTTGGAGCAGCACAATGTTAGCATTGTCAATGTTAGCATTGTCAATGTTAAGTGTAATAGCTGACTGTTGTATTTATCCCAAAGCAGAGCTGTGTGCAGCGTCGTAGAGTTTTATATCATGTGCTTTCCCGCATCTGGAGCACTTACAGATGATGTATTGATGAGAAGGCCACATCAGATGGGAAGTGAAAACATGATGGATTTAAAAGTGCTTTCAGGCTGTTGGGTAAAAACTATGAAGAGTTTGTGATTCCGAACTCAAGTGGACAGATGAGAATGTGGACGTCTTTTGTGTGTTGAACATGTGTGTGTGTGTGTGTGTGGTTAATGCTGGGATGCTCTCAGCCCAGTGACAGATCATAGGAAACACACACAGGCTTTGAGCATGTTGTGATCGTTGAGGTTGGAACAACCAGATTGCCACATTGGCATTGTGGTGTGTAGATGTAATCATCCTTTGACACGCAAAGGGAATCACACTATAGCATAAAATGATTACGTTGCGTGACTGGAATTTACTGTATAATTCAGAGCTAAAGCAGGTCATCTGCTCTCCACATGGCACCTGGTGGAGCTTCTTTTTCAGGGAAATGAAAAAGAGAGGGATGCTGATTTTAAGCCAGGCTGAGTGGCTCTTTTGGCTCAGACCGTACACTTTGAAAAGAAACAGATAGGGAGATTGAAAGATATTTGAAGAGGATTTGGAGGGGGAGTGGAAATTCTTTCAGTTAAATATTTAGGCAACGGCAAAGCAAGAAGCAAGAAAGACGGGATGGAGAGAGAGATGAAAGGCAGCGGCGCATCGCTCTGCGCCTCATGTTGTTTCCCGTGTGGATAAATGCAAGCATTGACTCGACTCAAACCTACTCGAGCCAAACTCAAAGAAGCTGGCGTGCAGTTGGGAATGCAAAGAAAGGGGAAATAAACTCATCTGTTCTTTTGAACAAACATACACATGAATACATTCAAGGGGGATTATGTAATTTATTGGGTTGAAGAGTAGGACAGCAACAAGGGTTTTCTCAATCAAATTTTCTGCAGAGTATTTTGCTGAATAATTAATATATGTAAAAAAGTAGTAAAAGTAGTGCAAATAACTATAAAAAAAACTTTCTAAAGCCCAAAGTGAGATGTTAATCCCTTGAAATTAGGAGGGTGTTACTAGGTAATGTTTATCGGGGGGTTTTTTGGGGACAGATTACTGAAACATTCAATCTTGATGGAGGTTAAATGTCTCTGAATTTAACTAATCAAGTGGAATAATGGTTTCAGCTCCAGATAAAAAGTCACCAAAGGAAAGAAGAAGAAAAAAAAAAGCACCTGTTGATATCCTCAACTGTCTAAATTGATGGTCAGCTGATGCTTCGGATTATGTAATAAATGAAATTATGATGTTTTAGATTAGGGCTTTTCAGGGAATACTTAATCCTCAAGAGGGCAGGCAATGAGATGAAAGAACTTTTTGTTTCCAGCTCTGAGGAATGCATGAGCCACACAGGGTTCCCACCACACCACAGACATGCTGTCTACTCATGTATTAATCATCATTAGGCCAAGATGGACCACAAAGCCTTTATGTGTGCATGTTTAAGGTTTCCACATTGTATTTGAACAGACTGAATTCTAGTAAACTTAATCACTCTAGTGGCATGACTATTTTGGGTCTTTAATTGCATGTGTGCTTGTGGTGGTTCAGTAAAGCTTTTTTTTTTTTTTTTTTTTTTCTTTCAGTTTGGCACGCAAATGCAGACAACTAGTCTCCTTCCAAGGTTGCAAGCGCAGTGCGGGTCCAGTCTCTGCACAGATTACAGAGTGGACGTCGGTGGTACATGAGCCGAGACAACCAAGGAGTTCAACCAAAGAGCCTTGTTATGGGCCTTAAATTGCATAGACAAACCAGTGACCACCTTCACGTTAGACATAGCTATACCCGTAGGCCACATCTAAATGTGCTCTCTGTTTGAGAAGGGAATCTTTCTATCCACCAGCAAACCCTCAGCCCATTTACTTAGTTTAGAAGAAGGCTTCATTCTGCGCCGTGTGGTATTGTTGAACTGGGCAGGAGAGTGCCAATTTAGACTGTACATGTAATTGCATGGGAGTGCATGTTTATGTGTTTACAAGGGAGAGTGAACAGAGCCAAGCTCGCCGCAAAGTCTAACCAAGTCCAGGATGTAATGGACTGTGTCTGAGTGGAGTAACTCTCGGTATCGTCTTGAGGTCACATACACTGTCTAGCAAAGATGCAGCGGCCAAGAGTGCCTTTACTCTCTCACTCAGCCATGAAGAGCTTTACAGACCAACATAGACTGAAAGAATCTAAGCCTGCACAAGTGTGCATCACACAGCTCAGGTCTGGCTTGTTCCAGTGTGCTGAAATACTTAATCCCTTAGCCTCTGGTCCGTGAGCTGTAAATCCTCATCTCTTTTACATCAGGAGAGATTCTAAAAGCCATAGATGGATGATTCTACAAGCCTAGCTTCAATACAGGCCACTAATTTAGTGGGAACTGTAAAATATATAAAAAAAAATAAAAAATTCTGGGGCATTTATTTGAGTTTGACGGTTTTGGTGTACAAACCTCTCTCTGTCCTGCTCCAGCAGAGTCACAAGGCAGTTGCTCTTGTGGTTGAAAGCCATGTGGCTCTTCTCTTGCTCCTCGAGCCTTCGGAGGGCCTCATTGTGAGAGCGGGACACCTCCTGAAGCTGCTGCATCATGTGTTTGGAGGAACGTTTCTGGGCCACCAACAGCTGACTGAACTGAGGGACAAAGGGAAAACAAAACAGGGCACTGAGGGGGAAGATGTCCGCGTACTTTAATCTCTTTCAAACATATATTTGCATTTAAATGCATAATCTGTAGGCAAAAAGACACGAAATTGATACCAAAGGCACTCTGGTTTCTGTTTATAGTTCGAGTTGTATTGACCAATCACGTTTGAGCAGGTAAACAGTGGATGTTGAGAGTAAAAGAGGCAAATGGCCAAAATGTAATCTCCAAGCCGTCTGATGACGATTTAACTTTTATTTGCTTTGTTGTAGTGATTTTAAACTATTAGTGTGTAAACTGACCACTGACTTCGTAGTCATTGTCTTCAACTCCATTTTAGTATCTGAAGTTAACAAGCTAGCAGTCCAGCCCAGAGCTGATGAGCTTTTGTAATTCAAACATTTTTAAGATTTCTTCTGCAACTCAAATACAACCTGCAGCAGTCAAGTTTTACCGAAACACTACTGGTGCCATAATCGGCCCTTTTATGAAAAGTTATACTGGAAAACTGTTGTCCTGAAGAAATAAAACCATACTGAGCCTAAAATGGAAATCCCTCAGTATACAAATGTGCGATCATTGCAGAAGGATAGAGCCGCCACGTGTAACACCTGTAGTGCAAAATAACAAATGAATGCAACGATGCAGCAGTAATAGATGCTCTTTTGTCAGACAGTAATGCATTCATCTCATTAAATTTGATTATCCGCTCCATATGGTGTCTAGTTTCTTACTATCAGCTGTCGGTACCTCAGCAGTTGGTTTTTTGTACACATCCTGCAAGTGGTCCCGCTGGGCCCGCAGGGAGTCTCTCTGCAGGGCACGGAGCACCATCTCCGGTCCGCCACAGCCATAGTGGGCCTTCAGTAGACCTGAATTTGTCTTCTCTGATTTCAGAACAGCAATTACCTCATCTCTGGCCTGGTGCGACAAACATTGCAGTGGCAATTTAAGTGACTTCTGACTTTCGCATGAGCTACGAAAAGAATGTGTACGCAAGAGTGAGCAGGTTATCGTACCTGTAGTTCACCCTCCAGAATACTGAGTAGAAACAACAAGTCATCGCAGGACAGGGCCTCTCTGGTGGGTCTGCCCTTCCACCTCTCTCTCTTGCCTTGCATATTGTTCTTCTGTCTTCTGGGTGGTGGTTTTGTGGGGCTGGACAGGGCGGATGAGAAGCTCCGAGTTGTATTTCTTTATATCATCTTACGTCCAAGAAACGACTTTTCTCCTTTTATCGAGAGGGTGCATGGAGTCGACCTAGGAGGAAGTGGAAAATGAGAAATGATTGGAGGTGGCAGCTGAACATTGTGGCCAAAGAGACCTGTGTGCCAGGTTGAACAAGGTCACTCATTGTGTCTCTACAGTACAAGTGGTTATTGTGTGGCTTTCATAAGGGATGCCGATTATATAAGCCTTTATGGGCTAATCCAATGTCAGAGGGCCTCTTGTCATAACAGTTAGTGTTACTGAAACGGATAGGCCTGCGCCTGGCATTACATTGTGCGTGGCTTATGTCATCCTATAGTCTTACTCTTAGCACATTAACAGAAATCGGTTACTTTCGCAGACAAAATGGAACAAAGGTTCCCATAAAGTAGGACATTGATTTCTGACCGTGTGTGTGTGTGTGTGTGTGTGTGTGTGTGTGTGTGTGTGTGTGTGTGTGTGTGTGTGTGTGTGTGTGTGTGTGTGTGTGTGTGTGTGTGTGTGTGTGTGTGTGTGTGTGTGTGTGCGTGTGTGCGTGCGTGCGTGCGTGCGTGTGTGTGTGTGTTAATGAAGAAAACCCCATCAGCTAAACATAGTTTGGTCGTCAACTCTAGTTGGTGTTCTCATCTCCGAGTCAGAAAGCAAGCAGGTTCGTATTAGTGAAAGATGATGTCATCGCTCTACTCTTCAGCTCTGCTTTTCTAGTCCAGGCTCTCTCAGTGGCCAAGAACGCCTCTAATTCCCTGGTTGTTGGTCAGGTTTCTTTAGATGAGTACCTAAAGGCCTTTTTTGTTTTGAGAAAAAGCAGTCGGTAGAAATGTGTAAGTGTCCAGAGGTATTTTTTCAGTCGGTCTGAGGGATGGTGTGTAAAACCTCCTCAGATCTTTCGTTGGTTTTAGCAGATCTGTTACTGAACATAAAATCAGTGAGGCTCCCTCCTCTCAGCAGTTCTTTCTCTTACAAAAGCACACAGACACACAGCATCTGCTTGTTGTCATCAAAGCCTGAGAGCAACCCGGAGTCTGTCTAAACATGGTGAACACTTGTACATAAGGGACACGAACATTTTGCAAGAAAAAGCGAACCAAACAGAAAGCCCTTCAGCTGCTTCAGACTGTTGCCAGTAACATCGTTCAGATACTAAATCCTTGTGAGAGTACAGGCTTACTTAAAGGATGGTGTCCACATAGAAGTAATTTTTCTCCTGGCCTTTGTGTGGAAAGAAAGAGTGATGTTCTCAAACTCCTTCCCTTCCTCCTGATACTCTCAGTATCAATCAGGAAGACAGATTAAGCTGTCTTGGCTCGCTGTGTATTCCCTCAGTTCAACTGCTAAAGAGACTTACTCATGGAGGATATTTACAAAACTGACTGCCACAGCGTACAGCTGCACAAAATGATCAAATCTTGTATTGATTAAGTATTGTTTATCCAAAGGTACAGATTTGAAGAGGGTCGCTGGTTGAGTTTGTGGACTAAAGAGAACCGCTATCAGTCGACTTGAATAGGTTAAAGTCAGGACACGTATCGGATCGAGACGAAGGCTGGCAGGAGGTTTGATGCGAGTGGTTGAGCTGTGGCACATATTTTCTGTGGTGGCCTGGGGTCTGTTTTCCTTGGACATGATGGGTGTTAAGATAGAAGTTTTTTTTCTTCTGCCCATCAGTGCTTTTAATGTGTGCTGTCAAGCCGTGACATGTGCCTCTGTTCTCCTGCCCTTGGCACTCAATTGACTAATGGTGATGGGATCTGAGCACCTCACACGTCTGTCTCTCTCTTACACACACACACACAGATGACACAAGTCAGCCTGTGTTCTTTGTTTAGTACACCCACAGTGTCTAGACAAGCACATGCTTACTGATGCCTCAGCACGCTTCCACACGATGCCAGGCATGTGAAAATACCTCGAAACTTCAGTTCTGGCTCAGAGCCAGAGTCAGCCTTGATAATGGTTGCCAGGGCTGCCCCCACTGAGGACTGTCCTCTGGCAGGTGGGTTGGCAGCATCACATGTAGCTGGCCGCCGCTGTTTATTTATCTGAACAGCACCCAGGGCAGCACGCCTGCATCCATCCTGTCTGCCCCTCACTCTTCTAAAGGGCACCGGCTGCACTCAGAACAAACCATTCCTATTTCCTGGAAATAATCTTTCACACCACTCTCTCTCTCTCTCTCTCTCTCTCTCACACACACACACACACACACACACACACACACACACACACACACACACACACACACACACACACACACACACACACACACACACACACACACACACACACACACACACACACACACACACGTAGGTGAGGTGAACAATGTATGGTCACACCTGTTCTTTGATATTGCCTAACGAGCTGTGTAATCAGGCTCCAAACTAAGTAGAGGTCTGTCACCGTTATGTGCAGCTTCTAATAAAGCACTGAGTCGCCTTATCTCTTTTTAGGTTTTAGTCTCTTGAGCTCCTCAGACATAAACTTCTCTCCATTAATTGAGCAGCAATTTAACATCTCATGTCTGAATAAACACCCAAGTCCCGTTCTTGTAAGTCACAAGACCTAACATTAAATTACATATGACATTTTTGTTTCAACACTGACAGATTTACATGCACAATATTGCGTTGTGTTATTGTTGGAAAGGTTTTATCTACAGTGCACCTACCAATTGCATTAGCTTATATGCCAAAGTGATGCTGTGACCTAATCCCCCTAGCGGCCCTCTGTGGTATTGCAGTTTATGGCACTTCTCCATTGGCCTCATTTTTCAGACCCACAAGCTCTGTCCACTTTTATAGTCAGTGGTTTATAAGCACTAATTTTGGCTGCAAACAGGAATTGTTTGGAATTTATTGGATAACAGCACAAACAAAAATATATTGCAAAAATAAATTTACATAAAGGTCTCACTTTATGCAACTTCTTGTACTGTCTCGTTGTGGGTGTTGGATAATAAATATCACACTACCTACTTGATGAAATTAATGTTTTATTAATTAAAAAAAAGTTATTCCACACATTTTCCCCAAGCCTCACACTTACAGGGATAACAAGCATTGTCATTGCCAGCTCAAGTAAGATATGATGTGTTGGTTCAGCTGTGTGTCCTCTGCTCTGTATATGTAAGGAGCCCTGACTCTTCACAGACGTCTCTTTTGTAATAGTGGCCAACGGTGGAGTTTTTTTTTTTTTTTTTTTTTTGATGCAATACAACCTGGCACATGGCTTCCAGGTAATTTAATTTCAAGCCCCCTGCTCCAGCTATTCATTCCTAACAGGCAGCTCATATCCACTTTATATCCACCTGTCATGGGAGGCTGGATCAGTCTGTGCCCCGGAGGCCTCATGGCCTCCAGTTTCCAGGGTCAAGTCGGCACAGCACTCTGTAATTCGCATTGTGTATGGCTGATGTATGTTTTGGCCGGAGCACAGAACTGCAGGCTCGGTTGGTAAGATTGATATAACAGAGAAATTATACAGTTTGCAAGCCAGCTAGAGAGAGCGGGAGAAGTGGAAGAGTCTGTAAATTTATTTTGTCACCAGCAATGCCGCTGTTGTGCTTTATGATTATGAGCTGCAATATTTTTAATGGATTTAGCATACAAACAGACAACCGCCTTCACTGCAGGTGTTATAATCACCCTCCCTAATGACTCCGTGTGCTTTGTTTGAGGTGGTACACTCCTGAAAGACTGTAGCGATTGTATTGGAGAAGAAAATGGTTATTTTATATACATTTTACATGACATTTGTTGCCACATACCATATTGATGACTCTTTATTTACATCAGGTAATTTTATGTTTTCACAAGTCTCACTTAGTGCCGGTTCAACTAAAATAAAACAATGAGAGCGAACTGAACACTTGTAACAGCATGAGGTAATGCTGTGCTGTGAGTTTAGATTTTATGCTCACCCTCTTTAAATAGTGTTATTTGGTTTAGCCTCCTTTCCACATCGTGGTATCGGGTTATTTATTTTGTGGGACTTGTTTCTTCTAGGTGGTCTTTCCTACATTATAGTAAAAGGTTTATAAATCAAACGGTAACCATAACTGTGGAAAGCAAAACAACAACCATTTGGCGGTCAGCGATATCATGAAGTATAGTCAAAATTGTTTTGTTATGATGTCAGTTGTGTCCTCGAGCAGTTTGTTCAACGGGGCTCTTTGGCAGAGGATTGCTCACCGGATAATGACTGTGAAATTGCAGCGTTTACCTCCGACTTGTGCGCACTGGTGTTCTGTGGTCCGACATGCAAGTTTAACCCCTACCCTCGCTCCGATGCTGTATCAGATGGTGGAGTCCATGTGTGTTGCATCAGTGTTGAGGATTAGATGCAAAGATTACAAAGAAAAGGAGGAGGGAGACGGATCCACTCCCTGGTTAGAAATTCTTAAAATGACATCAACTCTTCTTCTCTTACTAAAAAAAAAAAAAAAAAAAAAAACAGAATGGATGAATATTTAAATATCTTTCCATGGGTTAAACTGGCAGATGCTAAATTAATGTCTCTTACTTCACTAAAAGTCCGTTCAGAGATTGTGCCGGCTTCATTCGGCTGTGTTGGATCAGAACAGGCTTCCAAACCAGTTGTGATGTCATAAATCTTGCTCGCAGGTTCACGTCTTCAACTCAGATTTTAGGTGAGCGCCGACAGTAGATACATTTGAAAACGAGCTCTGAACATTCACCATTCTGCGCAGTACAGATGTGAGCGGAGGGACTTTAAGGAGTAGTTTTGCCGCCTGAATTATTTTGGCCAATTAGGCTATCCACAGTACACAGGTTCTTGTAAAAGCTTAAAGGCTTTGGAAGAAACCCAATTCTTCCAAAGCCTTGTATCTCTGATTAGCACCTCCTGTGTGACATCCTCAGGAGCTCCTATCACACTCTGCCAGTCAGGATTGGCTTCACTCAAACACGTGGAGGCTGGATGTACTCGTATAACTTTGGGGATTAAACTACACAGATCACTCAATCAATCAGCAGTGCAGAAAATGAAGGCTGTCACTGAGACAAGGCAGTTTTACTCCCGAGACCGCAGGCATTAGAGGTCAGATCATAGATACATTAATAAATCAGACTCTTGCCTATGCTGTAATTAAGATGAGAATCAGCTGAAACATGCAGGTCGTGCTCGTGCTCACCACACCCACATCCAAGGTCTCTGAACATCCAGCCTGGTTTGATGTAGGAGAGCTAAAGGTCAGCTGGAGCTGCCTGCATGCATGCTGATAAACACCCATTCTTTGGGAAGGCAATAAGTAGCTGACGCGGCGTGTAGTTGATCTTGTCCGGGATAAAACGTAAGTTTTTGGCGTGTATTGTTTCAAACTTCATTTTGTGGTCTAGACTTGATGATTTCATGGCTGCACTCTTTCTGCGCACGCCCTCGATCTTTAAGTAACTGTTGAGTGGACGTTGGTTTCTCTTCCTCTTCCTAAAAAAGATGACCACATGAGCACAGCTGAGTTGTTTTTTGATACAATCTCTTACTGTGCGTTATAATCAAGCTGTTGCTTGATTTAGAGCAACACAATAATGGCAAATACTGCAGCCGATACATATCCACCTCCCCCATTTTTCTTCTGTGAACAATCCCAAATCGTTAATCTGATTGATTTCAGTCAGAATGGAAAAAGGTTGACCTCACTGTGTGCTCAATACTCCTCCTGCTGATGCTTTTTTTAATTTATTTTTTTAACCTCTGCATTTTAACTTGTCAAGACTGTGAGCCTTACTGACAGAAATTTAAATGTACTTACAGGCACATTTAAGAACAAATAATGCAAAACAACAGCTCCCAGCTGTCTGTTGTTTACTGAGCTTGTACAGGGACTCCTCCATCGAATTTTTTTTTTTTTTTTTTTTTTTTAAATCTTATCTTTATATCCAATATAAGCACAACAACTAATAGGGCAACCAGATGTGAATGGACTGAACATACTTGTTTTCAGTCGTTCCACTGTAGCCTGCTTGTTAATGTTGAGCATGCAGCCTTAAGTCGCCATTGATCGAACAAGAGCATTAGCTCTAGCTTCAGAGGAAGCTGCAGGCCTCCAAAGCCAATATCTGCTCCACCCGCTCCCCCCACCAACCCCAACAGCCATCAATACTATATGTCTCGAGATGAGTTATTGATTGTTTAAGCATGCGCTACATTGAATGATTTTGTGGAGAGTATTTGTTTTTTATGGAAGCAGTGCGGGGGTGGGGGAGGGGAGAGAGACCATGTCAGTATGTACCGTCTCATGTTTGGGTTGCAGGATGAGAACTGTAATCGGTTCGTCTAATCCCTCCGCATGAGCCGAAGTATTATCTTTGCTTGGACTAATGGAAACCTCATCGGGCTTTCCTTAGGTCACGGTGACACAGTTTGATGGAGTTGCGTAGGCACAGTGCCAGTTTGCTCAAATGAGCACATCACCCTTAAATACTAACAACCAAATCTGAGTGCCATTTGTCTGGAACTGAAACAATCAGCCGTTTCCTAGAACCAATCGATTGATCCTCATTACATCCAGTCGGCGCCATTGACCGTCCATTAAAACCAGTCACTTCTATTGATCGCCCAGTAAACATTAGCGGGCAGCCCCATTTCCCTGCATGCGATTCCTCTCCAGAGCCAACGACTTTCATTGATCTGTGGTTATCTGAGCTGTAACCTCATTGACCCGAATGAGTCTGAAAGCATACACTTTTCCTCCTCGTGACTCCTCCATCTGGAGCCACTGTGGCAGGGAGACACCGGAGATATTGACCTTGTCGTAGGTCCAACAACTGCTCTCTTCAGGCAATGCTCTGGAATAAGTTTGGTTTCCTTACCGTTTATATTTGGAAATGAATATTCTTATATTCTATTTATCTGCATGCATTGAAGCAGCCTGCCATCTTCGCTACAGCCTCTATTAATTCGCTGTATTTTCATTCTGGACTAATATATTCATGAGTTGGTTCTTTTGTGTACGTCCTGGGTTTAAGAATCACTAGAGTCCCTGATAGAAATATTATTTTATATTATTTCATATTACATTGCCGTTTACTGTCGTAATTTAGATGAGTGGAGTGTGAGGACTTTTATATTTTCTTTTCTAATTTGTAGTATGTAGCATCAATCTGTGAATGCAATATAATGGAAGGTGGATTGCTTTTTTTGCCCTCTGACCCGACGACTTCAATACTTCACTGCAATGTGAAGTGTTCAAACAAATTATGATGTGATACGATTCTATCACACCGTGAAAAAAAGAATCAGAAAAAAAAAAAAAAGAAGAAGAAAAAGCTGGGCGGTCCCGGTTGACCCTTTTTTAGGATCAGTATGTCAAGAAGAGAAATGACTGTAAAGAATACGTTATAAGGTCAGAGATGGACTTTTGATTGCTCATTAGAGCCAACGTCATCAGTGTACAGATCAAGAAAGGGAAAAGTGGCGCAGTGTAAAGAGCCTTCATAATAAACGGAGGCCTGTGTCCCCAACGTTGCTACGTTTTCCTCCCCTCGCCCATCTTGTATCAGGCACGCCGCTCTGTTTTACTCCAGCGGTCATCAACAGCCACATTTACGAATCCCTTAACGTCTCATAACCTCAGCTCAGTTTTGCTCGTGATTAGATGTGCAGTTTGTTTGCGATCAATCAGTGAGAACTCCCTCTCATCACGCACTCGAGCATCAAACTCTGATTTGATTAAGACGGACTGCGTGCGCAAGACAGAATCACTTCAGATGAATCGGGTCCCTCTGCGATTCTCTCATTAATGAATTCTGTGTTTGGACAGCATTTTCAAAGACGGAAGAAACCACAGTGAATTTTTAACCCTCTACCATTAATCACTAAATTAAGTATTTCATAAAGGAAACTTTGAGCGTACACGCTAAACTGTTAAAATCCAATATTGGTGAAACGTAAAAAAAAAAATACCTGGATTGTCCGATATGATCGAGCACAGAGACTTTGTGAGAAAAGCCAATATTACCTTGAGGTTGGCTGAGGTGTTATTAAACAGTAGAAATAGCAACGTCAGATGCATTTTCCAATGCGCATGATGGAACCACTTAGTGTTATTGACAATACTGTCAGCAAGCAGCCTTTAGATATTGACCCACCTTTGTGCTGCTCTCACCATCTCTGTCCTTTTATAATAGTGCCTGCTGTATAGCTTAGCACATTAGTCTCTTTAAATTATTGTCCCGCAAAAAAAAAAAATGGTAGTATGTGTGACTATCGTTGTTCCTGATTTCCCCCGTTTTCACCGGCGACTGGTTGTAATGTCGTCACTCCCATCAAAAAGGGTGGAAGTAATGCAACTAGAAGCTGTCTGCCAGCCGCCATTAAACAACACGAGGGGAAGAATACGTTGCTAGCAGGCTCCAGAGCTTTGCAGGTAAAGGTGTGTGGAGCTGTGAGATTAGATGCAAACAGGTTAATAATCGAGTCTTCAGGGCCAATTTCCGGGAAGTATTTTTTGCTTAAAATGCCTATAATTTACCTTTTTTATTTTTATACAATTAAAAAAAAAAAAAAAAAAACAACAACCACATTAAACTGTTGAATTTAAATAATCTAAACCTCTCTCTCTCTCTCTCTCTCTCTCTCTCTCTCTCAGTGTCCGTTGATCATCCTCAAAATATACAGTATTAAAGGTTTCGTTGTCATTTTGGGTCGTCATCCCTTCACCGGGGGTTTCAGGGGTCCAAGCAGTATTGTGCTGCAGGGACTTCACCTCTGACACCTTCCAGCCTCTGTGATTCTGAATTGCTGACACGAATCCATTAAGAATGTGTTTCCACTGTACTAAGTGCATGGACTCACTGATGTATTATCCTGATAGCCCAATCTAGATAAAAACCAATTTAGAAAATGCCAAATCTACCTCTCGTGAGTAAGTCTTTGACCGGTGTGTTCGGTTTGTCTTTTGTCGTCGGTGACCCGAGAACCGTGTTTAAAGAGTGCCCTGTCAGCACCTTTTGGCTCATCTCAGGGTTTGGTTAACTTGTGAGCCGCCACCTTATTATAGACTACTTCACGGCTCAATGAACACGCAACAGCACTAGCAGGTGATTGCTTTTTTTTTTTTTTTTTTTTTTTTTTTTTTTTTTTTGGGACGTCAACTCGAAACACTTCAAATTGCGCCTGTAGATGCTGCAAATCGAAACGGAGAAATAACGGCAGGATTTGTTTTCACAAGATAAACCAATTATCTGGCTGATTTTAAGTCCTGTAAATAAAGCCATCGTGTACCAATAAGAGACACTTACTTTACTAATTGGGGACCATCGTTATCCTCTCAATTCTCCAAGCTGCTTCCTATAGGGATCCCAATGATAAATAGATTAGTACTAAGCACGTCTCAGACCCTTGCTGTTCATCAGTAAAGACTAGCCTGAAGCCTGATTGGCCACTACCGACAGGGAATAGAAGCACTTACCTGCATTAGGACAGCTGAACCTCTCACTACTCACCTCCGAGCCGGTACTTTGCATTGATTATGGTTGGTTTACGTCCCGCGTCAAAGACACACGAAGTCCTCCTCACCTCTGTAATTAGTCTTGACTTCCCTCTCGTCCTCTCCTCTTTGACGTTTTGGCATTTTTCCTCACCACCGTCCACTGAGCGCGAGGACGGGATGAGAGCCGAGGCGAGGGAGAGGAGGGGTGGGGGGAAAGAGGAACGGTTGCCTCGGCCCGTCGACAGCGGGGGGTCGTCTTACAGCAGAGGGAGTGTATGCCTGGACAGACAGACGTTACAAAGATGAAGGTCTTGTGAAGGATGAGATGTTAAAAAAAAAACACACAAAAAAAAACAAATGGGGTGTGGTTATGGAAATGGATAGAAAAAAAATCCCCCTTGGGGAAGAACGAGAGCGGATCAACTTCTTATACTTTGTGCAGTCTTTCTTTTTTTTTACTTCTTGACTGCTAACGGCCTCTGAAGAAGAGCTGTAGAGGTAAAAAAAAAAAACACAGGAGAGGAAGCGTGCGGAGATAACCGCTGCAGAATTCACAACGAGGTGGGAAATTGGAGGCAGAAAAAAACCCAAAAAAAGTTTCTTCAGATGTTCATGTGCGGCGCGTCGACTGGGAGATCTCTTTGTCCCGGAGCAGCAACCCACTGCGGCAGATCAGAGATACGCTCCGGTGCCTCATCCACATCACACCGGCACCGGCAGCAGACGCACGCAAGCTGCTCGCGGTTACGTTTAGGCATAAGACGCCCGTACGGCTCACAATCCTTTCAGGTCGCAACGCTTTACGATCGCTAAGCTGGGCGACGAATGCGTTCCGTTTTCGGTGAATTTTTCATCGTGAAAGCCGCCCGGCGACGGCGAAGACGAGGAACTGCGTTTTAAGTTTTAACGGGACGACACGCTGCGTCGCTTCCTCCGAGTCCTCTGTGCGCGCGCGACGGCGTGTCACCACCACTAAAGACTACTGCTAAACTACTGCACTATATGGAGAGGTAATTACTTAATGACAACACGCTGACTGGCTATCGCTGAAGAATAATGCTGATCAAAAACACTTTAAATTGACGCACAAAATATTCTGACTTTGATTGCAGTGAGATCACGGCAGTTGTTTTCTGTTAGTGTTTAATGATATAATGCCTGTTTTTGATGCCGCTGATTGGGATTTGGCAATAAGTGCAACGTGATGAAACCGCAGCTCACGCGGCCAAACATAAGCACTTTCCTCCGGAGTCTCATAAATGTTAAATGGACACCATCGTGTACAAACTTTGGCTTCTGTCCACCGATTTCAAAACCAAAGAGGTGACATCAGACCGTCGGTCCTTTTGATATCGAAGGCCCGCGGGACGAAGCGCAAAAATATAAAAATAGCGGTTGCCGCATGTGCGGGAAGGACTCCGCAGTTAAAAACCCGCAGATTTATCGCTTGCGTTGACGCCTGGTAACGTCTGGTTCGAAAGCTTTTGACCAAAGCAGCCGGATATGCCAACGGGTCCGGGCATGAGCTCACAGCATCAGATGAGAGGAATGCGCCGAGAAGTGGTAGCAACAGGGAGGCTAAATATAACCACATGCTCGGTTTCAGATCTGCTGCGTTGTTGTTACTCAAGGTAACGTTTGTGTATTTCGGACTGAAATGTGCTCCGGAGAACACTCGAACCCGATGAAACCCCCCCCCCCCCCCCCCCCCGAGACGTAAGGTGCCCGCTGCCAAATCTCTGGTTCAGGGGTCGAAGCCTCGTCTCAATACTTGACTTTATGTTGCGCTGCTGGCAGTTACAAGTTAACCCATGGACCGAGATTTGGATTCATGCGTTCGGACTCTGAATTTCTTCATTATACTCGATGGACACTCGACTCTTTTTTTTTCCTTTTCCTGCCCCTCCCTCCCCCCCCCCGCCCCCCCTGTCACTCACCTGACCTTAATATAATCAGGGAGGTGCACCCGCTATCTCTTTTGCAGGTATTAATGAGAAAACTCTCCCTTCTTTTTTTTTTTTTCTTTTCTATTTTCCAGATGCATCCGAGGTGGAGGAGGAGACTCGACAAGAGAAACAGCCAAAAGGAAAAACAAAGACAAAACCAGAGAAGAGGAAGAGGGTAACGGAGACGACCGTTAAAGCCAAGAAGAAGAAATCCAATGAGCAGGTTGTTCTGCGGAAACACTCCCCGCTACACCTTTTTACAGAAGACAAAGTGATGCTGGTTGATTGAGTATAAATAGAATAACGCATCAGAATCTGCCTGTAACGTGTGTCCGTGTGAAATCCACCAGTGTTGAATGCACCAATGTCACGTGTCAAGAAAATGATCGAATAAACTGAAACTTAATTTGCAATAATTACTGATCACTGACTAATTGTCAGATTATCTCTGGTTGCAGCAGATTCCATTGTAATGTGTTTTTGCTGCTTTTATTTTGGTAAATAAGATATCTCAAAAATAGACTGTTGGTTGGACTGCAAGTTTTGGCTTTTTTTTTTCAGTAAATTTGTATCAATCAAAAATAATATTCATATTAATTGATAGCGTAAATAATCATGAATTGTTTGTGAATTTTTTTTTTGGTTATTATAGCATGTTGACAAACTGAATGGAGGATACGACAATACTTTGTTTTTATGATAAAATAAGCCGTTTTTTTCTGGTTATAATTAAATATTAATGTATTGTTTTCATATTCAAAACACTGGTTTATTAATATCATATGCAAGTACTTGGCCTGAATGTGTTATACATGTTTTCACAGAAAGAATCTACAATACCGCCAAAGAAAGAGGCTGAGGATGGAAAATCAGCTAAACCCAAAAAGAGGAGAAAGGTCAGTGTGGCGACACCTGCTGTTACAAAGAGGGACAACAGCCAGCCGTTGCACAGACTTGCATAGCTTCCTGCGGTGGCAGTGAGTACGACTTGTGTGTATATATATATTTTGTTTTCAGAAGAAGAAAACAATTACAGATGTCTTGGCCACCTCTGAGCCCAAACCCGGCTGCCCGGCTGACCTGCAGGATCTGGTGACGCTGTACTTCTCAGACAAACGCTCCGTTATCGAGCAGGAGGAGCTCAAATTGCAGAGTGAGTTCGGGGCGAATCCCCCTTTTTAAACTCGCGAGTTCAGTCAATATCTGCTGATCTGTCGACTCACCGAGGTCACTGCGTGTCCTCCGGCATCTTCCAGACTCCTGTTTCCTATCTAGCAACGACCTGACTCACAGCCTCTCGTCTTATCTGAAACAGGGTGAGTGCTGCGAGGAAACTTTCCTTCTGATGTTCACTTCTACAAACGCACACATACACACACACACACACACACACACACACTTTTCACTTGAATTTCTTGTTGTTTTTCCTCCTTGTTCGTCTTAGTTTGCCCCAAATGGGCAAAGATTCAAAAGCAGCACAAGGAGAAGAGCTGCGTGGCTCTGCTCATCGTCTGCAGCTCGGCGCTCCGAACCATCGAGCTCATCAAGTGAGTGACGTAGCCGCCGTGTTCGTCGGCTCTCCCCACGTTACGACTTTTAAATCGCAAATGACGTGAGCCCTTATTTGTTTCGTGTCGCTCCCAGGCAGCTGACGACTTTCAAGGGCGAAGCGAAAGTCATGAAGCTTTTTGCAAAACACATCAAGGTAAGAGAAATGGCGGTAGGTCGTCGTGACGGCATCGTGCGGGTTGCGAGGCCGTGATGAGTTGGAGCGCGACGGCCGTTTGTCTCTCGTCCTGCGCAGGTGGAGGAGCAGGTGAAGCTGCTGCAGAAAGGCGTCACCCACGTTGGAGTGGGAACACCAGGGAGGATCAGTGCTCTCGTTGAGAAAGGTGTGCGTGTGCGTGTGTGTGCGCGCGTGTGTGTGTGCGTGTGTGTGTGTGTGTGCGTGAAGCTGCTTAATTTCAAAGCTTTTGAAGTCTTCTCACTCTGGCTTTGTTCCCCCAGAGGGTTTGAACTTGGAGGGATTGAGATACCTGGTTCTGGACTGGAACTGGAGGGACCAGAAGCTCAGACGGATGGTGGACATTCCTGAGGTGAGCTACTGCCCCCTGCTGGGCTGAACAGACAGTGAGCTTTGTTTTAACTAAGTATTTAGGTTAGGTTAGGTTAGGTAGTTACTTTATTAATCCCCGAGTGGAAATTTTTTCGCTACAGCAGCATACAGAAGCAATAAGATAATAATAGAATAACAGAAAAGCAATAAAATAGCAGTAAAAAATATAAATATAAAATGCACAGTATATACAGTATATGCAGTATATACAGTACAGTATATATCTATATATACATATATTTGATCTGTGGGGAGAATTTAAAGTCACTCCAAGGCCAAAAATAGGTTTTAAATATTGTTCATTTACTTGACTTGTGTACAAAATTTGTTTTTTTGCAATCGTTTTCTGAAGAAGAAAAGTTTATCTGAGGTCAATTCATCAAGTGATTAACAGAAAATGATTTTTTTTTTGTTTTTGGTAAAAAAAATTTTTTATTGTTTGTATTTCTAGAAGCAAAAATGACCAAACTTTCTCCAAATCCTGCTTCTGCACAGGGAGGATTTGCCTCTTTTCTTGATTTGATTTGATTGTAAGCTGATTATTTTTGGGGTTCTCGCTCTGACAGAACAATAAATAGACGCGTCAGCACGTGTGTGAGGAAACCTTGACATGTCTGACAATGTACTGGCTGTTTTGTTTTTTTCCTTCCGCTGAAATTGAAAGTATTTTTTTAACTCATGAAATACCAGTGTAAAAAAAAAAAAAAAAAAAAATCGCATTTGAGAGTATTTCATGTGAAACGTGTGTATAGGTCTAACTTTTTATTTGCCGGTTTCTTTCAGGTCAAACTGGACTTCATGAAGCTGCTGGACAATGGCATCCTGACCGGCTGTAAAGAGGACAAAGTCAAAATTGGACTATTTTAAGCAGCGTCGTCAACATTGCTGGGATGAGGATTTACCGCTTTTTCTTTATCTCGTGATCGTAAACTGATTATCTGGTGCAGCATGCCGATGAACCACGTCAGCTTGATGTTTTTTTTAAGCCTACTTGTGTTCCTCACAACACGCCGAGGGGCCTCATCCTGTTTGTTTTCCCTTTTGTGTCAGTGGGAATCTTGCGCTGTGTTTTTAATATTTTTCAGAGTCTGTGAAACGCGCGGTGCTGTTTGCTCGCCCTCGTAGTCCATCGCGGTGTCGGGACTGTGATGGATTGAATAAACGGATTCAAACCGAAAGCCCACATCCTTCTGTTTGTTTACTCTGACCTTGGGAAGTCCCTCCTACTGAGAATGTGAGGTCATGAGTTTACTCGCCCACCAGGAACTCCCAGTTATCACGGCATCCTCTGGATAGAGCATTTTAAAGCAACACAAAGAGGCCCTGAACCAACAACCGTATCTTCCACGGCGAATTCGAGTCGAGACATGAAAGAGTCTTCCGCATCATTTTGATGGCGCGTAAACGGAAACCCGCGTGTTCTCAGGAAGGAACTAGTAGAAAAGGCAGAAATCGGGCACGCATAGAAAAGTGGAAGGAACAGAAAGTTAAGCAAAAGGATCGTGGTTAATGAGTAACAGGCCACAACGCTCTCCCCCCACCCTGCAAAGCCTGCTGGGAAAATCTCTTGGCAAGCAGAGTGCTGTGTGTGTGTGTGTGTGTGTGTTTAGGGAGATATCGCTGAAATAAAAATAACAGGAAGAGAAGATAGAGCAGCGCCTCGTCGTTCGCACTTTTTCAACTCCAGCTGTGCACCAAGTTCCTCTTCCGTCCCCGGCCGACGGCTCCTCTCATGGGCAAAGCGAAGGGCAAGGTTGGGCCCCTGGCTCGGAGGCCCGACAACTCGGCTTTCAAGCAGCAGCGGCTGCCTGCCTGGTCCCCCATGCTAACGGCTAACACCGTGCTGCCTTTTTTCTACCTCATGGCTTTGATATGCATGCTGCTGGGAGTGTGGCTGCTTCTCACCGTGCAAAGCACGCAGGAAATAAAGGTGAGTGAAAAGTGCACTCGTTTACGAGTGCTCATTTTTGACGTCGGGAAATGATTTGGTGGGAAATACACGAGGCGTGTCTGCCGTTGTGTTTGCGTGTGTCAGAGAGACGGAGAAGAAAAGCTCAAAAGCCCTCAAGGGCAATAAAAAAAAAAAAAAAAAAAAAAAAAAAAAGGGAGTGACGGAGGGGAAAGAGCCAAGGTTCCCTTTTGAAAACGGCTAAACAGGAACACTTCACTTGAAATGGACTGCTCTTTAACTCCCTCCGTCTTGTCCTTCCAGCTGGACTACACGGAGGCCGGCACCTGTGATGTGTGTTTTGAAAAGCGTAAAAATGTGAGCAACGCGGCTCAGACCTGCAGCTGCAAGGTGGTGCTGGGCATCGAGAAAGCCATGAAGGTAAACGAGCCTTTTAAGTTCCCCTCACACAGTTTGACAAAACAATCAACATTCGCGCCCCGCGTGATGACGCGCGTCCCGCTTCTTGTCCCCAGGGAGATGTCTTCTTCTACTACGGCCTGAAAAACTTTCATCAGAACCTGCGCAGATACATGGACTCCAGAGATGACGGACAGATGGTTGGCAGGAAGCACAACTTGAAGGTTTGTCCACAGCGACGTGTACGACGCCATCAGAGCAACAGCCAGAGGACACGCTGGTGTCGCCGTGGGTGTTTTTCATTTACACGAGTAGAAGTAATGTAAAAACACTCCGTTACAAGAACTGCGCTGTTAAGTTTGTTTGTATTTGAAGACTCGATCTGAAAAACACAGCAGCTTCAGCTTCCAGAAATATGGAGTAGAATTCGGGTGGGAAGCAGCCTGAGACTGAAGTGCTCGAGTGTATTCTTAGGAATCTTCTATTTTACTTGAATATGATATTTAACTCCTTTTTCACTTCCTTCATTAGAACCCCAGTTCATATTGTGTGCCATTTACCAGAGATCAGAATAAACTCCCGATTGCTCCCTGTGGTGCTGTGGCCAACAGTATGTTTAATGGTAAACACCACTCACACTCACACTCACACTCACTCATCACTTCCTTCCTTCCTCCACATCTCCTCTGACCCGACGTATGCCTTCTCCCAGACTCCTTCACTCTGACCTATCACGCTTCCGGCCGTGCTCCAGTTCAGGTTCCTCTACTGCGGAAGGGCATTACTTGGTACACCGACAAAAATGTCAAGTACCGCAACCCAATGCAGGACAACTCGACACTGGCCCAAGTGTTTGAAGGTACGGAGTGACGTAAACCTGATCACGGGGGGCGGGAGGTGGGGGCGGGGGCACACTTATTTCTGTCACTCATTTGTGATACGTGATGTTGTTAAATATTTGAAACGGCCGTGTGCGCAGGTACGGGACTACCGCTGTACTGGCAGAAGCCCGTCTACGACCTGGACCCCCACGACCCGGGCAACACCGGCTTCATCAACGACGACCTGATTGTCTGGATGAGGGAGGCGGCTTTCCCCGACTTCAAGAAGCTCTACGGGGTTTTATACCGCGCCGACGAGACCTTCACCAAAGGGCTGCCGGCGGGGAACTACAGCATCGACATCTCGTACAGTATCCTTTCACCGCTGCTCGGGACACCTTCGTTGTGGGAACTTATGCGTGGGTTACAGGACGTTGCGCGCGTCCCATTGTCTTTTGTCTTATCTGCTGTCAAACAGTTAAACACGAGCGGGCACTATTTTAAGACTTCACGCTGGGGGGGGGGGGGTGCTTGTTTTCTCCACGGAGCTTCTCCTTCTGATCTCCAGTCCTGAGCCTTGACCTCGTGCCCTCTCAGACTTTCCTGTGCAGTACTTCCGAGGCAGAAAGGAAGTGGTGCTGACCACGCTGACCTGGTTCGGGGGTCAGAACCATTTCCTGCCCGTTGCTTACCTCGTAACCAGCGGCCTGATCCTGCTGATAGCCGTCATCCTCACGGTGGTCTGGTGGAAGTTTGGAAAGAATGGCAGAAACATGGAGCAGTGAAGGGTAAGAGGGTGCCGAGGAGGGAGACGGTGGAAAAACTTACACGCCGATGAGAAGCGATAATCGATGTGCCACTTAGGAGTTTGTTTTTGAGACAACAGGATCCTAAGTGACAACAGCAACACAGATGTGAACAAATGAAGGATAAGGAGAATGGTTTGAAACAAGAATGTTAATTTGGTATAATTTCACAACATGTGCAGGAACACCAATGAAGAAGTCTCGACATCTGGAAAATGACTTTCCTGTCGACTAAATGATCCACATGTGTGTGACGCCTTTTATTGTGATGATGTTGCTCTGAACACCCGCTTGTGAAAGCTGGGTGTGTTAGCTCTGGTTATAAGCTTTCTACACCGGCTGATTTTACTTGATAAACGTTTACTTTCTTCTTCTTTTTTTTTTTTTTTTTTCTTTTTAAAGCACACCATTTTGTTCACATGCTGTTAATAATTTATTGATATAATTCAAGTATTTATTATAATTCGGACATTCGATTTGACTAAAAATCCAATTACAATGGCGTTGAGACCGTACTTCACGTCTCAGGAAAGACAAAGTGGAAAAACGACACTTTTTAAAAGTTTCATGTCGAATACAGAAGAACTGTTGAACCCTGCAATGCCCTTTCTTAAACTTCAAGACAAGTTTTTAATAGTGGCGCCATTGAGGTTAGCCGCGGCAGGAAGTTTTTGTTTTTGTCAATTGTTTTAGATGCTTGAAATCCTGCCATCATATAACGCCACTGAGAATCTAGAGCCTCTCCAGCTGGGCTTCGTGCTTTGTGCCGAGACGACGTTTTGCGGGTATTTTGTCGTAAACCAAAATTGAAATGTTCATGATGGCACTTTTCACTTAAAGCAATATCATGCAGCAGCAGCAGCAGCAGCAGCAGCAGCCTCTGTGGCCACAAACGGTAATCGCGCAAAATCAATGCAAACCAGTGTTTGCGCTGTAAACTCATTCCAAGTCAGAATGCGTGGGACGCAGACAAAGAACAGCCGGTGATCTAAATCGCCCGCTTTGAAGTCATTTCAAGGTAAACTCGCTGCGTAAATGTTGCTTTAGGTGAACGCCAGCATCGCTGCAATTGATCCCAATGAGAACTCGGGACACAAAATGTCCCAATGATCCATCCGTTCCTTGTTTTGTGGCCGGCGGTAGTCGAGCAACATCCTCAGCCGGGTCTACGTAATTTGCGGCGCAATTGTTCGGGTTTGTGTACGTCGGATACACGCAAGAACAAAGACAAATCGTTTGTAAATAGATGTTTTGATGAACAGCTGAAGATAATAAAACATTTTCTTTTAAAAACTCTTTTTTATTTCTCTATGTACAATCAGTGAGAGCCACATAGACACAACCCATCTGTGACCCAGGAGAGCCGCCGCGGCGGCGGCGGCGCAGCTGTTTGAGCGACACCTTCCCCCCCCCCCCCGGGGGGGGGGGGGGGGCTCCCGTTTCCGTAGAGATATAAAGCGGCTCATTCTCCGTTCCTCCTCCGTCTGCGCTCCCGCCACCGAGTGATTGGTCGGATCAGTACCGCACGTGGGCAGGAGAGGAATGCAGTCTACTGGTGCTACACGACTAGAAGCCACGTCATACACAGTCCAGAAACACACACACACACACACACACACACACACACACACACACACACACACACGGATATGGACAACAGCTTCCCGCCCCCCACACACACACACACACACACACACACACACACACATTGATGCGCAAGGAGATACAAGGAGGGAACAAGTCACACCCAAAACGCATTGGGACAGATCAAACACCAATTTCAACACTGGACAATCACCAAGTTCGATCCAAAAGTTCAGGACAGACACGCAAACTATGAAATCATCACAGCTGGAACATATTTCCGATGTACCTTTTCTTCTACCTCTAAAAAGCTGTTTTTCCTACATTAAGACTGCTTTAAGTTTTGTTTTTTTGGCGACGTTGGCACGATTGTGAAAGTCTGTTGTAAATCATAAACACAGAAAAGGCAGCATTTGGTCTCCGATACCACAAACAGTATTTTCTCTGTGTGGGAGAGGCCTGGGAGGGGGGGGGTTCACTAGATAGATTCTCCCGTTGAGCCTCTTCAAGTTAAAATACAACATCTGACAGGATTTATGAAAAAAAAAAAAAAAAAAAAGACTTATTTGTCAGTCAGGTGTCCACAACAGTGCAACCCCAATTCTTTGATCTGCTGTCAGTGAGGGTAGCGGTGGTGGGGTATTTATTAGTGAGAGTCTCTCCTTATCAGCAGGATGTGAAATACAAATAAATATCAGTAAATCATTTGAGTTTTAACAGGATTGCAGTAATGGAATCACTAGAACTATACACAATTTCAAGTCATGCTCTTTAAACAAAGTAAGACAAAAACGTACCGTGGAAAGCTCGAGTTTCTCTGCACAGGAGGAACTCTTCGACCTCAGATGAAGGGTACACATGCGATTCATTTCATAAGAAATCCCTTCGATTTGATGGATGTAAATCATCCGGTACATTTCGGTTGAACCTGCTTCGGTATGGAACAGAATACCGACGGCAGAATGGAAATCACAGTTTCACAGGATGCAAGACCTACGAAGAATCACAGAACAGGGACAAAGTCTTTATCAAATAGTAGTCAGCTTTCTCCTTTTTCCATCCCCTCCACCGTCCGTTCATCCGACTCCCGGCACGCACACATTCATCTTTGTGGTTTCAGTGATAGGACTGTAATGGCACTGCACGGGCAGTTTGTGACCATGCAGAAACGTTTAGGCGATACAGACATCTCCAGATGAATCTAAACCTAAGGTAGTGTTCATTCAAGACTCGGAGCGCTCACAGGTTCACACCTCCTCCACCTCCTCCTCCTCCTCCTCCTCCCCCGACAACCCTCTTGTCTTTGTCCTTTGGGTTGCGTCGAGGGGCAGGTTAAGTTCACGTCAATCGCAGCTCTTCAGCTCTGTCCCGTTGACTTTTGAGTGCTGCTCTGAGGCACCTGATAGGTCAGGTCCTCCGTGGGCGTGGCCTGTCCGGTGGCGTTTTTGGGCGTATCGTAGGCCGACCTCCCCGACTGGCTGCTGTCCGTCCGTGCGAGCAGTGAGGAGGCGGGCCCGGCGCCCATGAAACTACTCACTGTGGAGAGCTGCGTCAGAGCGGAGCTCCCCGACAGGTGGCAGCCCATGTCCACCACGATGGGGGTAGCGTATTCGGATCCCGAAGCCGGCAGCGGCTCCGCGTAGGCGTGGTAGACGTCCGGAGAGATGGGGGCGTCGTACAGGTCTGGATCCGAGTATCCGGGTTCGGGCCCCTCGTCTGGTTTAAAGGTGGACCGGGCTCCTAATGTCGTTACGCCACTCACCAGCGGCTGGGCGTATTCTGAACAGAAAGCACATTGTAGAAAATCAATAACCGAGGGCATCTTACCTGATGTCCATATTCTCTGAGAAACAAAACTATTGACTTTCTAAGCACAAAAAAAAAAAAAAAAATGCCGCAGTAAATCATCAATATTTCTAGAATAACATGACATCATCATTAGATGCGAGTCTCTCCTCGGGTGTACACGGCGTCGGGGTGTTTCGGATCGTTGTTTAGTCGTCGTCCTACCGCCTTTGTTTTCAAGCAAAGCTGTTTTCAGTCAAAAAGCACTTCAAAACAAAACACTTAAATAAAATCACTTAGGCGCTAAAGAGACGGATGTTAATAAAGGTCAAATAAAGCGATGTAGTAGAGAGAATATTGGACTTCCAGAAACACAGACCCAAATTCTTTGTATCTGCTGCTCGTGTAAAAAATGTTTCCTAGCAACTTGAAATGCGGCGATGTTTCCCTTTGTGGGCAAAAACAAAAAAAACTAACTAGAATTACAGCCTCGCGACCGTTTGCCTTCGCTGACCACTCGAGTTCCAGTTTACGGTCTGAACTCAAGATAGATGTTGCTGCAGAGACGCTTTAAATTTGAAGGCTTCACCCGCAACAACACAGAAGATCCAGACAGTCGCCACGATTCCCCCGAGACGCCGCGACACGATTCACGAACACCCGGAGCAGCTCGTACCTGCGGGTTCGGCGTGCAGCCGCGGCACAGCATCTCTCCCCGTCAGCCGGCCCACTTCGCTGCTGCTGTACCGAACCGAATCCTCCGTCTCCACCATCTTGGAGGGCAGCAGCTGCTTCATGCTTTTCCACCAGTCTGCAACAGATGCACAAAGAGATCCACAGAGTTGCACCAACGAACTCGGGAAACTCATCGAGACGCACCGAGCGGCGGCGCTGAGGAGCGATGACGTACCCGTGCGATCCCAGTGAGGAAGATCGTACGTTCCTTCAGAGCTCTTTTTCCTTTTAAAGAGAGAGAAAAGAAAAGAACAAAAAGTCATGAAGATTTGAAAACTAAAGTTTTCAGAAGCGCTGTGATGAAGAGGAGGAGAAGAATCCAAACCTGTTCCTCCAGTGCCAAGCACAAACCACAGTCACGATGAGAGCGGTCAGGACCATGACCAACACAGGAACCAGAACTGCTGCCAGCGCCACGTCTAAGAGCAAAAACACTACAGTAAACTACAAATGATAAAAAAAAAAAACCTCCGTTGAGGATCAAACCATCTCTTTTCTTTTGAAAATCAGACGCACCTTTGCCAGAGTGGGGCGGCATAGTGGTGTTTCTGATGTCGGGGGTGTGTGTGGTTTGGCCAAAGTGAGGTGGGCGTTTTGTACCCACTGTGGGGGGATTATTCCGTGATCGAGGTATCATCCTCCCCGTTGTCTCCGTCTTCCGCCTCGCTGTCAAAAAAACAACAAACAAAAAAAAAAATTGCATCTTGGATCCTTGAAACTCCAAATACTCTTTTGTTTATTTGCCAATCAGCAGACTTTATTTACCAGGGACTTGGCAGCCGAGCAGCTCCAACTTGAGTGCGATTCTCTGGTGCCACGAGGTGGGATTTACCCTCACAAACCGGGCCTCGATCGGAGGAATGAAGTTATTCCTCACCTCGTGCAGATAGTTGATGTTGCCTTGGAAAATCTAGCATCAAATGAGAACAACAACATGATTGGTGCCAGAGGTTCAAACCCAACTGTGGGCCAGTAGTAGCAGCTGAGAAGGAGAAAAAGAAAAGAAAAGAAAAAGAAAAAGGTCTGTGGACAAATGCATTGCAAGCCATAAGCTGATTATTTTCCAAAGATAATAACTACTTCCCCCGACAGGGTAAGAGCCCGTGAGAATCCCAGCAGAGAGCGGATCATCGACAGCAGCTCCAGCCTAACAACCCGGCCGCTCAATCCATATCCATTCATTATTAAAGCCCAAGTGTCCTGACTTGTCTACCACAGCACTTAACTCAAACCACTGGCTGCTCTCATTTCCTGCCATAAACATCTCTTAGTCAATACCAGTTGCTATGGAAACCATCCATGTAAGTCTCCCTGCAGCCTTCTAAAGTGACATTTTGGTCCATTTGCACTAATTTGAGAGACAAAAAAAAAAAAAAAAAAACACCCATTAAAGCGAATGATGTAATTGTTGAGCCAGCAGGGTTTATTGATTCGGTGGCTGTTACCTTGTCTTGTGTAGAGTTTGCTTCCCGGTAGCTGTACCACTGCTTGCCATCGTAACTGTACAGGACCCGGTATGCTGAGACGTAGTACTGGTACTCTCTCAGGGTAGAACCGGTGGTGGTGATGACTGGACGGATGGACAGAAGAAAGGAGAAGGTGACGACTGATGACAGCTGACTCGACTGTAAGCGCCAACAAGACTCTCGTCTTTCTGAAATCGCTCCCTATTTACGATGCATTGAATTGAACCGTGTTTACTGGCTGCCATTTTGAGGTGAGATGATACCGAGTCGTAATTCTTCATCAAGGAAATGCCGTCTTCCCATCAGACATCCTAAAAAATACATCCAGAAAATGTTTCATGAGGAATGTGGTTGTTTTGAACAGAAGGTTTAATCTTCCAGCTCCTGTTTTATTGTGCTTTATGTTAACGCATCCATGATGTGTGTTTATATGCAACCATAGACACTCTCAGGCCAAAGGAACTTTTTAATAGTTCTAACAATTGTTAAAGGAAGTACCCTCCCCCACACCCCACCCGTTTTTTTTGTTGTTGTTGTTTTTTTTTGTCTGCACTGCAGGAACTGAGAACATTTGTAGTTTCAAAACGCCACCATGAGGCACTTTTCTTTTTCTTTTTTTTCCGCTCCTCCTTCGAGGTTGCACAAGAAGAACTGTAATGTGCGTTGATTGGTTAGGCTTTGGAACAAAACATGGACAAATTAGAGCGTCGTCTTACATCAACTTCCACGGCCATCCAATAGTTGTGATATTTCACAATAATGACATAATGTAAACCTCATGGTGGCTCTAGAGGGAAAAGTCATCACCAAACTCGTTCAGCTTCATCCACCGGAGACAAAACTTTTAAAACAATCCATCCAGTCTGGACCAAAGTGATGGACTGACTGACTGACTGACTGACATCATCACTGCAACATTTAATCCATCACCATTAATAAAATTTTCACAGGTGTTTTAAGCCTTAGGGCCCATTTTGCTGTAAAGCCTGACAGACAGTGGCTGTAGTATATATTAGTTTATCCTATATATATATATATTTTTTTTTTAGGGTTGTGTTCATGTAGTTCTGTACCTGTGAGCCGCTTGTCCCTCTTGAGATCCACCTGCAGCCACTGCTGCTGGTCACTGTGCGACGGTGCCCACGGCAGCCCCGCCTTTTTAAGCCGCGCCCCTGACGGTGCCCACACCCGCTGACGGGTGGCGTCGCTCCAGTCCCACACAGACGAAGCGTTGAGCTGAGTGTCCGCAACACCACCAGACTCCAAACCCAGCGTCCCGTAGCAGCCTGAAAACACAGCGAGCCCAGTATCGTCATTATTACATACAACATAAAATATTCAAGACACAATGAGATTTAGTGCACAAAAGAGGTCATAATTTTTTTTTTTTTTTTTTTTTTAAGGATTCACAGATTCATCTGTTTGGATGAAGAATGAGGGATCTCTGCTCATTAACCAAACCAGATGTACTGCAGGTTTTCTGGCTTTACGTTAGAAATGTAGGTACAAAGAGCTCAGAGTAAACCAGATTGAACTCTGAGCATTTAAACTGGCAGGTGCGTTAGTTAGTCCCAGTTTGTTATGCAGACTTATAAAACATTACAGACGAGGCAAATAAACTGGATTAAAAGTACACATGCAGACGGTGACAATTACATGGACAGGACTCCCCCCCCCCCCCCCAGGAAATACTAAGGAACCAAAACTCACCGTTGGTCCTGAAGGTGAAGAGGCTGTTTGACAAAGTTCCTCTGAGGAGACGGTGTGAGATGAGAAGATAATGTAAGTATCACTTATACACATTCTTCTTTGTTTTTGTTTGTTTTTTTCACGGAAAATTTACTCAAAAATATATAGTGAATATAGTCTCCTGGCAGGAGAAAACCCAGTAGACGAGCAGGGAGGAGTATTTTGTGCGCCAGATCTCTTACCCAGTGGAAGTGACGTTGTTGGCCAGTGTGCCCTCATAGTGAGGGATGCCTTTGCTGCTGACCACGTTGATCCTCCCGCCCCCAGCGTTGGACGCCACACCTGCATGGACAGCCGCCACACACAGAGGGGAGGACTGCGGAAAGAGAGACAATGTAAGAAAGACTCCACTGGGAGATATTTATAGTCACATAAACAGTCCCAGGAAACACATCTGATCAACTGTGAAGAGGATGCTCATGAGACTGAAAACAGATTAGGAGGAACGGCTTCGTTTGGAACGCAAGACAACAGCTGTGTTGTTCTTTGTAATTGTCTGGAAGAGGAAAGAAAAATCACCAAAAAGGTTCAAATAGTTATCTCCCAGCTGCTTGTAGGCTTTTTGAAATAACTAGCAAACCAACACGCCGTCATTGATACATTGGCTGATGTTAGATTATTGCGGGTATATCAGTATTGACGTATACAGTATGTCAGCCAATAACTGACAAGAAATTGGTGAACAGAAATCTACAACGTATATATGAAGTAATTCAATTAATGCTGATTACATAGTTTCTCCACCGGAGTACTGACAAGTTGGCTTAAAATGTCCCATTTAATATATGTGTATATATATTGGTTACAATTCTTTAATAAACAAATCTAAAGTAAGTTTTAAGATTAGAAACATTTTAGAGTTTTGCACATTACGAATATTATTATTAATATTCAAAGATTATTATTATTATTGTTGTTGTTTGTATAATTTTCCGATCATTTTCGAGTCCCATTCCAGACGATGTAATATATCACCACATGAACCGGGATATTTTGAGGTTAAAATATTTGGCTGAAGTTTTGTGGAAAGAATAGAGACTGCATCGGTTGCTCCTGTAGCAGAAATGCAGGTGAAGCTCAGCAGTTCCTAAAAACACTTCCTGACAACGTCCCTGTGGTGGAAAAGGTTCAACAGGTACTGATTTTCATAAACGCGAACAACCGGTACTTTACAATTGGCAAATGCTGTCCAAGTGGAAGTGAGAGGGAACAGGCAGTACTGTTTCACAGCAGGATCGCTTCACCTTCCGCCCGAGGCAGATAAAAGCTGATGAGTCAGGATGATGTCACCTCTCTGCGCAGAGGATACTGCGAGGCACTGATGGTAATGACTCACTGTCGGCCGCATTCCTGTCCAAACCTGCTGCCACATCACCGAGAAGCTGACAAAACCCGACTCCGCTCTGGCCACAAGCGCCCTCCGACCAGCAGCTGGTCGACTTGAGGTGGAATTTCATTACTGGAAAAGTCCCACACTGGAATTCACAGCTGACCCACAGAGTGACAGGCGCACATATACTGCACAAGTATATTCACACACACTCACACTCAGAGGCTGCCACAAGCGATCAGCACTTGCCCTGTGACTCTTAAAACTTCCCAAAAACACACACCACATCCTAAAGAGAACCGTACCAAACCACTAACACAAACACAAAGTAGTGCTCCAAACCAACGGAGGAAACCACTCAAACACACATCTGTGATCAGTGTGGAAATAAAAAATAAAATAAATAATTTTTTTTTTTAAAAAACAGCACAAGGATCACATAAAACACTCAGGCAGAAATAATAATAATAAAAAAAAAGATAAAGTGAGCTGTTGGCTTGTAATCTGGGTGGAGCAACTGATCCCTGTGTGATACAGTCAAGTATGCTTCTACAATTACTATTGTGTTCCAGTCAAGTGTCTCTCAAAGAAGACAAACATGAATGAATCACAAGAAAGATCCAGTCGTGCACGCACAGAGCTTCTCTCTCTCACACACACACACACACACAGCTACATACACACACATACACACATACAACCACACACACACACACACACACACACACACACACACACACACACACACACACACACACACAGGGAGAGCTCTCCTCAGCACCCTCTTGCAGCTGGACTGGATTACAGGGTTATTATTTTCAGCCAAACTATTATCTCACCTCCCTTTCACCCGCTGACCCTGCCCCTCCTCTGTTCCTGTGGGGCGCCTCGCTCCCCGAAGCACACCCCGACGCTCCTCCCTGTCCTCCCATCAGCCAGTAACACCACCCACCCACTCCCTCCCTTCCCTACAAAATCCTCAAGCTCGAAACATGAGGTTATCAGCCAGAGACTCAGCGTCTATGACCTCACGCTCTGCAGGGGTGCTGTGAGGTCATCCGTCCAGGACATGCATACCGCAGAGAAGGGGCCCATTTACACAAGAAGTAACACACTAAAAGATATGCAAACATGTGGCTCAGAAATAGATAATAACTCAAGACAAAAGACTAGTGCAAGGCCTTGACAACATGAGTAATAAAGCAGTGATGATGCGGTGGTTCCAGCGAGGATCATGAGCACACAGCAGGAGACCACTCGAGCCGGTGACTCACTCGGGAATGTGACGCAGGCGACAGCGACTGCCACAAAGAAGAACACCGCATGTACTCGCCTCTCTATATCCATTAGGTATAGTTCCAGAAATCTCCTCCGTGGATGTCAAGCAGCCCGCTGGACAGTATTTACTGAGAAGAGAGACACACAGTAAACGTCTGAGCGTTCGATTGCGGCACAATTATCCGCACAAAGTAAACAGTACTTACCTGAACTCTGCCTCGGGGAAATCGGTTCCTTTGTCCTGACAAGTGATCAGATCTGCGAAGGCAAACAAACTGTCAGAACTGGTTCGCCCGCACGTTCCTGTTAAACTACCGCCACCATTTTTTGCTTTCCGTTTCTCTCCCTTTTTTTTTTATACACTGCAGTTCTTCTTCAAGAACAGCAGTGTTTTTCTTTAGGTTTAGGGCTATTTTGAACACCGGTATTGAACATTTCAGAGAGCTGCCAGGGCGAAGCTGCCACACCGTCCTCGGGTTGGGCGTGGTCGGGCCAGAGAGCAATTTTTTTTTGTTTTTTTTGGGGCTGCAACTGACAATTATTTTCCCTGTTAATTAATCTGGCAATGACTTTTTTGATGAAACGTATAGCCTGTAGAATATCTAAAAAAACAAATAGTGAAAAATAGCAACTTCCCAAAGCCAAAAGATGTCCAAAAACTAGATGAGTTCAGTTTCAGATGATTTTGAAATGAAGGATTTCCTCAGACGACCTTGAGAGACTGAAACCAGAGAATGCACTATTCTTGCTTGACAAACGATTCGTGGATAATCAAAATAAAACTGACCATCCCAAATTTCCCAGCACAAGTTTAAGCATTTTACCTGCTTGTTTTGTTCATGCAACAGCCCATCAGTCCCGCAGATATTCAGTTTACCATCATTCGATCAAAGAAGACAGAGAAACCCAGCAGGTACTCGCATTTAAGAAACTGGAATCAGAGGATTTTGGTCAAATTTGTTCGTGAACAAAAAAGTCATTTCACTTCAACTCTGAACACATCAAAGCCCTGCAGCCCAACAATGTGTGTGTTGAGTGTTGACACGAGTGCTTTAGTGACGAGGCAGACCACTGATGTCCGACAGGATGATGTGGGCTGCTGGGAAACTGATGTAAACCTCGTGGCAACGGTCAGGTCTCGGAGATTCTTGACCACAACATCAAACAAATATTTATCCGGTAAACCAACCGGTGAGTCAAACTGACAAATAGCAAGTCGCCACGGTTACTGATTTACTTAGCTGAGCAAACTGTCCTCCCACGCTCATCTGCAGGATCAGGTTACTGTACACGACTGGGAAACGCACGCGTGGACTCTCTGGTGGAAATAGTGTCTGGGTCGGTGCACCGACGGCCTCGTTTCTCTCCCGGTGCGATTCACTCCAAACGAGATGACCACCGAGGCAGATTTGAATACTCTGCTGCACACGCGTCACTGCCTTCCTCTGCTTGTGGCCTCCAATTATCCGTTTGTCTGAAGTCACCGCAAATGTTCCACATGACAGAGCACGCCTTCAAAAACTCAACTGACGCTGTACTACCAGTGTTCACATTAAAGAGATGAGCCACCAGTTTTAAGACATCAAAATCCGTGTGAATGGATCATTCACACAAACCAAACCAAATCAAATCAAATCAAATCAAACACACAATAGACAGCATCTGGTGAATCAAGAGCATACCTATGGCATCATTTATCAAGCTGACAAAGACACTTTCTTTGCTGCTGTGATATTTATGCAAAGATACTCCGAGATAATTAACGCTGATGCATTTGAGATATTTGGCTGTATTTGTTTTGTTTAGTCTTAAATGTTTTGGGGTTTGTCATTTTATTTTCAGTACCAAAACTTAAATGAAGTGTTGGCACTTTTTTTATTATTATTATTAAGTTCTGTTCAGGAATCTGAAAAGTCAAAAGTAAAACATGCAAACGAAACGACTAGTGTGAAAGCTATTTTTCAATTAATCACCTCATCGATTAGTCAATCAGAAGAAACGTTTGATACGTGACTATTGATTCCTGTCTAGTGTCTCAAAAAAAAAAAAAAAAAAAAAAGCCATAATTTTCACATTTTAACTTCTTAAATGAGAATATTTGTTGTCTCCCTCTGGTTTATATCTGCAAGTCAAACATATTGGACTGTTTGTTGGATAAAACTGGAATCCTCCGGGTCTCTGGGAGATTGTGATGGTGATTTTTCACCAGTTTGTGGACTGATTCATTGATCAAATTAATAATAACGAACCTTTAAGCAAGATGTTTCATTAAATTTCTTCAGTGTTTTCATCTTCTTGGTTTTAGGTCTGTTGGCACATTGAAGGTAAAGACTCGATGCACCAGAAGACACAACACAGTTTGTCTGTGAGTATCTTGAACGCTCTTGTTCATCATCGGGAGGACAAAATGTTTGAGACACCTCTCACTATCATGTAGATCACCAACTTCTACTTTGACCTCAGTAATGCTTGAATTTACACTTTTCTGACATTGTCGCCAAAAATGAAACATTATAAACTTCTTAAAAGGGTAAATGTAGAGTTCTTGTATTGGACCACATTCGAGTGTTCCTGGTAAAAGGAGCCACTGAATGTAAAGGCTTTGATGCACTACAGTAATGATGAGCTGACACTTTTATTCCATTTGAGATTATTCGTATACAAGCCGGTGTCAGGAGGGAGAGACAGAGGCACGAGAGCCTATCACACATACTTCAGTAATAAATCCCTTTAGAGAACAGTTTGGCGTTTCTCGCGGCGAGAAGCGTTTTACAGTAAAACCACAAAATATCATTACTTTGTCTATTACTCTGACTTCCTCTCGCCTCTCGTTTCCTCAGCGGGCTTCACGGTGCCTCTGTATTTCCCCTGCTTTCTTTTACCAGCCACGCTCCGCTGTAAACCATCGCAACCCTCAGAAACGACGCAGAGGATTCACACTTTCTACACCGGGAAGGCTGTTCAATTTCAGTCGGATTAAGTCGGATTGGAGCCCATTCGGCAGTGAGCTGGGACCGAGAAACCTTCTTTAAACAGCTTTCCGCACATCTGCTCTCTGCTCAGCGCGGTCTGTTCTCTCGTTTAGGCAAGAAAAACAATCATTTGAGACGATGCACACTAGCACGATCAGGCTACATGCTGCAGATGGAATTCCAGATAAGCGGCTGATCAGAATATACCATTCAGAGCAGAGCAGCGCCTTATCGCTGCTGTGTGTTTGAATACGCTCTGAACAGTCAGCAAACACCACATCCTAAGAGCTTCTATCATTTGAGAGTCAACTGTTACTGGTAAATCATTTTCACAATTTCATGTTTCAACTTGGTGGTGGTGGTGGGGAGGGGGGGGGAGCCTCCGAGCACAAGGTGAATCCCGGCGTCGGGAATTTCCACAAAGTAGAACCGACGATAAACGGAGCGATGAATGAATGAAGTTTTTACACGACAACGGTTTCCAGGTGTTAGACAAAGCCACATATTAAAGATCTGTGTGCATCAGTGTCCCCCCAGGACAATCTAATTACTTCACAGCCGTTACAAAATAAGGCGAGGGGGAGTGGGGGTGCAGAATAAATAAAACAGATGTGACTTGACACAAACAAACACAATCACCAAGGTAACGCTCAGCTCCAGGGCCAAAACAGACAACTAACCAGGCTGGAAATTGAGATCTCTAAATGACATGATGTGCCTGCAGGCTGCAGGCTGCAGCCCTCAGATGACACACAGGTGAGATGAGACAGCCAGGTGAGTGAGCGGGAGAGCCTGTTACCTGTGTGTTCAGTGGTGGAGAAGGACAGGTAGAACCCACGTCCAGTGTAGTGGGTCCCGCTCATGAACTGGACAGTGACCTGGCTGCCAGTGGACTCGATCAGCTCTTTAACCTTCAGACCCAAACCGCAGTACTTCACTGTAAAACAGCAGGTAGACGCAGATAAAGACACAGACACGACAAAGAGACACTGGGTAGTGACAAAAACCTGTTTGGTTTAACTTTGTAACAAGTTATGTACCAGAAAGCATGAATTACATTGGATGATAATGCAAAAAAAAAAACTGTCCTTGACCAGAGGTTTTACTGTGGGCTTATACATCATAAGAGCAGCCCATAATGCTGGAAACAGTCTTCAATAGATTCAGTATGCATGAAAACTTTGTATTTAAAATGAATTTCACAAATGTCAATATATTTTTGTCTGGGTTTCTGCAGGATTCTCAGACCTCTTTTACCTGTTTTATGGTCAGACCTCAATATTAGTGTGATGTAAAGCCAGGAGGGCCAACGTGGCTTAGAAATACTTATTATATCACATTTTTCAGTCCTTTAATACTGTAAATCAGTATTGGTAATATGCCTTTGAGATAATAAATTAACATGACCTGGGCCCTGATAACCAACAGGAAATTGGAGGAAGAATTTAGCAATTAAAAAGCTTAATTAAGCTCAGTTTTTGCTCAAATTGACACTTTCCCATTAGCAAAGTCCAATGTTGAAATTATGAAAGAAACATTACCAGGCTTCTTATTCACAGTGTGCACTGACTGTTGCTTTCACCAGGTAAGAAGACCTAAGTCGCCTGCTGTATATTAAATCAGCCACACCAGGATAGACCTGCTTACTGGCTTACATTATGAAATGCAGGTCTCACAGTGTTACGAAAGTGAAAGCTAATCGACTCCCCTACTTTCATCTAATATACCAAGTTTCGTCTGTGTATGTAAACACAAGACAGTGATGGAGATGATGGGATGCATACAGATCAGGGAAGGGCCAACGGCCGCTGTCTGTTCAAACGAGACTCGCTCATCCGACAATGTCTGACAACGTCTGAAGGAAAAATTGCATTGTCATTTTAAACAGCTGCACTGAAGGTCAAAGTGAAAAGCCACTCGGCATAAAGAAGGAGCAGGTGGGACGACACTTATTTAAGGGGCTATCGGCACACATCATTCAGTCAGTCTCTCGGTGGTACTCAATTACTCAAAATACTATTTCGTTATCAGCGTAGCAGCAGGTCAACAGATCATAAAATGTGTACAATTGCAATAATAGTCTGTTGACTTGCGTGTCATGATACGATACCATGACGATGGTCTCTGGTGGCCTCTGCTGATCCCCACGCAATAAAACAAACAGTAACTCCTTATTGCGAACTGGCTGCACGGACGTATTTAAATTGACTGCTGTAGGCGGGTGACCACTTTTTCCATTTTCCACTCTCACCAATCTCGCTCCTCTCCGGTCCGATGCCGTTGTAGAGGCGCAGGTAGTTGACCTGGCAGTCGCTGTTTTCTATGTCCAACGAGGCGAAGCGAAAGTGAATCCTCTTGCCACGAGGCACGCTGATCTCCCACTCGCACACCGTGTTGTTGGGGTATGTCCTCGGGTACCCCAGAGAGGACAGCGTCCCGCTGCTGGGGCCGAGCACACTGGGGCCACAGCCATCACCTGCAGGACGGCACAAACACACCGTTTCAGAAAACACACCGAGGGCAGGAGGCAACGAGGACGAGCGCACGGCCAGAGCTTTTGTTGATTCAACTGAAGACCGCATTTCATAAGAATCATGTAAATTAGGAAACAAAACAAGAGTTATTTACAAATGCATGGAAACCCCTGGGCATATTCTATATTATGTTGATTTTTGAAGTGAAAACAACTAAATACAATCCCTTTAGCAAGCAAACATTAATATTATAATCATCAATGCACTGTTAGTTTTCATCTTATGAACCTAAAAATTGTGCAACAGTTTGGTCCCCGACTAAGTCGGTATTTAGAAACCCCCCCTATTTCCAAATCAACCTTTTTTTCTCTCTTTGTATTCTTGGTTTATAACATTTCACACGCTCTCCCTTGCATACTAATTTAGGTTTAAAGATATTTTTAGGCCGTCTAGCAGCCTGTTTAATATCTGACCAGAGATTTTTGAATGATCTTGAAGTTAGCGGACTCTGACGGCCGCTCCAAAAGCTTCAGTTTGTGTTTCTTGAAGTGGTTTGTGGTGGATTTTGAGGTCTATTTTGGATCATCATTCAGTTGTCGAGGCCAGCCTGTTTTCAGTTATGGGTCTCTTGCAGAAGTGGAAGAAAATAATTAATAGTTTACGTGCAAAGATTTATGGCAGACAGTGGTTCATTTTGTGTGCTGCGAACCGTCTCCAGCTATTTGACTGAAACATAACAACATAAACTGAGACAGGAAGTAGCGTATACGAGTTTTCCTAAAATTAGATTAAAAATCATCTCATTACCAAAAACCTAATCATAACCCCTGTATTGTGATTTGTATCGTATTACACGCCATAGTCTCTTGACTGAGTGCATGAGATTTGCTTTTGAGCTGATAATTCACTCATCCGTGCGATGTTTCCTGTGCCACCAGCTGCTATACAAACTCCCAAGTAGAATATTTCCATCTCCATTCTTAACAGTTGTCAAGTTATTCTTGTTAAACGCACCTTTACTGATTCTGACCAAAGAGCTCAATGAGGTTGTTTTTTTTTTTTGCCTTCCTGCTCAGCAGACGTGCGGTTTTGTATTTTATCACTCTTACAGACTTCGTCTCGACTTCCACATTTCCCCTTTATTGCCATTTCTTGGTGATATTTCAGACAGTGGAAATTTCAATCTGGAGGCAGTATTAAAACCTTTTTTAATAGTTTATGGGCATCCGCTAACATCATTTTCACTTCCTTGGTCATTGCATGGAGAAGTCAGTGGTTGTTGAGCATTTTCACAAGATTTACAGAGTCTCAGAATTGATCAGGTATGTAACTTTCATCAGGTCACATTTCCTACTGATAAATGAGTCAATTAAGGTCTTACAGGTTTACAAGTAGAACAGTTTCCAAATTTTGCACATACCACACTTTCTGTTCAGTTTTTCCCCCATTGTTTAGGTTTATGAATTTAAACAGTAACCGTGCATTAACATTTGAATAAATAATAAGGGGATGTTTTATATTTTAAATAAAATATGTGTAATTTGCCTTAAAACAATATCAATGCGCTGTAGCGAGTGCCGTGACTGACATGTCACTTCGTTACAGTGAATGCGAACACTGAAGTTTAGCTGGAGTCAATCCCACTTGCACCGTCCTGCAGCCGTGAACTCTCACAAGCACATGAAGTGTGACTTGATCTACAGCTCACAATAATCCAACTCAAGTATTTCCTTCAGTTTGCTAAAAAAAAAAACAATGCCAATCTGTTATGATTGTACCGAGTCTGTTTTTAAAGGAAAACTATACATCTGTAACACGTTTTATAAGATTTATATCTTCAATACTGAATGCAACAGATAGTAATGAAGTCAGAAACTGAGACAGACTGAAGTATTGATCATCATTTTGTTTTTCAATGGGATTTGTTGGGACTTAGAAAAATACAGACTAATACCACACATATTTTTTTAGTTATCTATTTTTATTTTTATTTTCCTATTGAGACACTGAGATCCTGTTAACATTACACCATGCTCAATCTAGTGCGTCTACAATCAAACATTAATGACATTGGTGTAATTATTTATCAAAACAAAACATTAGATTTATGCTCTAGTTCAGGACTCTCAAAGTTAAGAAAGCACAGCTTTACTTTGTCTAATGTGATAGTAAACTGAATTGTGTTGGGTTTTTCCATCTTTTGGCGAAACCAAACAAAACATTTAAAGCCATCTGATTGGAACCAAGTATCTTGTGATTTCAACAATGAGGTTTTCTCACTACTATCTGAAGCTTTATACACCAAATAATTTCAAGAAAACAATCAACAGATTGACCAATAACAACAACAAAAAATCATTGTTAGTTGCTTCCCTAATTTATATAAAAGTATCTGCCAAATGAGTATAATATAATGCAACAATTGGGTTCAGCAGAGTGGTAAGCATTAAGCTGGGTTTGACTTTTTTGGCTGTTCTGCAGAGAACATTGTCGCATTAAACTGAGGAACCAGCCGTCTGATTTATTCGTTTTGTTCGTTTAAGATGGCATAAATCAAATCTGAGACAATTTAAAGACGGTGAAATTCAGTTTACTAAAAAAAAAAAAAACCTTGACCTTTTGTCTTTTGAAGGAGAAGTGTGTTTTAGTGTCCGCTGAGCTCTGAGCTGTCAGAGAGCAGACATTGTTGATGTTGTGGGCTCATGGCTCTGAGATAACACTGCAGTCACGCTTCATGGTGCTAAGTGGATGTTCTGTGGGCCCGGAGTTATGCAAGAGCCTCTCAATGGACAAGATCCAGATGAACAGGACAAAAACAAAGCAGCTCCCCTCATTCTGACTCACAAAAGTTCCTGACTTTCCTCAACTTCTCTCCAAACAACCCAGAAAAACACTTTAATTCAACCCTCAACTTGTATTACCAACACCTCTTAACGTGAAACTGTAATTCATTTGAAATGTACAACATACTGTGTCCACGTGTTTACAGCCCCAATCTCTGGTCACCTGAGGTTAGCTGTCGACTATAAAAAAAATAAAAAAAAAAAATAAAAAAAGACTTTTATTTGTATTTACACACAATATAGAAAAGCGTCTCCAATCAAAATACATTAAGTCTGTCGCGGCTGTAGCATTAGCTTCAAGGTAGTAGTAGTAGTAGTAGTAGTAGTAGTAGTGGGCTACCTGGAAGGAGAAACAAGGCCACGAGCTCCCAAATGTACTGTTGTCTCGTACACACAGCCCTCAAGAGCCAGACCCCGTGGAAAAAAACGGGCATTTTAAAAGGTAACTCGTTTACTGGAAACGCAACAAAGTAACAGACCATGACTTTGAACTTTAAACAACTCAGTTAGGGCTACATGTTAATTCAGCCAGCAACAAGTCCACCCAGCAGCGATTATTCCTTTACAATCTCACTTTTTTTAGGAACCGGTTCGCCTGGTTTCACTACTACCGTCTTTCACCGCAAAACACCGCGACGGGCGGCGGCGAGCGTGTATAAACCAAGCGTCCACACGGCCTTGTAAGGTAGCTTTAAGTTTACAATACACCTTAAAAAAAAAAAAAAAATTAAAAAAATAAATATATATATATATATATTACTAAAACACCTTTACGGTCTGTGTTTACACTTTAAGAGCAGCGTGGCCGCGTGTGTGCGCGGTTCCTGCCGGGCTCCTCCAGTTGTCACCGCAGCTGTGTGGCACCAACCTTTCTGCGCTCGACAGCCTTCCGTGGTGAGAATGATGAGAATCGACAGGACGAGAACCCCTGCCCCTGTCGGTCCCCTGCCCACCATTACCGCTCTGCCCATAGCAGCCTGCAGTCTGAATGCATAATGCTCGCTTCTGGACCGGCTGCACCGCTTCAGCCTGTACCGAGGAAACAAAAAAGAAACACAAATCTTCCAACTCCTCGCGAGCGAGTCCGCGTGCGCTTTACTCCCGAGGCTGTTATTTTTATTTATTTTATTTTTTTTTGTATTCTTTTTTTTTTTTTTTTCCTCCTCCTCTTCCCTTCTTCTTGTCGTTTAACAATCCAGTGGTTTGCGACACTCTCACTATGGAGGTAACTGATCCATACACACATTCAATCTGTGAAGCTACTTCCTCCACCGAGGCTCCTCCTCCTGATCTGGAACTGGGATACCCGAGTCCCCCAAGTGGTCTGAATGATCCCAGATTTACCAGCAGCCACCCCCTCAAAGTAACCCCCTCAACACCTGCTGCAATCTCATGATACAAACGCACCCAAAACTCCACCTAGTCACCAAATGCAAACCCTTGGACAAGCAGCCAGCAGATCCAATAATCAATGTTCTGTCCCCAATCTGCTAAGAGTTTGTTGTTGTCTGTCTCTTGAACTTGAGGAACATTTTTATTAAAAAAAAATTTTTTTAAAAAGTAACATTCTTTGTTATATGACCTATTTAAGAAAAAACTGTAATAAACAGCCCAATGATTTATTTAAAGGTACACTTCTTATGTGATGTTTTATTTAGCCTATCATGTGCTATACTAGGCACAGTCCTGTAAATATTAAAAAAAATAAAAAAATAAAAATAAATAAACTTCAATAAAAACATTTGCATTGAACACCAATTTCATTTCATATACGATTTGGCTTTGGCTATATTAATTTAGGACACTTTTGAAATCTATTCTATCCAATTTTTTAAGTCACAGTTCTTTTATAAAAGTAATTTCAGCATTTATTGTGAAATATTTGCTCAAATAAATTATACATGTCATTCAAGACAGAATCTGACATTTAACAAACACAATACAAATTTTAAGAAAATATATAATTTTATATATTTTGGAAATAAAGTTGTACTATTACAGGGGGGGGGAATCATGATTTAGAATATGTTTATTACAAGAAAAATTTTACATTTTGTGCTGGATGTGTGAAAATACTTTGGTTTTGTTCATATTATATAAATATTATCTAAATAGGCTAAAAACATTAAGGTTTTCTTGAATCAATCTATATCCTCCTTTTTTTCCACAGCTATTATTCTTGAAATATTTAGACTTTATTCTAGTCATATTAAGAGTTTTTTTCTTTAAAATTCAAACTTTTTTCTTGTAATATTACAATTTTCTTTTCAAATATTTGACTTTTATTCTGTGAATCTCAGAATCTGCTCTTATACAGTACAGTATACTGCAGCAGTAAAAATAACTTATTTAATGACTTCTGCGGTTCCTGGAGCTCTACTATTTTATGAGACATAATGATCCATGTGAGCTGATAAACTATAGTGTCTTTTACCCAGCCGCCCTCTCTTTAATAGTCCATTAATGTGTTGTCTGTACATCCAAATCTGACACAAGAGAATAGTGGGAAACCCAAATTATGAAAGTAAGACTGGGACAGAAAGATGCTGATTGTGGCTGATTAATGACTGGGTGGCTCACATCTTATGTCCCAGCTTTGGCTGGACATTTCAGAATATCCAAGCAGAGACTTAAGAAATATCCACTTATTGTTGTTCTACAATACACCCTCACTTGGCAGAGAGTCTCGATGTGATGCAACTGTCAGAGTAACCAATAGCAACATGTAGCAACAAACACAGTTTTAGCCTGTAGGCTCTGAGTAATATGTTGGATGATTCAGTGGGTTTTTTTTAGTTTTTTTTTTTTGCTTTGGATGGATGGGTCAGTGTGTGTGCTTGTGTGCGTGCATGTGTGTTTGTTCAGAACTATAGAAAGATGTTAGTGAGGGTGTAAGAACATATAAACAGCCAGATAATCACTCTTGCTGTAATTGCGCCCTTCTCTCTGCCCCTCGCCTACGTCCTTCTCTTTTACATTCCCCATCTCTTTTTCTTTGACACATTTGCACAAGGGGGACATGCACATTATTTTCAAAATGGCCATTCTACTAAATTCCTCTAAAACCTCAGTATAGATACCATGCACGAAGGTTTGTAAAAAATAATAATATAAACAAATGTTCAGTCTGATTCAACCCAGGAGACTAAATAGCAAACAGCCTAAATAATTTTTTCTAAGTATAGCTTTTAAACTCATGTGTTTCACTATAATTTCTTCATTGTTTGGACCCCAATGTCGAACTGCAGTTTTGTCTGTAGGAAGTAGTGACCATCTTTACAAAAATTGGGCTTTAGTGAAGCTGATAAAAAAAAAAAAAAAAATACACTCATTAGCCACTTTATTAGGTACACCTGCTCATTCCATTGTCATCCAGTGCACCAGTTCTGGGGAAATGCTTTTATTCATGTGTCACTGCTGAGGTTTGAGACCACAAACACGAGAAATAAATGCATAATTTCTCTTTTATAGCATCTCATTTGTTCAAAATCATGTTTATTTACCAAATATTAGGGAAAGTTTCAACATATCAAGAATTAACCAATGTTTTCTGAGTTACTGGAGAGAACATTCTAGGTATTATTGAATAATTGGGTGTAAACTGTCAGAGAACATTTGATTTTATCAAGCGTCCTTTTCAACAAATATCCAACAGGTGGGAAATGTGGCCACAGTTCTGCCATGTCTTCCAACATGCTGCTTCTTTTTTACACTTGACATTGTCATATGTGTAATGCAGATGTAACTTTCAGCTCTGGAGCTTTTTCCTGTATAAAAACTTGTCTTTGAATCAATCTGATGTTGCCTCGAGGTTGGTTGTAATGTGATTTGCTCTACTGGAAGTAATCATCTTATATCAGAGATCTATATCTTGACTAACAACATCCGTATAGTCGTTACTTTTGATGCACTGGGTTTTCTTGTGCCCCAGAGCGACACTGGTGATTTCTGAGCCGATAAGTTTACAACTTCAGAGATATTTATACCTTGAAGAGCCATGGCTGGAAAGCTGCATATTTTTTGAGAATGGCTGTTCAGACTCAAACTATTGAAATGAGATTGCGCCACTTGGTGGTCACATTCTGTTAAAACAGTGCTGTCTTCGGATTGTTCACTTGTTCACTATATGGCATACATAGTGGACAAGTGGTCAATCAGAGTGGATTTTGTTAACTATAAAGTTCACTATGTGGTGGACCATTCAAACGCAGTGCTTCTGATTTCTTTTATGTTGACTTTCTATGTGTGAAAGATAAACTTCCTGTAACTTCCTGGCTTACATCATCTTTTTAAGCTTTATTTGATATCACAGCCTTCAGCATCCACAGTCTACATGTAGTTATATCTGAAAGGAGATACATTTCAAAATATCAGTTTGTTTAATGCAAGTCTAGAACTGAGTGTTGGTTATTTGACGATCAGCATATCTTTATTTTGCCATATTAGACAATCCGATGAGGGCTGATGAGAGACGTTTGAGTAGGAAGACAGTTACGTAGAGATTTCTTATCTCATGTCGGACTGCTGTCTGCACCTGTTGGTCCACATCTGAGAGAACCATAACAGGAGATAACCATGTAGCATAATTCATGAGCTGAATCATCAATAACTTATTTTTGGATCTTTATATTTATCGATTCAACACAAGTATCAATGTTCAAAGTAAGTCTCGGCACTCGACATTGATCTACTTGTGCTTGTTGTAAAAATCTCTGTAACCACCAAGTAGAAGAGACAAACAGTTTCATATAGATTTAATTACTATCTCTTACATCAGTCCGTATAAAGCTAATATTGTAGGGCTATATATGATTATTTATAAATTTAAGCAAACAGATGCTTTAATTTCTCTCGCATACTTCAAACCTAAGTGTTTACACGTCTACCTCTTCCCTCGCTCAGGTCAGACAGATACCACCTTTCATCTGTATACACTTTCCACCCTTCATGACTTGACTTTTTGATGACATCTGGAAAAGTAAATAAATGTTACCTTTGATGATGTCCAGGCCAATTGATCAGTATAATTACTGCTCACTGATGGAATCAGATAAGATTAAAAGAAGCATTACTGAAACAGAACGGTGAATAAAACCAGTATAAATGAAATGTTTCAATAATGTATAACACTCTAGTTTTCAGATCCTTCTTGTACATGATGGAAACAGACAAATACAACCTCTAAGAGTCACAAACTACAGATCTCATGGCACAAGGTTATGAATGATATTGATCTGTTGTTGAGGGAAATTAATGGCATTTGCATGTAGCTGTTCCTGCTCAAGAAGGTCAACAGATGCAGGAAAAACCTGCTGGTATTCTACCACACTCAGCTGTAAAGGGAAGCTTGGACTTTAAAGAATTCAACCAAGGTCCTGACGGAGACCACAGGGTCAGGAGTTTCCATCGGGCTCCGAAAGCAGAAATCTCGCTGACTTACATTAGACTTTTATCACGGATCCAGTAAGTGACCTCAAGATCAGATAACGCGCAGATACACAATATTAAATCAGTGAGGAGCAGTGCCTTTTATTTGAACTGTTGTAACTTTGCTCCAGGCCATGTGTTTTATCCCCGGACATAACATTTATGCACGGTAGAGCGTCTCCACTGGGAGTCAGTAGAGGGCACAGACCCATGGCAAACCAACCAGTGACCTGTAGAAATAAGTTGGCCTTTTCACCCTCTCACCAGAAGTGTAAATCTATGCAATATTATTATTTATAACAACCACAGGTCCTTAGACATCTCCAGATGGATTTTGCAAAGGAAAAGCAGACAGTTGTCTCATGTTGAACTGTTTGAATTAAAACTGGAGCCAAAATTTATGCTATAATGTCATATTTAATGTGGTCAGTCACACCCAGAGTGACTAATTTATTATTATTTATTTATAATTCCACACTGTTACAATATAAGTGTTATTGTCTGGTATGTGAAAAAAAATTGCGTTTGCAGACGGGTAAAAAAATATGTGGATTTTCTTTGATAACTCCAGGATATCTCAGGGTTACAGGATCTATACTTAGGATTAGATTTAGGGTTGTGAGGTGCTGGAAGTAATATCAGTGTATAAAGCATATTGTCTAGTTTCAATCTGGTTTATTTTGGGATTGCATCTGTCGGTTCTGAATCCTTTTTTACAGAAAATTCGACTCGAAATCATGATCATAGAAAACAAATGGATGGGAACAAACATGCACGTGTTTTTACAGAACGCTAAAGTAGTATATACAGTCAGTAATGAATTTAAGTAATAGTTAAGTATTTGTTTAACACTGGAGTGCTTCCACTTCCACTGCAATATCATACTTTCATTATATTATAACATATTTATCTTTTAGATGTAAGTATTAAACATTCATCCACACATTTAACAAAAAGTTACCTTGTAGCTGAAATGTGACATAAAACATAAGATAAACACAATTCATAAAGGATTTTAAACGTGTTCAAACTTAACCTACGACATTAATAACAATTTGCATGTAAAGTAATTCTGAGACATACATATACAAATATTATTTAACTATGTGTGTACATGTATTTGGCAAATAATATTTTTTTAAATAGCTTTTACTTGAAAGTATTTGCAAAACACAATGCAAAATAATTTTTTTAACATAAACCTGTTATAAAATAATATATACCACATACTGCAATGGGAGTTTAAACTTATTTTTCTGAATGTTAACTCTTGCTGCACTCTGGCTTGGTGCAGGTTGGTGTTTAATATAGAGACCTTTTGTGCTTGCATTAGTTTTTCCAGACCCTTTATTAATCTGATCAGGAGTTACTACAACATACACAGTGCTAGAAGACCTCTGCTCGTCTTGAAAAGGCCTTCGGGTGATGTTTTATTGCAGCGCTGCACACGTGTTTCAACTCTCACGTGATCCAAATCATTATTTGTTTCCCTGCAGATTTATGTTTAACTTAATCAATGTAGCTTTGACAGACAGCAGACCCAGGCGGTGTTTTGTTCATGCATGTGTACATTTGTTTGTGTGCATGTGTCCGAGTGTATATATGAGCCCACATGAGTTATGCGTCATCCTTCATCCATCACCACAGACACTGAGCAGAGGAACAATACAGCGTAAGTATCTGTGGGTCTGCATTTCAAGCGATTGTGAAGGAAACGCGGTTTCTAGCTGCCGGTTTGCAGCGTATATTTTCTTCCATTAAATAAACACGTATGACTTGATGAGTCCGGATCCTGCTCGAAGCCTTGAGGGAGAACGTGGCTGGTGGTCCGCCACTGTATGATCATTAACCAATGCCTGTTCACACCACAGCACCCTCCAGTGGGACAGTCAGCATAAACACATACACATATACTCAGCTTCCTATTCCAGCTTCCTCTTCCTCCTCATACAAATAGACAGTCTATGGAAGACATACTGACAGTTGTATTCAGACCCTATGCACACACGGTTGTCTTAAAGTATGTGCTGTATTTTTCAATGGGAGCATGGAAACAAGCTCTTTTTTTATCTGAAGACAAAATAATCAGCAGCAGACTCTCCAAACTATGGTGACTGTAGTTGATGGGAGTCATTCTGCCTCCCATCTTCACTGGGAATACAATAAAAAACTGGACAAAGACCGTATTCTGCATTATGTGCATGCACAAAGGCCCAAAAACAAAGAAGACATTATAAAATGGTTAATTATGTAAGGTTGCAAGTGTTATGACCAAAAACAGGTATAAAAGTATGTTTAAAAGCTCCACTGTTTGTAATAAAGGCATACTAAAACCAATTACTAACTAAAATACCAATTGTAAAACTGAAAGAATTATTTGATCTGGAAACATAAAGTGCTATAATGTACTGTCCTTCCACGTGGCAAAACCTTTAGCGTAGAAACCACCTTGATCGTCTAAATTCTTTTCAAAAGATCTATAAAGAGTTGTGTCTAATCTGATTTCAGGACATGTCACTGCTTATTTTGGATTTGGATTCCTCCATCTCGCACTGGATGTAGACAGATTGGAAAATCACTGTGTCGTGGCTATCTAATGTGAAATACGGAGTACGTCAAAGCTCCCTTTTAGGCTCTCTGCTTTTCTCTTTAACTTTCACCTCTTGGTTAAATTATACACACTGCTACACTGACGAAACTCGTGTGCCTCTAAAGGCTGGTTCTCAAATGATTAAATTAGAGGCTTGTTTGTCTGCTGTGAAAAATTGGACAAGAAATACACCTACATGCCTACATTTTGAACATTTAAATTTTCATGTTATGTGCTGGTACCAGAAGTCTTCAAATGATTTTCAAAGTTTAGCTACATTTTTAACTAAACAATGTTCCTTCACTGGCTTCTTATCCATTAAATATCAAACTTTGAGGTGTTTCTGATGACTTACGAAATTATAAATAGTCACGTCCCTCCCACCTGTCAGATGCCCTTGAGCCCACCCCTTCCTCTCTGCCCTCACAACACAGAGTCTGTCCCCAGATTTGAAAAGAAGTCATTATGGTTTTTTTCATATCCTCGCTGATATCAGACTGTCTGGTTCTATCGAGCCTTTAAAAAATAATCTTTTCACCCAAACTTCTCATATTTTAATTACTTCAGACCTTTCTCAATGACTCTGTTAAACCTGTAGACCATATTTTATGTTTTCATGCTGAGTAGACGGTAACCTTTCTGAAAACCACTGCATATCTTGTTTGCTTGTTGTTCATGAGGCACATGAGCATCCAGCTGTGTGCCTATCTCTCTCTCCCTTCTCTCTTCCTATTTCCTCCTCCCTGTCTTCTAGTTAAATTCAGGCTTCTGTATGTCGGACCATCATTCAGCTGTCCGGGGACCTTTCTTTGTCCTCTGGCTGACGGTGTCCCACTACAGATGCTTTGTATCTGGATCCTCATCCCCCAAAAGCTTTCAGCTTCTCATCTTCTCCCGCTGGTCGTTTGTTTCTTTTATCCTGACAGGGCGAATGTGAAGAATCTGTCTTTGCTCTTCATGGTGGAGGTTTGATGGCTCAGGTCGGTTTATTGGCACCTTTGAAAGGTGCTTGACTTCGTCCCAGATTATATTCTTCATTTATATTTACAATCTATGTATAATTTTGTCATCCTTATTGGAAGAGGGATCTCTCCTCAGTTGCACATCTTGACTTTTTTTTTGAATATTTTCTATTTTCAGTTTTCCCCTCAACGTTTTTTTTTTGGAGGGAATTCTATTCATCTTTAAATTCCTCCCTCTATTTTTCCCCTTCGTTTAATAGCTCTTCTGACCTCTGATTGTCCTCCAGTATTTATTGCTGGCTCAGACAAATTGTGTTTGTTCATCAGGGTTATACACACTGTTGCCTTTTCAGCAACGAAAACCAAAGAATGAACATCAGCCGTTCAGAGTACAAAGTCACTGCAGGACACAAACACACAAATCAGTCCGCAACGTACACAGCAAAAACGTTCCCTCTGATGTCACCTCAGAAATGTCACCTCAAATCCGAACCCATTCATCTCACTCTGTCACAACAGCCTCTGTTTTCCATCTGTAGTTTGTAGCAGGAGAGAAACACAGCCAGAATGACCTACAGACCAGATATTGATCAGGCTCGGGGTGCGTGGACCCGGCATGACCTCTGACCTCTCTGTCTACTTGTTGTGGATGCGTCTTTTCTGTATCAGTGATGCAACATGTCACACACATGCATGTCCGTCCGCACTCACATGCAGCACGAGTAGCTTCTGAAGATTGAAGATTGTACCAGATCTATTTTTCTGCTTCTCTGCACTGCATAGATTTACAGTGATTGAGTTTTACAAGCTGTGATTCTGGTTTGGATCGGGGACACAAGTTGAGTTTGAAGCTTCCGAAACTGGAACCGTGTTTTTTCTATCTTGCTAAGTGTTCAGTAATACCTCGTCTTGGTTGAAGGCCCAGAGCTTTTTCTTGTGGCTGTGATACTTGGACCTGAACTGGGATGGCTGCCTGACTGCCTGACTGCCCGCGATCCATTCTCGGCTGTCTGGGCGCATTCCTCGTCCAGGTGCTGTATATTTTCTTTTCATTCTGCGTGAGCCCCCCATGTAAACTTTCCCCGGCTAAATTCATTCATTATTCAAACACACAATAAAAGGTTTCATCTCTCTGGCAACCAGCCCAGGACTTTATATTTTTAAGATATTCTGGTAAAATCATCTGCTCGTTTGACCAGCTTCACAGGAAAAATGAAATACTTCATTAATTTATTTTTTCACAGACAATAGCAGGAGGTCATACTTTATTTAAACTCTAACAAAGCTTACATTTTCAGTGTGTGTAGGTTGTTCTGGATCTAGTTTTTAATGGGGAAAGAGAAGCTTTTTTTGGGGGGGCGGGGGGGTTCAGAGCAAATAAACTGCAATATCAAGGTCAAAGGTCAACATGTAGGAGGTCCATTTGGCCACACTCAAATTCCTTGTACTTTATATGGAGCATGTTTGCATGTGTGAATGTGTGTGGTTTGTATATTACTGATGGAAGCTCCATTACATATCGTTTAACATGCAGGTTTTTTATTGTGAAGTTCCTCCAGCAGCAGCTTTAGCAGACAAAAGGGAATCAGACTGAAGCCTGCAGCTTTTGGCAGTGTTCATATTCTGCTGATTGCTCCATAACTTAGCGGTAACTTTGGCAGGGAACAACTGTTGGCATTTAAATATCAGAGCCGAGGGATGGATAAAGAGCTCAGTCGAAAAATAATAAGATGAGGGTTTAAACCAAGAATTAACAGTAAAAGTCAAGGATATTGTGAAATTTCTTATTGTTCCCAAATCCCTGGAAAATACCCTGAACTAACAATGCTCAGCCTGAGCCCCGTTGGTTCCTTCTGAAGATGGAAATGTTTTACAAAATATAGTTTCATAATTAAATAGACCACAACGCATTATTGACATGATAATCATACAATTCATTATCAGGTTGGTTTATAATCATCTCTTCCACTCTTATGGAAAAAACAATGAAACTATGACACTAAATTAATTATTGTAAATTTAGCAGGTTTTAGAATTATTATACAAATATTATAAGTATCATACACATAACAACAGTCTGCCACTGCAACAACCTGGACCCACTAAACAGTCTAACTGCCACATTTACAATTTATTTAAGTAAAATTATTATCAGTTTACTGTCGCTCCTGTTTAAGATCCTAAAAGCAATTTATGCTCTGCATTTCAAATTTGAAAAGGATTGAGAGTCATTGGCATAAAAACAAAATGCAAATAAACACATTAGTACCAAGAAGCTATCCAGAAACTTTTATACCATGAGACAGTTTTTAGAATAGATTTCATACATATTTTACCTAGCCTGCTTGTCAGCCATGGCAGAGATTTGACATTCAATGACGGTGACAGTATGTGTATGGAAGCATGTGGGACTCTTTCTGACTCGATACTTTGGCAGAGAAAAGTGGAATAAATTTGAGATTTTTGAGATGGAACCTGCTTTATCTTATGTTTCCTTGGATCCATCATGAATCATTATCTTTGTGTTTTCATTGTAGATCAATAGAAAAATGTTGCTTCAGATGCACATTTTAATTACATGTTTAATTTTCTGTTATTTCTTCTTATCTTTAAGGACACACATACATCAATTATTCTTTATCCATCACATTGTGTGCCCGCTGTCACAGACTTTTGTCTGTGATTACCACATAGGAAGACAAGCCAGAACTGTCTTCGTCCCATATGCTGCACCCCACAATGCTATCTGTTTGTCCCAAGTCAACACTGAGTCCTGTGAGCATTCCACACATACTAACACCTCACTGCAGAATACCCTTCCCATAATGCATTTCAGCAAGCACCTGTGTTTATTGCTCAATACCATACCCTTTAACCCAGAGGTGGGGGCAGCTTTATTATTATGACAGCAGACCGAGGGAGTGAGTGTGTACAAGATGTATGTCGATCCATCTCTAACATCGGTTAACTGATGAGTCAGAATGAGCTCTGATTTCTTTTTAGCAATGCTGCTTTTGTCTCCCAAGCCAAGAAATCAGTGATGGTTATTTCAGACTAAATGGAGCAGCAGCGTCTCTAGCCATTCCCTACTTATTGGATTGGAGATGAGGGACACGTACAGAGTCCAACAGACAGAGTTGGCTCAGAGGCTCCACCTAAAGACAGAACGTCTTCCTGCCTTTAAATTCCCCATCAGACAGGAGAAACACACTCAGGCAAACAGTTAATAAATCAGAGTGTGAATTGTTAGAGCTAAAAAACAGTGTGCAAGAATTGGTACAAAGCTATGAAAACCATTAATCACGTGAGGTCAACCTGAAATTTGTTTTACCCGTGAGGCCCATTTGTGAATGTGTGTGCTCATATTTGATTGACCCCATGCTATGAATCTGTTTAGTGTAAAATTATGAGCAAGAAAATCCAGTCAAATGACTTCTGATACATTATTGTTATGTCAAAGGTCAGCCAAGAGTGAATTTTTACTGTAAAGGGACAAAACAAACAAACTTTAATCCAAGATGATTAGATACAATAAATCACAAGATCACACACAATGCCACAGTTCACCTCAAATTAATGACACTTACAGGAGAGGAAGACGTCATATGACAAGATTGCAGGACGGGAAAGGAAACCAGAGAAGAGAAAAACAGATCAGATTACAGGAACACATGTTTGAGGTCCAAAACATGTCAGTGTCTGACCTTGCACTGTACTTGTACTTTATGGCAATGTACGCTCCTCTACAGCTGTAAATATGTTTACCTGTCACTCACTTGTTTCTCCCACTCACCTCCAAAATCAAATGTGACAGGAACCTACAGACTGCATGTCTCCGTCTGACATGTCGTACAGTATATCGCTAATAGGTCTCTGTCTGTTTGCCGAGCTGCAGATGTTGGTGGACAGGAACGAGGCGGTCGTACGACAGTGTGATGAGGGAGGCTGGCGGGTGGAGAGTGTTTTGGATTATCCAGTAGATGTAACTTTCCATTTCCAGACATTATTTAAGTTCTTTAAGTAACAAAACCTGTTCACATGGGTCAAAACATTGTAATGGATATCAGCCTTATAGCTGTACGTGTGCGATGAAGATAGAAATGAGGAATTATTCCATGTTTGCAGCATCATCACACAAATCAAACCTCGACCTATTCTCCTGAAAACGATATCCGAAGAACACCCTGGGGAAAGTTCTTTAAATTTGGCACCACCATTCATTTGACCTCATGGATGAACTGATTCAAAGGTCAAAGTTCAAGGTCTCTGTGACCTCAGGATCCTCTCATCCAGCCGTGTCCAGGTGCTATGTATTTTCTTTTCATTCTGCGTGAGCCCCCCCGTGTAAACTTTCCTGAAGTCCAAAATGAAATACACACCGACCTACAAACTTTTATCTGTTCAATGTAGAGTATAATGTGCCTAAAGTACTGAATCATTAGACAATCCAGTTGTTTCTCATACATTCTTGTTTGGTCTCAAGTCGGAAAATGTTACGGGCGGCAGGCTGGTTCTCTGTACAGCTCTTTAATTGAAAATCACTCTTTCACACTATTTAATAATACAATTCAACAGCGTATTCATCTTCACAGGAAAGGACAGGTCTTGGTTTCTGTCTCCGAGAGGCTCAATGGCAGGAAATGGAAGTGGCAACCTGTTTTGGAAAAGAAAAGAAAAAAAAAAATAATAATAATCTAAATTTTAGGAAGCCGTGCACAGTGCACTGCTGTTGTGTTTAAAAACATCTGTTTTTGTTTTTGTTAAGAGAACAAGATTAAGTGCAAATTAATCCAGTTTGAAAATGTTGGTCTTTATATTTTATCCTTGGGAGAGCTAATTGTTTCTCTCTGCCTCCAAACGTCACACTAACTTAGGCTGCGCTTCTGTACTTAACAAACCGATGTGAAATTAATCTAAATCTGCCCACTTCATTCTTGCAAAGAAAGCAACATGTTTTATTACTCCTGGCCTGTGAAAAAGGGAGCCTTTTGAATCCGTCTTGACCCACCGAGCCACCTCTTGCCTTGTAAAGCCCTCTCTCTGGGTGCAGTGATGTCATCGTCGGATAGCCCTGGGTGAGAGACTGGAATGTTACAGCCTGTTGATTGAGGCAAAGGATCGTGGGCCAGGTGCTAAATATGTGTGTTTTTTAACATGTGGAATGAAGAGACTGCGGAGGAGAGGCCGTGCACGTGTTTGTGCATGTGTACGTCTGCAGCGCTCCGTGTGCATGTATAGGGGCTCTGCTGCGACACTGTCGTGTGAAGACTTGTCTCTGCACGGGGTAGCTGGGAGCGGGGGAGTCCGTGGGCCACCTGTACATTCACAGAAAACTCTCAAAGCTAAACGAGCCCTCTGCTCACGTACAGGCACAGATACATCAGATACATGTACAGCAGGGTTGTTACCAGAGGCTTTGTGCTGCTTATGCTATTAGCCTATTTCCTTGGTGGAGACTGCTCTGTTTGGAGTCGTAATGACTCGGTTGCCAGGCCCAAACCATGGGAGTCTCCTGTGTCAGACAAATTACACATTTAGTTCCACTTTGGGAGAGAATTAGCTAAAGTATGTGATCAATTTACGTTGTGCTTTACCCAAATTCTCTGATGTGTACATACGACAGCTGTCCGATCATTAAGAGATGAAGTAAAGGTTATGTGAGTTTGATCTCATTGGAATGCCGCTCTCTGTATACCCACAGATGGGGTGGAGGTGGTGGTACGAGTCCTGGGAGCCCGACTGTGTGAGCAACAAGCTTGTTTTCTTAAAAAAAAAACGGAATAACAAACCTCTGGCCTTGTTGGTGATGAGTGGGGCATTTTTAAAATGACACAAGGGACTCTTAAAGCCAACGATTTATGTCTGGACCCATGGTAGGGGGCAATGAACGAAAAGTACCCGCCCTGAATGCAGCAGGTGTCGGGTGAAGGCTGAGACAGTCTGATCATCACAACCGATGATGGAGGGGGACAGAATTGCAACTGCAGGCATGTAGTAAATCTGTTAGCGAGCAGGCTAGAGAAGTATTTAACTTTTAGGAAATAAACCCTCATGCAGTGATATGACAATGATATTATCAGCTGTGATTCTTTTCAAAATTTCTGCGCAAATAACATTCAAAAAATTCATCTTACGATATATTTCAATATATTTCTGTGCCCAAAAAGTATTGTTTTTATAAAACACAAAAGAAAATCTCAAAATGAAGGACAGCCCAAGATAATTGTATTTAATTTCTCAATAAAAAAAAAAAACTGTTTTTCTAATCAAACTGAGTGATATGGCTCATGTAGTGAGGTGGTTATTGTTCCCAACATAGCTTGGAGTGTCTCAGTTTCGGACTCTGTTGTATGTTCAGTTTGGCCCATAAGGTCCGAGAGGGACAGTCAAGGTTCACAACTCTGGGCACTGGGGCAAAAGGTCGAAATAGTAAAAGTTTAAAAAGAAAGAAGCTGATCACACACTTGTTGAAAAGCATTGTATGACCCTGATTTACTTGTTGTCCCCCGGTAGCTGAGTTACATCACAAAGAGGTAAATATTAGCTCAGTGTGAGATCAGAATCTGGTTAAAATGGGAACATATTTTAACACAGTTTTTAATGCTCTTTCTAAAAAAAAAGAAAACCCTAATTCCATCAATGATGAGGTAGATAATACAGCCTGTTCATTACATATTGGTGATGCTGATTGACTGATAGATAAATAGTGTTTTGGGTTGCCTCTGGCAGGTCTAAATTCCACAGCTCTCTGTCCCAACGGATGAGGTGACACGGACACTTTCTGATGTTTGCTCCTGTTTCCACTGCGAATTCCAAGATTGCCTCATGGTGAAGAGGGACGAAGTCAGGAATGTGGAAGTCTTAGAAACTTCAATGCCATAAACTCATCTGAAAATGTGGCCAAACTTTAGGGCAGCAACTCTCCACCTATTAAAAGCAGATTCTTGACCGGGAGTTACTGGGGTGATGGTGCTCACTGTCTCTGCTTTATGATTGTACAATGTAAACTCACAGCACTGCAAATATTTAAAAATGCATCTACAGTTGCCATGTCGCGCTGAGGCAGAGGCAGTGAGTTGTAGCATTTGTGCATTCACAACGCACGAGCGGCCACGGTTTGAAGATGGTGAGGTCTAGGAAAATAGTCTGTGAAAGCTGGTGACCAAGAGCAAGTGATAGACAGTGACAAATGGCAGACTGGGCACAGATCGCTTTAAAGGTTACGGATACATCTAACCAATTAAGAGCAGCACATTTCCCCACGTTGACATGCGTCTTCTGTCCGACTGCCATTCTGTCTGCCCTCTACTTGTTTGGACTATTAATAAGCAGTATTTATATTAGAGCCAAATGAGTGTTTTTGTTCGGCCTCTGAGTTTTGCTGCCCGGGAACGCTTGGGTAGAAACACAAATACCTAGTGTAGCTCTCATCGGGGGCTCTGGACAATGTCATGCATAATATGCATCATAAACTTTCTCAGGGCGCACAGGAGGCGTGCCAGCTGGTGGGAAAACAAAGCCGCTCTATCTTATGTACTGCAGGCAATTCTGTGTTTGAGTAAATGCACACAATTTGTATTTGTGTTTCCATTCTTGCTGCATATACGACCCAGGCTGGAAAGCGGCTGAACCATATATTTACTTTATTCATAGTTTATTTCACAGTCCATGTCCTTCCCTATGTTTTTTCCCCTGACATTCAATTTTCAAATGCAACATTTCTCCAGTAAACGCACTATATATGAAGTCTTGTATGACATTATATACGTCTTTTAATCTTTATGTATTGTATCACATTATCCAGTCAAATTCCAAGACAAAAATAAAAACAATTTTTAAAAAGCACTGGATAGAAAAGAAGCAAAAAGGCAACAATTGAACTGACTTGTGTTTTGACTCAACAATCTTCTGTGTAAAAAAAACAACATAGATTCATTGTACATGGCAAGTTAAATTATGAAAGCACTATATGTGTAATGCAATCTGTATGAAAGGACAGGCTGGGCACGGCTAGTTTATTGGAGTTTTCTTTCTAACAACAGCTGCTGCTATCAATGGAAACAGGGTTGAACTGCAAAGACTGAACCAAAACAGTGACGTTGTGGGTCCTAAAACCCACAACGTCATCTTGAAGAATTTGTTTAGAGTTGAGGGGAAACTGCAGAGTTGGGTAACTCCTGTCACACTACACACATTCATCTCTTCCACTGTTCACATTTTAAAAATTTCCCCTCGGGGATTAATAAAGTATATACCTACCTACCTACCTACCATATATCATCTGATATATATATATCAGATATATCATATAATGAGTCAAATGTAGTGGTATGGATATGTGTATAACAGCACTGAATCAGTGCACGGGGTCTACTTTCACGTGCTGCAGGATACAACAAGTGCAGGCCGGATGGTGAGCGGCAGTTGCGAGGCCCATTGAGGCTTCATTAATGGAACAGGAAGAGAATTGAAGCACGAGGGCAAACACACACAACTCTTTACCCCCTGGCTATCGTGTACTTTTCACACCACAACTCAAAGTGTGTGTCTGAGTGTGTGTGTGTGTGTGTGTGGTGCCTTTATTGCATTTCTATGAGTTTTGTGTTTGTGTGTGGCGAACGATTACAAGCTCAGCTCCTTCGGGATAAAAACGGCATTATAATATTTGGTCTTAAGGTTGTGGGCCACATCACGTACACAAACATCATAGCACTGACGTTAAAGAAAGATGGCTTCAAACAATCACCTCCTTAATGAAGGGCAGTGTCATTACAGCAATTAGAGCGGGACAACACAACATCATCAGTCTTGCATAGATAAAAAGTGCGTGATACCACTGAGCACACCATCAACGTTAACAGTCCTCAGCTACCGAATCACACCTAAACCGCTAAGCTGACTAAGCTGACACTTGGCTGTTGGAGGTGCAACAGGACATCCACCCTTTTACACCACCGTGTCGGTTTGGAACCGCACGCACCCACCAACCCTCACAAACAGACACATTAAATTCAACGTCAGCACGGACACACTGCAGGTCTGTCTTGTGTAAAATCACAAAAGCAAAGAGCACAGCAGTCTACGCAAAGGAAATAAGAGAGAACACACACAGCCAGCGCAACATGAACAGTACAGAGTCACCCTGTATGTTCATATTGTATATATTAAAGTGGGCAGACACGTCAGAGTTACTGAGTTGTTATAAGAAAGTTGTTGTGCACGGTTGTCAAAACTGCCCTGGAAAGTGTCTGTCGTCACACACCAACAAAGAACCTCTGAGCTGAAGAGTATTTTTAGTGTGAGGCTGTGACTGAGTGTTCCTTCAAGCACTAATCATGAAGCTTTTCAGCACATTTAATGCCGACTTAATTTTTCACACTTTTGCATTAAGACATAAAAGTAAGGATGCTATTTTTCCCTCAATACTCGATACTCACATCACTAAAGTCAAACATCCTGTCAAAACAGACTATTTCATGCTTCAGTTTATGTACACAGTGTGAAGAAAGCTAAAGTAGCAATACCCAGGTATAAGATCAAATATTAAAAGCTGAAGCCATCAACATTCAGATTTTAGGTAAATAATATCTGGGAAGTATTACACTTGAAGTATTAAAAGTAAATACTCCTCCTCATTTTAAATGAATGCAAACATATATGTTAAATCCATATTTTAATGCTGCAGTCTGCAAAGGTAAAACCAATTCTGATGACCTCATACTGTTATTATGTCTCTAACTATTACAAAGCACCTTTTTTTTTTTTAGTTAGTTAGTTACATTTTTAGCCTTAAATATGAATCTATAAATACAGAAAAACATTATGTCTGTCTCATATTTTAAATACTAATGTACCTTGGGACAACAGCTGTCAGATAAATTCATTATTATAATTAAAACTGACAAAAAGGAAATACTTTGGGTCCTATTAAGTGTCATTACTTAACAATAAATATATTTCAGAAACTGCAGGTACTTCTATAAACTATTCTGTGTGTGTGTGTGTGTGTGTGTGTGTGTGTGTGTGTGTGTGTGTGTGTGTGTGTGTGCGTGCGTGCGTGCGTGCGTGCGTGCGTGCGTGCGTGCGTGTGTGTGTGTGTGTGTGTGTGTGTGTGTGTGTGTGTGTCCATCCATCCATGGCTGCTGTACAGGTTTTTTCCCAGGTGTGTTCCAGAACAGGTGATCCTAAACAACCAACTCCAGTGTGTCTGGGCTCATCATAGAATAATTAATTACTCTGCTTTTTTTTTTTTTTTTTTTTTACTGCATTCAGTGGTCAGTATATCTCAGCATTAATGAGGGAAACATTCCTTTTTATCATTGTCATCCTCTGTGGGTTCTCAGCAGGGGGATGTGAGCGTATTTTTCTGCTATAAATTATGGCATAACTTTTTGGGAGGTTGTATTTTCTCTCTGTCAAATCCCCCATCCCTCCATCCCTTCCTCCATCCCTCCCTTCCCCTCTCTCCCTCTCTCTCTTTCTGTCTCCCACCCACCACAGTGACTCCACCCTGCAGCAGATAAAAGCTGTCCACAAGGTGTGTGTCTGTTATGAGCACATATGCCAGGGTTCCCTCTGTGGTTGTCTGTCTGCCTGCTATTCTGTCTGTGACTGCAGTGATTATTTCCCCATAAACGGCCACTCACAAAGGTAAGATTCTCAAGAAATCTAAAGTTTTATATACATCACACTTTTATCTGCATTAGCTTTTTATTTGTATGATTTATGTTAGTATATTTTGTACTGCATGAAGGTGGTTTTATTGCTTTTCATGAGTTTTGTGTGAGTTTAGTTGCCACTGTTGTTCCACTGTCTAATATCCCTCCAACACATGTTCTAATGAGTACATTTGAATTTTCTTTACTATATAATTATAAATGCTCAACAATGCATAATGAAAATATTCAAGTTTGATGGGCTATAGTCTGTTAAAATAATTCATTGTAATGTATCGTCCTTCAGCGCTGATGGAGGTTATTACATTACATTTCATTTAGCTGACGCTTTTATCCAAAGCGACTTACAATAAGTTCATTTCAACCATGAGGTTATAAACAAAAAAGGTTTTAAAGTTCTCATTTAAAGTTCATGAATATTTCTTATTCCTTTTTTTGTCTAAGCTCGCTTGTGTGTTTTTTGTGTCAGTGCTAGTTGTTTTTGGGCCGCTTTGGGATCTGACAAAAGTCTGAGGAGTTTGTTTTATTTCTGCACATCATCCTTCTGCAGAGAAGCAGGCAGAACATCGCCTCAGCCAGTTGGGTGTTTCTCAAGCCTGCTGCATGCACAGGATACACCGCAGCGTGAGCTATACATCCATCTGTGAGAGCCTGCACTGAGGGCAAATATCCATTCAAATGCTTAGTGTGCATGCGTGTGTGCAGAAAGTTGAAGGCAAACTGACAGTTGTATGTGATCGGGCCAAGAGCGGCAGTTTGGTGAGAAGAGACTGCAGAGCAAACACTGCCTTCGGCCCGGCGCAGCTCCGTCTCTGTGGCCTGGTTTGCTTGGTAATGCTTTCATTCTCTGATGTTGCTCGTTGGTTTGGTGCCTTGGTCAAACACAGCTACTTAAAAATCAAGGTTGAATCCTTCCATGACTTGTTTATATTCTATCTATGATCAGGATCTCACCTCCTGATCAGATATTTAGGTGAAGAGTGCAAACTGAGATCGAGATCTGGAGGCTCAAAGGTTTAAACTGAGCGATGATAAATTTATACTTTCACCTCAGTCCTGTTGGAAGGAGATTATAGCATGAAAGATAATATGGAGGGAACACATATCTATTGGGTTTTTAGAGCTGTTGCCTTACAACAGAAACCTTTTTTTTAGCTCCATGATTTTGGATTGAACTGTAAGGAAACTATTGTTGATCAGTTGTGTCATGTGGCTTAGCTGTGAATATGTGGCATCAACAAAGATCTGCACAAAATAATGAGATAAAAAGTTATCTCTGTTCTCACATTAAAACGGTTTTGTTAGGTTTGAGATCTGGTCTTTTTCCTCTCGTCTGATTTTTGCACTTTTGCCTTTGCTCTGTCTCTTACCAGATCTTTTCAGCGACAAATAATTAATCAAGCCAGTCGTAAGAGTTTTAATGTTACTCTCATTTTTTTGTTAAAGCACTAATTACAAATGATCCTTTCTCGCTAAACTGTCTGTCCTTCTCTTTTTCTCTTTTCTTTATTTATCTTGCATTGCACTGCATTGTAGTATAAAATCAGTATGTGGCCCGTGGATTGACCTGAGTGTGTGAAAGGTGCTGGACAAGGTGAGACCTTAAAATGTAGCTGGCCCTGTGCACAAAAAGTAACCTTTCAAATGGAGTGTGTGTGTGTGCATATATAACATTGCACCCCGCTATATGCATTATTCAGCAAACTCCAGGAATGCACAGAACAAAAGGACAAAAGAACGCTATGAAAACCAAGAATGATGGTCGTGTAAAGGAGAGGGAAAGAAGTAAACACTTTGGTCATTTAGCTGCACAGCTGTGGCAGTGTGTGTGTGTGTGTGTGTGTGTGTGTGTGTGTGTGTGTGTGTGTGTGTGTGTGTGTGTGCGTGCGTGCGTGCGTGCGTGCGTGCGTGCGTGTGTGTGTGCGTGTGTGTATGTGTGAAGGGGCTGTGTTGCTCTTTCTTGTGTGCGGGGTTTGTTTGAATGAGGACGTTTGCAGCGTGACTTGAAGAGGTGTTAATTTTACAAGGTGTGCTTTGTGATAAAAGCTGCGTTTAGGGAGGCGAGGAGCTGCAAATGTTTTTCCCTTCCACTGAGAAACCACAACCACCAGTGGGGCAGTTACCAAGATTGAGTGTAAAGGTACTGCTGGCTTAAGTATAAATTTGTCAATGGTTTGCGGTGCAGAGAGGAAGGTGGAGTGGTTTGCCAAACATATCCGGTGGGGATTTAAACGCTAACTTTTAGTCGGTCTCGCTGTTTCTTAAATGCAGAGTGAAGTGTAATTTAGCTTTAAAGCTTCCTTTTCACATGCACAAACATAAAACATGAGCAGAACGTCTCATTCCCTCTGGACTTTTGTGCCGTTGTTCTCCCTGGTGTGTCAGCATGGTGGTTTGAAGAAACAGACTGTCTTGTCCTCTGACCTCCACCACAGTCTGCAAGGTGACTGAGTGGCCTCAGGTCACTGAACCAGGATGTTTCCGAGGGGAGAAAAAGGGCCGGCGAGGGCAAGCAGACAGACGGAGACAGAAAGAGGAAAGATGAGGCTGATGGAGCAGAACAGACATGGCTCTGTGCACACAGAGACACAGGAAGAAAGGGAGACGGTGAGAAAAGTCTCTCTGACAGATGTGTCTGGAGACATGATGGCGGGAGACGCACTGCTTATATTACCATCCTGGTTTAATGCAAGGGAAGATTAAAAGTGCTTCTGGGTGAGAATGTGGCACACTGCATCACTGTGTGTATTAGGTTGTCCTATCCATCATCTGAGATCCATCACGTATATATATGTGCATGCTTTTGTGTGTGTGTGTGTGTGGGGGGGGCACTATACATCCAGGACACGAGACACAGGTGTGTTTCCATGAATCAGCCAACTGCCTCTCTTCATCATTATCGCTTCCTCTTTTCCTGTCCTCCATTTTTGTCTATTGAGGAGTTACGATACAGATTACAATACTATAATATCCATAAGAGACAGTACCAATGACATTGTTATTTGTCTTCCCTGATTTTCCTAGATAACAATCTTTCTGATATAAATGTATGAAATCATTCTCTAATTTCTCCTCATACAATTTTGACATCTGAAAATAAACATCTGTTCTAAACTCTCAAGCTCACTATTAGACAGTTTTGACAATATAACTCCACATTATAATCACCACTATTCTTAATACTACCTAATGTTCATCCTGATACCACAAGTTTCGGAAGGTACAGAAAAAAATTACATATTTCAAATACATTTGCTTCATAATAAATCGTTTTTTTCTTCAAAAGATATTTTAAGGTTGAACATGTAATTTTGTTTCTTTATTTCTTTACTGTTTCTTTCCTTTTGTTTGTAACTAGATCTAAAAGTGCATTCTTCCATCATGTTTGAGGCAACTTAATGGAAATATGTGTTTTTAATGTTCTCTTGCTGCATTCCTTCCAGCAAGTGGCGGCAAATCACAAGAGCTACACACTTACACAACTTTACACGTTTGTCTGGGGGGGCTGCACAGCTGCTGCAATTTTAATGAGATCCTGGACATCGCAGCTTGTATAAATCGCAGTAGCCAACACCTCAGTTTCCACTGGGTGAGGGTTGACTCAGTAGAAATGACAGCTTACAGCCATATGACGCCCACAAGTCCTCTCACGTCACGCACCTGATGAACAATTGACTGTGTTTCGTTTATGTGAAATGTCAAAAAGATGGACATCTGGAAGCAGTCAAGGAGACAGAGGCACACAGATACACATTCAAACACATACATGACACATACAAGGTAGACAGCTTTGAGCTTTGCTTATTTTTTAAACTGTCTGGGTCAGGCAGCACATGGTGAGAGCTCAGTGGTGTATGTCCAGACACATAATGATTGTAGCAGCAGATGTGGGAAAATCAGGATCCTAATGGCAGATATTTGTACGTCCTTGTCCCCCTGGACTGTCTTCTCATACTGGGCCAGTTTGAATGACACTCAGCAAAGGTGATATTGTAAGTGTCCAAAAAGTAAATGAATAATCTTCTAATGTACTATTTTCTACTCATACAGCAGCCAGAGCAAGATTAAATTAGTTGTCTCTCGATGAGCTTTTGTTCGCCACGCTACAATCTGTCTCATTTGTCTGAAATATCTCAGTAACTATTCGATGGATTGTCATGAAATCTTGCACGAACGTCATGACCCTGAGAGGGATGATTCCTGAAGATTTCGATGATCTATTGACTTCAGTTGTAGTGCCACCCCGAGGTTAATGTTTGTGTTTTTTAGTGAAACATCTCAGCAGCAGTTAAATGCACTCCTGTGAAAGTTGGTCCACACGTTCAAGTCGTATCCAAAATAAATTAGAAAACATTCGTGATCTTTTCATCTGGTGCCATCATTCGGTCAGACATCATATTTGGTTTATGACTAATCTCAAACTAATGATATTCATGTCTTCTGCTGTTCTATCTTAAATACCTGCTAAACATTAACATGTGAGCATGTGGCTCAGTGCAGTACAGCCTCACAGAACTATGTGCATGGCAGACTCTTGTCTTGATGTCAATTACTGAATACCACGATCTCAAAAATACGTGAAAAACATGCCAGTAGTGTGAGATCATTTCCAAAAATCAAATTGTTTTAAGGACTGCTGTGTCAAAGTGAACAAGATGACCTGATAACTTTCCAGAAACTGTTAGCTGGTTTTTTTTAGGTCTTATATTGTAAAAAAAAAAAAAAATTCTGATTTCCATTTATTTCCATTCCATTTGTTTTGATGATAAAGCAAGTCTAGGTAAATACTGTGAAAGCGTTACAATGCCTGTATTGGACGAGCCATTTGGAATTCTGTAAGTTTGTGGTGTCACAAACTCGTGTCATATGTCGGCCCTCGACACAGCTCTCTGTCCAACCTTTTATGCGAGAGGAAACACTGAACAGTCATTCTGTCAGTGTGTGTCAACTCAGGTGCCGTTTTTGCTTTCCTCTCCAATCTTGTCAGTGCTGTATATGTGTGTGCATTTCCTCTGCCTCATAAACAAACCGGTATGAGAAGGGTGTGAACTGAGTGACACATGAGTGGCATCTGCCTGAAGTGAAAATGTAGAACATGGTTGCTGGTCCTGTTTGGTCGCTGTTACAAATGACTTCTTGTCAGAGAGTCATCATGGGTGGGAGTCAAACTGCTTGACACCAGCACATGAAAAATTAAACTGCAAACCTCTACAAACACATTACTCAACGCCATCATGACTTGTCACAGCTGTGCCACATTTATATGTGACACCCTGTCAGTCATCTGTATGGACAAAGAGGGATGACACTATCACTGGAAAATAACTGATCATTATAACAGACTTCTATTGTCACTTTGGTATAACTCACCCTTCTCTCCCTGTTTTCTCTAACAACAAGTGAACACGTGGAAATTGCTGGTTTATGTCTGAAAGTGACCCTGCTGTATGAACAAGTCACTCGGGAGGCAACACTTCGGTAGAATAATGTGTTGAAGAGAAGCACACCAGGTAAAGACAGAAGGTGTTTCCATAGGGCGTTGCTATGTGACACTGAACAGACCTCTCGTTGTACGGTCCCTCTGATTTACAGATGCAAGTTTTGTCAGAATATTTCCGCTACTTTAAAAACACCTATGCGTGCACACACACACACACACACACACACGCACACACACGCACACACACGCACACACACGCACACATACACTGACACTGAGGTAGTAAACCTGTCACATTTATTTTCTTATGTTTGTTATGTATATATGGTGTTAGTTATTATACTATTTTATATCATCTTATATATCATACATTGTCCATCTCTGATATCGCCATCTCTCCTAATTATCCATTAAAAATGAATTTTCTTTCTGGTTATTATCTAATTACATTTTTACATTATTCACATATTCTGTGAATTTTTTTGTATGCAAGTCAGAGAAAACAGTCGTCACTGATTTCATTTCTCTTGGCAGAAAACTCAGTGAAAGCTGCTGAGTTATTTGTTCAATGGTCTTTGATGAAAAACCATTTGTGAAAATGTGTCAAACTGCTTTCACAGTGGAGACAGAACAGGATTCATTTTAAGAAAGATGAGCAGGATTTATTATATCAATTTGTGGGTAAATATCTGCGATCAGGTCTGAATCAGACGTTTTTATTACCAATGTTAGCTTGAACCCTTGTTCACACATTTCAATACTGAATTTCATGCACTTGTAAATACAATCTTTTTGATGAATCATGTTTTTATTGTCCTCTCATTAAGACCTGTGTATTTGACAACATGAAGCTTGTTTGTTATGTTGTGGAAAGTTGCGAACAGCGACTGCATCCGCCATGCCAATAGATAGTAGGTGAAAGTTTTCAGAGTTTCTTCAGGAGCTTTTGATGGATTTCTAGCTCTAAGTATTTGCTGTCAAAAGAATGTCTGAATATTTGAACCTGACAAATATCTCAAGATCAATGCATCTCTGTCTTCCGACCGCAGCATCCGGCCCCAACTCTCAAAGAGAACACATTTCTAACCTGAACACAAGTATGCCGTGTCATCTTTTGTAAAGAACTATGTGTGCACTTTGTTAGTAAAGACAAAAATCAATTCTTCAGATTATCATACTTATTATACTCAGATATTAACCATCTTCATGCTTATGTATTCAGTTAGACTTCATTTTACTGTGTTTCCATTGCTGAAACATCCTCTGGTCTTCTCTTACCAAACATTTTCTCCCATCTTTTTTACCCTTCAGTATACATTCTTCCCTTCCTCTTTCTCTTATTATGCTCCATTTATTTCTATTATGATATCATATCAGATAAGAGATAACATCCTGACAAAACAACCATAATGCAGCCTCATACAGAGGACGGGAAAGACTTGATGCTCAGCTTGTGTCACACGTTATAATCACCAACTTTATTCCTCCCCCCACTCCAGCAACTTCTGCAGACGTCACAGATTTTTTTTCTGCTGATAAGCACACTGGGAACAAACCATGTCTTCCACCCGGCAGGCAAAAATAGGTTCCATTTCTTGTTGAGAAAAGTTTGTGGCATTCGTCTGGACTCTTTGGCATGTCTGGCGTCTGTCATCCTGGAAACTAGGTGGACTTCCTTCAAAGGCCAGCTCTCATCAGGGGAGACAGTGGCACGGCCATGTCAAAATCACCAGACGACTGAGAAAAGGTCAAAGGGCAGAGAAAATACAGAGCCAGTGACGGAGTGGACACGGAGGATGTGAATTAGAAATCCTACAAATGAGTTGGCCAGAATACAACTGGCACCGAGATCACATTTGAAGCTGGCCAAGGGAGTTAGGCTGGAAGTAAGTGGCTTGAGACCAAGATGGAAATGGTACTTATAAGAATGACTGAATAAAGCCAGTACACAGTTAGAACAGCAGCTGAAAGACGAATTAATGTTCAGTGTCGTGAAGGAAACACTTTGCCCCTTTACTGACCATTTAAAGCAGAGAACAGGAGAGTAATTAATGGATGTAAAACATAAGTAGTTGGTCTGAACTGCACAGCTCGACTGCAACTCTGCTTGCTCAAAAATGTATTTTTGGACCAGACATCTGACTGCAGGCCAAAACAAGAGGCAATGAGAAATGAATGGATTCTTCCTCTATTTCTCAGCAGAGTTAACTGGAGATGATTTACGGTTTGCGGTGGGAAAAGGGGGTGGCATCCTGGTAGTACCCGTACTTATGATGGGGACTCCAGGTGGCTGTAGAAATTTCTCACCATGAGATACCTTTTTTTGCACCATTAATGAGCATTTTTATTGTTTTGTTTTTGTGTCAGTGGTTGCAGTGAGGCAGGAATGAAACAAATGCTCCTAATAATACCAACAGGAGGGGTGTGCACACCACTGAGTTGGCTTGAAGGTGGCAGAAATACTTCACACGCTTGTAAAAAGAAAAACCAAACTCGAGTGTTCAAAACATTGACTGTGTCTAAAAATACCAAAATGCTTTCTTGTCACTCATCTCAGTCATTCAAACTATAAATCCTGCTGATCATTTAAGTGTGACAGAGTTATGACTGAGTCTCTATGTCGTATAAATATGTGCACATCTGCTGGCCTATGATGTAGTCACATTACTGAAAAGGCAATTTAGTGTAAGCCAATATGTGCCAACACAAAATTGTGGCCATGGTATTTAAGCATCTTTGCCTCCAACAGCATTGAACATATTCTGGTGAGATTTAAAGATATTATGTGTGCTCTTGCAGGACAGATTCACCCAAAAAGATATATTGTGTGTGACATTTAGTATGGTTCCCTCTCGTGGACAACATTAATATGTGCTTGCATTTGAGTGACACATTTCTTATTATCTGATGTGTGCTATTTATGCCAGGTCTCGATGGTTTGGAGGGCATGTGAGACCTTACCTGACAAACTGTAGCTTGGTATTAGCCAAGTTTGAAATTTAAACACATTTAAGTTATTTAGAAGGTTATAAATCACCACCAGTGGACTACAACACTGTTTAACATACCATGGATGTCATCTTGATAAAGTTGCAATGAGATACAAAGCACTACGAGTTTATAGAAAAAAAAATGCTGAATGAATGATCTCAAATATATAATAATAATCATTATTAAGGTTAAAATTTGTCCAGGGTGTCATTATATTTATGGTGGTTTTCTAGAATATTTAATCAATTATTTAACGTGATAGAGATACCAACTTTGCCACCTGCAAAGCGCATTTACTCTTACAATATATTTTGTTTGTTTTTGTAGATTTGATCATAAAAAGAAATGTATTTTTTTTTGTCTGCCCGTGACATTATTGTAACAGTGGCTATGTACAGTGTAGGTCCGTTGTGTAGATCCAACAAATATCCAGCAGAGGGAGACAGTGCCCCTCCTTGCCAATACTTTACATATGGAATTACTTACTTGAAGACATTATTGATTTTGCAGGAAATGCATAACTACGGAACCCCGGAGTGGCCATGGAGACAAAATAAATAAATCATGCGCACGAATTACTAAAGCGAGGGCGCAAATTACTAAATTGTGAGCACGAGATAGTATTTTGGTCCCACGTTTGAATTAACTCATACGCACAAAATACTAAATTGAGGCCATCATTGCCTTTTACTAACAATCATGCTTTGCATTCCCTGTTCTTAGTTAACAGAGACTAAATATTGATTTCAAAAGACTAATACAGACACTATACTATGTATAAATACATTGAGTGAGTAAACGATTGCTATTATCGTAGCATCAGATGTTTTCTCGTGGCGTTGACATTATTTTCAAAGACGTCGGGGTGTTTTCTCATTATTGTCTATCTTCTGATGGTCTGTAATGGCAGTGTATGTATGTATGCACCGAGGAAAACCAGCGATAAAAATTTTGTACACATCACATGCCATTTCATACTGATCATATCCATATCTGTCACTGATTAGTCAGACTGGCTATGATGGCCACGCTGACAACAACTAAGGACAGCTGTAACACAAGGGATGCAAAGGAATATTGTTAGTAAAAGGCAATAATGATGATATTGAGAGTTTATGGATTATATCGTTGGCAATATGCTAACTTTGAGGATGCTATCGACTTTACAGATGATCAACTGACAGTTGGACTTCATGCTGAGAGGAGAAAGCCTGTTGTGCTGTGCTGTCTCTCTATATCGAAACTTATCTCGTGCACACAAATTAATTAAAACGTGGGAACAAAATGCTATTTGGTCTGCACGGTTTACTAATTCGTGGGCATGATTTAGTATCTCGTGGCCTTGATTTTGTATTTAGTGCGCACGATTTAAAAAATGTTTCTCTCTGTGGCCACTCCCATAACTGCAATCCCGGCATCAAACGTGCTGTGAAATTCGCTGCAGCTTTATCTCATATCTTGTCTTCTTCCATACAGGCCTTGGCCATGTCTCCCCTCCCTGCCCCCTTCCTCCTGACACTGCTACAGATTGGAGTACTTACGTATGTGAGTGGCGGGGCATACTACGGACACAAACAGCACCCTCAACCATACCAGCCGATGCAGCACCTCCAACACATGGGCATGGGCAAAGAAGGCTTTCCTCAGCAACAGTATCTCGGCAAAGAGATGCCCTATATGCAGTATCCCCACTACAGGAAGGAGCTACCCCAGATGCCTATGCACAAAGGCAAAGACAATGCTCGAAAAGGAGGCGGCGCCGGTGGCTATAATGGTGGCCAAGACAAAGGTGAGAAAGTCAACATTTTTACCAGAGAAAAGCCAATAATCAGACTTTTAACATTTGACATTACCAGCTAAAAACCTGACAAGTGCACAAATAATTTCTTATTTTTTGTAGAATATAATAGGGTGTTTGCTGCAGTGCTGCTTCAATTACCCAAAAAGTATTTATGGGAAGTGTTTCTTACGCTCAACTATGTATAATTGTTGTGTGCATGTGTGTGCTTCATAACTTCATAACCAAACATTTGTCCATATATAATTTCTGGCCGAATATTGATCTCATCTCTCACAGGTCAGACAATCCCTCGTGGAGCTGAGGGAGTTCCACTGGGGGAGCCCGGCCCAACTGGGCCACCTGGACCGGAGGGACCACCAGGACCTCCTGGGCCTCCAGGAAATGGACAGCCAGGACCTGCAGGACGACCTGGACCTCCTGGTCCACCAGGAGGGCCTGGAATGGGAAAACCAGGTTTACCTGGGCTTCCAGGAAAGCCAGGAGGAAATGGTGAGACAGGGCCTCAAGGAGAAATGGGCCCTAGAGGTGAAGATGGGCCAGCTGGACAGCCCGGGGCTCAAGGTGCTCCAGGACCACCTGGGCTTCCAGGAATAGGTAAACCAGGAGTTCAGGGATTACCTGGTCAGCCAGGGCCCAAAGCAGAGCCAGGTCACAAAGGTCTGCCAGGACTACCAGGATTACCGGGACCCAAAGGAGACAAAGGAATGGGACAGCCAGGACAACCAGGTCACAAAGGGCTCCCAGGGCCCCCTGGACCTGCTGGCTCAAGAGGACTGCCTGGTTTTGGAAAACCTGGGTTGAATGGGGCACCAGGCCCACAAGGACCACCAGGTGAAAAAGGACAGCCTGGACAGCCAGGACTTGCTGGGCCACCTGGTGAAGGAGGACAGCCTGGGCCACCAGGTCTCCCTGGTCAAGGAAAGCCAGGTCAAAATGGACTGCCGGGACAGCCAGGAATGCCAGGTGGGAAAGGTTATCCGGGACCACCAGGTTTGCCAGGAAAGGCTGGATTACCAGGATTTAGCAAACCAGGAATCCCAGGACCAAAAGGTGATAAAGGTATGGGTGGGCCACCTGGATCTCCTGGATCAAAGGGAGATAAAGGTCATGGAGGACTACCTGGTATGCTTGGACCCCCTGGATCAAATGGCCCACCAGGTCCTTCAGGATCAATGGGACCCCCAGGAGGTATAGGTACACCTGGTCCTAAAGGAGACTGTGGAGAGGGAGGACCTAAAGGGCTTGATGGAACCCAAGGTGACCCTGGTCCTTCAGGAATGCCTGGTAAGGCTGGTCTGCCAGGAGAACGTGGACAGCCAGGACCAAAAGGTCCACCAGGGCCAAGTGGTGACAAAGGAGACGACGGGCATAAAGGTCTCCCTGGTACTCCTGCTCTTCCAGGACTTCCTGGTCCAAAAGGACAAGGTGGACTACCTGGTGAAGTGGGACCACAGGGTCCAAAAGGAATCCCAGGAATGGATGGTGCAGCAGGACCAATTGGGGCTCCTGGTCTACCTGGACCAAAAGGAGATAACGGTCCTCCAGGTTCACCAGGCATTGCAGCTGAGGGAAGTCCAGGTCTAATTGGTCCAATAGGTCCCCCGGGAAAAGAGGGCCCGTCCGGACCCTCCGGACAACCAGGTCAGCCTGGCCTCCCTGGACCACCAGGCCCACCCGGAGCATCTGGTCTGTCTCCTGATATGGCAGGAGTGCTCTCTGAGATGGGCCCAGGACTAGATGGTGTTAAGGCCGGAAGTTATGGTAAGAAGGGCAAGTACGGAGGTAATGGGGCAGAAGTAATGGGTCCCAGTGGGTTGGAAATGCCCGCATTCACAGCTGTAGCAACAACTCCCTTTCCACCTGTGAGCACTCCAGTCGTCTTTGACAAGCTCTTGTACAACGGTCGCCAAAACTACAACCCACAGACAGGGATTTTCACCTGTGACATTCCTGGCATTTATTACTTTTCCTACCACATTCATTGCAAAGGAGCGAATGTGTGGGTGGCTCTGATGAGAAACAATGAGCCGGTGATGTATACATATGATGAATACAAAAAGGGTATCCTAGACCAAGCGTCAGGGAGTGCAGTCCTACCTCTACAACCCGGGGACACTGTGTATATTCAGATGCCCTCAGATCAGGCCTCAGGACTATATGCTGGGCAGTATGTGCATTCCTCCTTTTCCGGGTACCTGTTATATCCAATGTAAAACCACAAACTCCAGGGAGAGAGAAGCTTCAATGAGAATGATGTGGGAGCTTATTTTTGTATAATATAAAACATGATCATAAATTACCCTCAGCTGAACAGTCTTTTAACGTAGAATCAACAAACTGTTGAGCTCGTCAACAGAGATGAGAGGACAAGATAAAATGTTTTAAGGAAATGTTTGACGGCCTGTATGTACCTTTATACTGTAAAGCCTAATAGCCATTTTAATTGGGAATCATATGAGATGTATAAGAATGCACAAATGACATGCAAAGATCACCTCAAAGATGGCTCCAGATGTATTTTTATACATAAATGCGCCAGAAACCCTGAAGAGTGCAATTTGTTATACGGTACAAACATGTAGGGAACATGTGAAGTGTATGTAAAAGATGATAAAACAAACTGTACAGTGTGAATTACACTGTTTCAACAGTGGCAAATTTAGTCCCTGCACGTTTTCAAAATTGGCAGCTACCCCATGTCGCAAAGAATGTGAAAGACAGTAGAAAACATGAAGACATAAACCAATATTTTTGCATGCATACCTTTATATGAACACAGTTTTTGTCGTTCTATTGATAACAGCAAGATTGTTATAAGGTTTGCATTACAGTAGTATGTACCTGTTTTATTTTAAAGGTAAACACATTTCTAGTTGTGTAGCCTGCAAATGTTTTGGAAAGAGATTAGTCCAATTCTAATTTCCAATGAAAATTTTCTCAAGCTCCTCAGTAGATTTCCAAAAAATAATTATATTTGTAAAATACTGTTTGTGAGCAGATTCTGAAATTAAGAAGTGCATAATGGAAATGCACACGTCAAAGACACCTGTTATAGGTCTGTGACAATTAATGGCAATTCAAAACACAAAGCTTAGATGGTCAAAACTAAGTAATGAACAACCCGAGCGAGTATGTTGCTAACTGACTACTGCTCTTGAGTGAGATTCAAAGAGTAAGAATGTAATGTTAATTTTATGTTTTAATGTTTGCAGATGGGTGTAGTGCTGTTAAGAAACTGTTTTGTGAAAAAAAAAAATCATGGAATTCAAATTAAAACACAATTTTGCTCTGAACTAAAACCACTCCATACACTTTATAAAACATTATAACACATTAAACAGAGAAGTCGACCCGAAACAAAAGCAATTCTCTCTCACCAGCTAAAGTGCAGCATTATACAGGTATATAGGTGATACATTAAAACACACACCTTCACGTGAACAAATGTACAGGTAATGGTACAAAATAATACCACAAATGGATTAAGTAGTGTTTCATTCAGTCCTACTGTAAGAAGACAAATCTCTCTTTTTGAACATAATGACTTGAACTGTTACCTGCTATCCCTCTTCTTTACTGCTTTAACGTAAAATTCATCAAATTATATTCTGATCAGAAGCATATCTCACATTATCCGATTATGGCTGAAATGACAGAATATTTATACATAAGAGGTAGTTATATTTGGAAAATAAATTATAGTTTGTTACTTTGAAGTGAAACAGTGGGGTGGTGTGATTTGTTTAGGGGTGACAACAAAATCAAGTTCTACTGCATCCTTGGTGAGCTTTGCTGAATTATACCAAATGGACTTGAAGCAAGTATTGAATGTTGCAGCAATTCAAAAAAACAATTATGTCAGTAATTTATTATTTTTACTGCTTATTGCCTCCATACAAAGTAGAGAACATAGAGTATGAAAACCTTCAAAGGAAGATAACCATGGTGCTGATATTGTCATTGTAACCAAATAATCTGTATTAATGTTTCAAGTTTGTTACTATTGTCTGTTTTTTCTAAATAAAACTTGTTTAATTAAAAGAAATTGTCACTGACATCATCTTGAACATCACAGTAAGCAAATCAAGCTCATTTGACTGATGATGGCATATCAACTACCTGACTGTGGTGCCTCATCAATAAAAAGTTGTCGGAAGATCAATTCAAATCTTGATAGAATTGTCAGGTTATATGTATCCTGGGTAACTTGACACTTCCAGTAAAATATGATATGTTCATGTTAAATTGACTCATTTGATAATGTTTCACTGCAAGACATCTGGATACTATGTGGTAAGAGAAAGTATGCAAGGCATCACTGTTTATTGTTTTTGTTGAAGTGGAACAGTCCAGCTCTAAAGCAATAGCCCAGTGATAACTGGAGTAATTGGTTGGGCCATATCCGGGACAAAATATGTCATAAAATACATATTTGGTTGGTAATCTATTAATGTCATGTAGGTCATTACATTTACAGTGTCATGACTACTTTGAATGGCTTGGGAAGCCACCCTTTTCGCAATTAAAGTTTTAGGACTGACAAAAGCACGGTAAAAGATACACTGGCTTTTTCATAGTCCATGGATAATATGATTTATATCATATGCAAAATCCACCAATTCACAGGTAATAGTGTAAAATGTCAGTCAGTCATTGTAGTATATATTTATTTTTTAGGTGAGTTCACATCAGCCACCAACTCACAAGATGCCCTTTTGGGGGTCTTGAAGAGGCTTTTATTTCTAGAAAGTTTGAAAAACTATTCCTAAATTAAGACATTTAATTTAATGATCCCATTGCAAATATGGAGCCAGATCATAAACAAGAAGAGACACGGTACAGACAGAGAGACGTTGAAGGTTAACAGCAACCCAGCAACTTAATTCTTGCCCAGGGTCCCAAAGCAGGTTTGCGCATGACACACAGATAGATAGATAGATATCTATGGATGGATGGATGGATGGATGGATGGATGGATGGATGGATAGATAGATGGATAGATAGATGGATAGATAGATAGATAGATAGATAGATGCTTTATTAATCCCTCAAAGGAAAATGTTTACGTTACAGCAGTATATACAGGGCAAAGCAATAAAAATGACAAATAAAAAATAGAGGGTAGTAAAAAAATAATAAATATATTTGTTTTGTTTAAATGCACATTATATACAAATCAAAATAGAATAATATTAAACTAAACTAAACTAAACTAAACAAACAAACAAACAACAAATATATTATTGTTGTGTGATGGATTTGGCCAGAGAGTTATTGTACAGTCTGATTGCAGTGGGCAAATGTTAACCATGTTAGATTTATAAATCGAATTGCTTCTAGAAGGGCGATCCGTTTAGGAAACGTTGCAGTCCACAGTCCCGGTTCAAATCCTCGATTGGGTGTGTTGAGAGGACAGATGCTGATGCTGCGGGGGGAGGGCGTTCGGCTGGTAGCACGCATGCGCAGAGCCGGTTGCGACGCTCATTCATCACATCCTCTGTTGACACGAATTTAAACAACGAGCTCGGAAAGCCGCAGGAAAATACACGTCGGTAAGTACCGTCGGTGAGATAAATTCTACCTACGGTCACACCCTACCGTCGTCGCTGCTGTTCAAACTACACCGGTCTAACATACAATCCGTCTCTGGTCAAAGTTGGTGCTGAATTAGATTTTCTAGCACGATCAGCTAATGTGCTCATGAATAATGAGTCATTTTCTGTTTGAATATCTGTTTGGATCTTGATATGAGAGCTATACAACGGTCTGGCTTATTATGGCAGATTACAGATTATTTTTTCTGTTTATTTTCCCTCTCCTCTGTCCCATAGCTTCATGTTGTCATATTGGGATAGAAGCAGGTTAAAGTGTAAAATGTTGTGTGCTAAAGCTGAAACAAATACTTAGATAATCAGCTGTTTTTTTTTTTTTTTTTTAAGAAATATAATTTGCAACTATTTGAACTGATTCATGTTTTATGTCTACATCACGTTGTTTCAGCCGTCAGGTTTGCTGTCTTTTCTCAGCTCTATGTGATGGTACATCAAACATCTTTGATTATCCTGAATATGTAGCCTATTGATTTTTGACAATTTACAAATGATCAGAAGACATCACGATCTGCATAGTGTCACTATTTTCCTTCTTTTTGTTGCGTTAACGATTAATGAATGAATAAAAGATTAAAACAGTTTCTAGTCCTGCTTGTCTCAAGTCATTTGTTTTGTGTGTTTGTAGGTTTTTCTCAACATGACATCACGTGTTGGACTCAGATCTGCTGGCAGCAATGGAAGTGACTTTAAACACAGAGAGAGGGTGACCCCACATTACCAGATGAGGCACGTACTTTTATCTATGTCTGATATCACTCATTAAAACCGAACGTTCTCGCTGAACAGCAATCTGAGTGTCTACTTTCTGTTTTCCAGTGCTTCTATGAAGTCAGAGGTGCGGAAGTTGAACTTGGTCCACCTTCTCCTCTGGCTGCTGGTGGCTGCACAGGTAACTGTCAGCCACTTCAACCTGGTGTCACACGACACAGTGTCCATGCCGTACCAGTGGGAGTACCCCTACCTGCTCAGCCTCCTCCCTCTGCTCTGCAGCAGTCTGTCACTCCCAAAGAACAATGTCAGTTACTTGGTCCTGTCCATGATCAGCGGAGGGCTGTTCTCTGTGGCGCCTCTCATATACGGTGGCATGGAGATGTTTCCCGTAGCTCAGCAGCTCTACCGCCATGGAAAAGCGTACCGCTTCATTTTTGGATTCTCCGCAGTGACTGTTATGTACCTCATCATGGTGGTCGCTGTTCAGGTGCACGCCTGGCAGTTATATTACATGAAAAAACTTTTAGACTCGTGGTTTAACACCACTCAGGAGAAAAAGAAGAAATGATGGAGTAAAGAAAGCTGTGACTGTGCTAAAATGGGTTTTTATCTTAATTTATACATGTGTAATGAGTCTTATTTATCTCTACTTATTCAGTTTTATTTTTATGTAACAATCACCCCATAGAAACCAGTGTCCTTTGACATAGAGATGTACCATTTACGCAGGAACTTAAATTCCTGGATCACCCTTTATTTAAAGCAGATGATTTGAGTCTTGCACACCCAGTCAGGAGTTTACCTTGGATTCATGAGAGTGTACCAAACAATCTGGTGCCTCAGGTTAGTTGGGAGTGGCGTCAAAGCAACATCCATAGTCACCTTGAACCCTTTTCAACACAGAGTCTGGACTGCTGCTCTGCTCTAAACAAAAAAAAAAAAATGGGCCCATTTGGGACCAGGATAATATTTCCGCCATGATTTGAACAGAATTACTACATTTCAACAGCTAAAAGCATAAACAGACAACATATACGAGTTGCTAAGATATTGCTACCGTATATGTGAAAGGAAGTAGGTGTACTTTTGCTGCAGATGTGCTGATGTTGTCTCCTTTATTAAGTCTACCTCTCGCTATATTATGTTGTAAATCCCATTAAAAGAGAAACGTGGTGATCACAATATGTCTACTTTATGTTTTGCTATTCTTATTTAGTATCAGAAGGCCAGTTTATTATGTACTGTGTATAAAATATAAAATATGCATTGTAAACCAATTATAAAAATTAAAAAAAAAAAAACTCTTTAGCATGTTTAATATTTGATGATAATCTACAATAAAGGGAGTCAGCCACAACGACAACGCACTTTGTCCGAAGACCGTCTGCGGCTGCGCGTCACGAATGCCACGTACTGGTTGACGTTGACAGTCGGGAGGACACTTCCTGAGGCTGGTGCTGCCCGGCTAGGCTAAGTTAACACATTGTTTTTGATTATTTTTTTCACGGTGTGGGGAAACCTGTGAAATACTGCGTGGTCAAGTCGTCTGATTCAGGTGAAAGACTTTCTTTGCGGGGGGTTTTTGAGGGAGGGGAGGTGGGGGGGTATCATAATTCAGTTTCAACCAACACAGCAGCTAAGTGCTCGCAACGCAGGGAGCTAACGCTAAGCTAACTAGCACAAACAGGTGTCGCGGCTGATTCGTTAGAAGTAATAATAATAATAATAAAAAAAAGATGCTTTAATTTACGGATATTTGTTTTTTTTAATTCACGGAAGGCAGAAGATTAATCCAAAGCCTCACGGAGCTCTGAATTCCTTACCAAAAAAAAAAAGCTGCTAATATAAGTTACCCAAGAAACCGGTTTTTTATTTTTTTTTTATTTTATTTTTTTTTATATACCGACCAATTACTGTAAAGTAAAAAAAATAAATAAAAAAGCAGGCTGTTAAACTATAAGAGATGAATAATCTATACTCTGTTGTTTTATTACTGAGCTTGTGCTCCCTCGGCCTGACACGGCCTATCAAACGTTAGCAGTCATATTGGTTTTGCTGTACTTGACAGATGACTCTGCGATGGAGAGTCTTTCGCAACGAGGTGACCCTCCTGCAGCATTTTCTGCTTGTTTTTGTTTGGGTTTTTTTTTTTAAAACGTTTTGATATTGCGGTGCTCCGGAGATTTTTTTTTTTTTTTAATTTTGGTGGAGCCAATCTCGTGTAGAAATTGATCTTCATTCAACACGACTGTATGCTAAGCGTTAGCTACCGTCCAATCCCCTTAGCATCCAGCCAATTATGCATCTGGTCCAGGAAACAGCCGCAGCCGGAGCGTTTACTGGTATTAAACTCGCAGCGGTGTATTGTCCCAGCTTACAACATCGTAGTTAATCCAACTAGTGATTTACACACGAGAGACGCCTGCATTTATCACAGGCTGGTGACGCTGCTTGTTTTATATGTACTGTTGCTGTGTACTAATGCCAAACAAAAATCACATTGTGATCGATATTGACATTGTAATTATGATGATTTAGGATCCACTAAATGGACTTCCTCTTATCAAAAAGCCTCGATTTTTATTTTTATATTTTTTAGGTCAAAGTCTACAAGGACGTCTACCGGGTGGCACACAATTGGATAATGTTGGACCCTTAGACTCTGCAGTAAAATCAAACTGTCTTAATATTGTTACTGGGAGGGGGGGGGGTATTGTTTGATTATATCCTTTTAAAGAAAAGGGAAGCTCAGTTTCTACTTCTCTTTGTGGCTGCTAAAATGCGTTTACTCCAGACAAAAAAAAAAAAAAAAAAACACCGCTCAGTCGGAGTAAAGAGGAGCTTCTAATTTCACCATAAGTCTTTGTGAATGTAACAAGAGACGTTTTTAATCAGAAATATCTCTCAGCAGCTACTTCCCCCCTGACCTACTTGCGTAGACCTAGTGAATTACCAGAGTCGTCATTGTGACGGTGATGATAACATTTTTTTTTATTGTTATTGTTTATTTAATGTACCCTGATTAATGTCATCTTCTAAGATAGATGTTCATGCTGCAAATCATTTAGATCTTTCCATACCTAGCACAGTGATTTACTTTATTGTTTTGACTGTAATATTGCAGTCTAGTGGTGCAGCATTTCACTACATGAACATGTGTGAATATTTTATTTTAAGTTTTGTCCCTCACCTTGCTGTTGGGTCAAAATTTATAAGGAGGTCTAAAAGCCAAAGTGCTGCTGCAGATCAGTTTGAATCCCTCCCCCCCCTGTTTTCTAAAACTGAACTGGGTTTAGTTGAATTTACAGGAGTTGGAGTATGAACTCTGGTGACATTCAACCAGCAAAAACAATCAACTTTGTGGCAGAGTACATACTGTCATATTATTATACTTATCTTGCTTCTACTATCTCTCTGGCTGCCAACATTTGGTATTTAATCCATTCAGAGAGCAGATTACAGATTAGAAAAGATTTCAATTATTTTTGCCTGTTTATTTTTATAATTAACCACGCACCCTTTTGTACAGTCCTGCCTGTTTAAACAAGGATCACACTAGTGTGCATTTATTTGGGTCTTTTTTATTCTTAAAGACTAAAATTGTCATTTAGAAAGTGAGGATTAAAAACTGGGACAACGGGCCTGCTGTTTAGCTGGCTGTTTATAAAACGACCTCTCTTCTGCCTCTGTCTCTAGACCGTGGAGCAGAAGAGGTCGGACGGCACCATGAACGGCCAGCTGGACCTGAGCGGGAAGCTGATCATTAAAGCCCAGCTGGGCGACGACATCAGACGCATCCCTATCCATAATGAAGACATCACCTACGATGAGCTGGTCCTGATGATGCAGCGTGTCTTCAGGGGCAAGCTGCAGAGTAATGACGAGGTCGCCATCAAATACAAGGATGAAGGTGAGTCAAGACACAGGCCCTCGCTCAGGTTTCCTCTTTGTTAATTGTTCTCAAGCGTAAAAGTGTGAATGTTGACAGGTTTCTTTGTATTTCTGTTCTTTTCTCTGTGTACAGATGATGACCTCATCACTATCTTCGACAGCTCTGACCTCTCCTTCGCTATCCAGTGCAGTAGAATACTGAAACTGACTTTGTTTGGTGAGACATTAAAGCTTTTCTTTTCTCTTGCCCTTTGATAGCCGTAAGGGAGTTGTTTTTTTGGGGGGGGTTTTTGCCATGAGGTATTCGGACTTCAAGCCTGTAGAAGTTAACCGTCTTTAATGATAAAATTGCACCGTCAGGACAAACTAAAATTGTTTTATTTCAGCTGTTACAGTCGTCAGTCAGTGGAGGGCAGTCCAGCTTCTGTTTCACATAACAAACCTCAGCTCTTCACTCTCCAAATGAAAGTTGTCTGCACTCCCTTCTGACTACTTGCAGTGGTATTTCAGTGTCTCCTAGCACTGCCACAAGCAAACAAATGCAGTAGGTAAATATTCTCATAAAAGGCCTTTGTGCAAGTTATACTAGTTTCTAACCTTAAATATGTTCCAGACCAGGGAAATCCACAATCATTAAGATGCTTTGCAGCTGTATGATTTCAAGTGTAGCTCAAAGAAAGGTTAATTACGTATCCCAAACAACCAATAGGCCTCAACTGAACGTCAGTTGGGGCTTGTTGTTGTCAGTTTGTCACAAAGATGTGATTACATTTCAGGGATTTCACAGGCCAAATTACGTATGGCACATAATTAGTATTAAGATTATTGGTTCAATAGAGGGGAAAAAAATTGTTTTGTGGGTAAAGAGTGTTTTCTGTTTGGTTTTTAAGTTTATAGACATTAGATTATTTTTCTCAGACAGAAAGAAACAATATATTTAAAAAGGCTTCCACTCTCTCAACATGTTTACGTTGAAAAAAAAATAGATATAATCTGTTTATAAAAAACACTTTTAGCATCAAAAATTGTAATCTAACCTGTGGGCATAAAAACAAGGAAGGCAGAAGCAGCGCTGATGTTAAATTCGACTGCACATCATTGATTGAATTGTACCGATAAGATATGCCATCTGTTTTATTTTCTTCTTTTCAGCCACAGCAAAAAAAATGCCATCAAGGGCCACATACACCACATAATATGAATCTGTTAGAAAACCATCTGATGTTTTCCTTTATTTTATCTACTGGCTGGCCATTTTTACACGAAAATTCTATTTATTTTAAAGTCATATCCAGTTTATCTGTTTAAATTGTGTTTTAGAGCTTTCTCTTTTCTGCCCTGAAAATAAGCAGCAGCAGAGATTTGGCAGTGTGGGAATATAACACGAAATAAAAGTCAAACTAGGATGTTGAGTCTATAGAATATTCCTATCAGCTGTTAGAATAGTATGACTTGTAACCATAACGCACCACGCATTTAATTCAATGTCATTTTAAAACTTTCTCACAAACACTCACTCTACTCTTGAATCTGTAATGACAACATAATGTTGTTTCCTCTGCTCTCAGTCACTGTCCTCCTGCTGCAGCTGCTATTATTAGCCTGGGAGCTGAAAGATGTTTTTTTTTTTTTTTTTTTTTTTTTTTTTTTTTTTTGTAAAGATATGTTTTACTTCCTACAAATCAAAACTGAGGCCTGGCTTGTCATCGCATGACCTGTCATGACCTCACGTGGAAATTATACTCTTCAACATGTGTGGAGATTCAAAGGCCCAGAAAGCAGCTGGAACCTCATGACGGCCTGCGTCTCAGCGCAGAGCCTCATGACACCATGCATCTCTGTTCAGCATTATCCACACAGACGGAGAAACTCGTGTGACAGAGGAATGTGGAGCGATATTCAGTCTCGCATTTATTCATTTTGCAGTGTAAATTTCTCCCCTCAGTCAAATTGCAGAGAGAGGATACGGTTTGAAAGTTGTTCTATGTCACATCAAGGCAGTGGAGAACGCCTGTTTCCTGCAGATTGACAGGTTACAGTTTGTCAATAAGTATGTGGACAAACCAGTGTTTCCCAACTTCATTGTTTGTTAAATGCTTAGCTAGCAGGGTGTGATGCTGATGATGAAGAAGCAGCTCACAGTTCCTCTACCGCTCTGGCTGCTTTTGTGAATGGATTTGTGGAAACAGTCATGTGATAGTTGAACTCGGTAATCCCAGGTATTTAGAGTGAGGAGCCAACGGAACAGGGACAGCTCATCATTCATAACATGCTCCTACTTGGTGTAGAACAACTTTTCCAAACCCATGAAATGATAACCACCGTGTTTATTTTCTTCATGCAGATGTTGGATCATAATGCAGTGTTGCTTTCATCTTATAAACTACCCTACAATTTGACTGCCAACTTAAATATCAGTATTTACTAAGGACATGTTTCCAGTGTTATGTGATGATCAATCAACATGCTGTGTTTTCTGGATGTTTGTGGCGGTGTGGAGACCACAATGTGAAGGTCTCTGTGGTAACGGTATATTATCGGCTGATTGTCCCGACAAACGCTTGTATTTACAATCAGTCTGGAGGCACTCAAGTGTGTCTGGGCGTGTCAGCTAATGCGTCTTGATTTTCCCATCACATTTGGTTTAGTTTACCATGTACAGGGGCTCTTGTTTCAGTCTAACCCAGATACTCCCGAGTCCACGGCTGTGACTCACATCTAGGCCGTGATCTTGTGTCAACAAGCAGCTCAAGCTCAAGATGGCGTTGCTCAAAGTGTGAATCGATCATAATGGGATACAGGTTTAGAAGTGTAGCAAAATGTCCAATTAATAAAGGATTGGACCGCGAGATTGTTGTGTTCTGTAAAAGCGCACAAAAGGGTTGTTCTATCCATCAACTTACATAAGAATTAACACTCAGCAGAAATGGCCTGTGCAGCAATGAAAACGGGGTTTGACTTTTCTGAACCCATTTCCCGAATACAAATGAAGGATTTGTTTGATTTGCTCACCTGGATCCCTTCTCTTCATCTTATTACTTGCAGTGAACGGTCAGCCGCGGCCTTTGGAGTCCAGTCAGGTGAAGTACCTGCGCAGGGAGCTGATCGAGCTCAGGAATAAAGTCAACAACCTCCTCGATAGCCTGGAGCCCCCCACAGAGCCTGGTCTGACTGCTACAGCGCCGGACAGTGGTAAGCATCTCCACACACATGAAGGAGACCAACACATCATCTGATATTGGCTCACTGTGGGTATATCAGTGTTGGTGTAGACTGTATTTTATGGGATGTGGAGCAAGAAATTTCAGCACAGGTTTAAGGTAATTTAGAAACATTGTCAGTGTATATGTAGTTTGTTTTTTTTCCCTCTAAACTGTCCTGAGTTTACATCTTTAAAAAACATCTTAACTGATCTTTATCAAGTCTTTTTGTTTATCTAATGTGTTTACATTTCAAAACATTAGTCTGGTAATATATTGTTCTGTATATCAAACATGGATAATGAGTACCAACCTGGAAAATGAGTTGGACGTTAAAACTCTTCAATCAGTTTTAACATGAATACTCTTGGTTTCTGCTGAGTCATTAAACAACCCCTCACCTACTTGTACACGAAACTATACTGAGAAGAAAAACTCCCTGGATGATTAATAGTGATGTTGCCCACAAGATAAAAGCAAAATCCACCTACAACCAGGCTGGATTTAGGTTATCTCTTTTTATGTTGTTGGATTTGTTTATTTTCGATCTTAATCCATGTATGTTTGGTCTCTTAATCCCACTGATGTGTATTGCGTGACCTCCTCAACAAATAACAGTTGTTCATATTTCACAACCTTACTGCCAAAATTGTGGGAACTGAATCCCACAAAGACACTGAGACCGTTTATAAGAGTTGGTCACTGTTAGAATAATTGAATGCTTTTTTTAAATGAACATTTGTCTGCAGTTACACTCTAAGTTTGTTACATACTAATTGGCTCCAGTTTGATTGTGGTCGCTCTCTCCCACAGACATGCACATGTCGAGCAAAAATAGGCCTTTCCTTTGACATCACAGCAATGATCAAAGCTTTTATGTAAGGAACATGTGAAGTTAATTTACAGTAAGGTTGTAGGCGGTCTTCTTTGCGGTCAACTGACTTTTATATGTTGCCTGTACCAAACATTTTTACAGAAATTGAGAAAAAGGCGTTTAGGTACTCGGCACGCTCAGACTGGAATATATTACAGAAAGTTTTAAAACTCCCATGATTTTATTGAATGCTTTAAAATGCATTTTATAAGACCAGGAGGGGGAGTCGTTGGGGCGTAGATGCTTGGACTAATGTAGTTAAACACTATTGGTGTTCTTTTATTCCTGAGGATGTTCTATATTGTATTTCTGTTTGTCTTGTTTATATCTGTTTAACTTTATGTGTACTTTATGCTGCTGCCTGTCTTGGCCAGGAATCCTTTGAAAAAGAGATTTTGATTTTCAGTGGGACCTTTCCTGGTTAAATAAAGGTTAAATTAAATTAAAGGGTAGGCTGCTATAGTAAAACTCTGAGCTATAATTTGATGCAGCTTTTATTTATTTTCACTCCTGAATAAATGCGTGCTCATATGTGATTTTCCTGGAATCAAAAAGTGATGTAGACGAGGATGATCTTTAGTTTGCACCATGCTGAGACAAACAGGTGGATCTGATTTTTGACTCAAATGCTGGAGACTTATCAAGGTGTTTTATGAGGCTTTGGCAACCTTCAATTTGTGAGGCTCCCTCAAACCACTGTTATATTACCTGTTTATGTTCATGATGTATTAACAAGCTTTTTATAATCAACCCAAAATGCTGCCTGCAAGCATTGCTTTGTTGTCTTTTCCTTTCTGCCAGGGCTTAAACATTTGTCTGACTGTGTTTCTAGAATCAGTGGATGGACGTGAAGGAAAAGTTATGGCAGCGGACCCCACTCTGAAACAGGCCACTCCGGTCAGTGCAGCCAGCATGTCAGCCTTCGACCCGTTAAAAAACCAGGACGAGGTCAGCAAGAATGTCATCTCCGCTTTCGGCCTGAGTGAGGACCAGGCCCCAGGTAGTGCTCATTATACTGCAGATAATAGAGGATCTAATAGTATTTGTTTTGTTTACATGAATAGCCATCATGTCTGTTGTGTCTGAGTAGCTCCCCCAGCGGTTGCACCAGAGGAGCGCTCAGGAACCCCTGACAGCATCGCTTCCTCCTCCTCTGCAGCCCCTCAGCCAGGAGTGCCCCCCCAGCCACAGGCCCCCTACGCTGGAGTACAGCAGGGACCCCCAGCTGGCATGGATGGTGAGACACATGCACACAGACCTACTGTACTAAATGCCCAAAACACACACGCAACCTTCTGAGGGTGTCTGTCTAAGTAGGGACTTGTGAAAAGGCACCGCAGACACCCAGGTTCGCTTCTCGATTGGGTCTTATCAGTCACGACGAGTCCTTCCCTGATTTCTCACAGGCTCATCACGTGACCCTTTTTCAAAAGAAAACAAATGACATCAGGTTTGACTACCAGTGGTTGATTCAACCTGGATAACAAATGTGATATAAACTGGAAATTACCATTAAAAAAAACAAAAACATGTACAGTCACTGTATATTATAGCCCAATATTAGTTTACACTCATCAATCAGTTAGAGTGTGTGTGCATGCTTGGGTAGTCCATCTCTCTATTCACAGACTCTTCCATGTACTGTGAGCTTGTTTCCTTATTTGGTAATGAGATCTATTCTGCTGTGCAAGCAGCAGGTTTCAGCGAATGAGAAATGAGCTTTGAGATTTGAAATCTTAAATACTGTGTAAACAAGAGTAACCAGGGAATTAATACTCATGTCACGAAGCAGAGGTTTTATCGCAGCTCTGACTAGTGTGCGATCTTTAATACAGACATGTTCGAATCAATTAAAGGGTCCTAGATGAAGATAAATGAAAGAAAGACCAGGCAATATGTTATAATAAAAAAAAAAAAAACATTGTTTCTCGCTCTCGAATGCAGCTCCGCTTCTTTATCCAACCTTAAAACTGAACATGGCCTGTCTCCATTTGTTGTGAAAATAGACCCAGTCAGGTGCAGCCACAGAGGTGAAGCGATTTCTGTTGTTCATCACATTGCTGTGAGAGTGTTGGATTGTATTTTTTTGTTTAACTTGTGGTTGGGCCCAGCTGAATGTGGAGACCACTGGACAAAAGAAAAGGCCTCACGGTGCGTCCTGTGAGAGCCGCAAGTCCTATCCACACCCGCCGCACTGGAGATCAGCGCATGTGGTTTGGCCTGGTTAGAGTAGCAGGACTTGTCCAAGGCCAAGTAAGAGTCACTGGGTGCCAGCGGCACGTCACACAGAACATGTTGTAAACATGTTTATAGTTCTTTTATTTCATCTATAAAACGTCGAACAAACAGTCCAAGCTCTGCACGGGTACACAAATTGGTAATCTGGTTTAGCTTATTACAAAAAATTGAAGGCCACGTTTCAGTAAATTTTCATAGTTTAATACTAGTTTAATGCTCATGTTGTTTTAACATTTGACTGTATCTCTGGCTCTGTGATGCTTGTATGCTAGTGAAACAAACAGTAGTATTACAAATTCATGTCAGGTTGATCTATAATTAATTCACCGTAACAATACGCTGCCTGATATGATGGTCTATGTGTGTGTGTGTGTGTGTCAGAACCAGTTAACAAGCAGGTAGAGAAGCTGCAATAAATTGCTCAAAGAAGGATGGAAACAAAGATGTCCAGAGCCGATTTCCAGAGTCACATTCTCCTGGTTAATTCATATCATATGAATGATTTATGCTTGTAAACACAATACATTTGTACCGGGACCTACAGTTAAAGGCTCAAGTAGCTTGTAAAAAAATAATGTGCCAGATAAGGCATCATAACATGAAGTAATGTGTGTTGGATAAAACTTGACGTTGTCAGATATCCAGTTTTAAAGGACTTGGATCAGAACCAAGAGCCCAAAAATAAACTCGATCGGGAGCTCCCCAGAAACAACTGATAGTTACACTGAAAAGTTAAACTCCTGCCACTCCAGTTTGATATCAGCTGGAGCAAGACAGGCGGTGTCACTGAGGAAGTGTATCTGATGCGCGAGTAGCTCGTACAGAAACATTTGAGAGCTCTTCATGTGCTGGACGTAGGCAGTTAGATGTGAGGCACTTGATGTAGGACTTCAGCCGACATCTCCGTGTGACATGGCTTGTGCTGAAGTTCAGTTTTCCTTGTTGCGTTCCCAGCTGACCTGAAATCTGTAAGGAATGATTATGACGCACACTGGCAGCTGTGGTTAGAAACTATCTCGTAATCTTCCTGCAGCGCGTTGTTAAGGTGCATCTCCATGGCGACGAACAGTTTGTCGTCGTCTCATCTGTTTCCTAGAGTTCGAGACTCTTTTCTTACTTCCAAGGCTGCAGATTGGTTGGCACACAAAGACAGCAAACCACTCTCCTTTCCCACTCGACCCGGTCATCACTCTTTGCCCTCACAGTGTCCCCGTCTCTGTTTGCAGACTGTTTGTTATTGTGTGGCAGCCTCAAGGCAAATCAAAGCAGCCAGACGATGCACGAGAATTTATAAAAAGGCAATATGAGATTGGACGCCAGCCGAGCACGTGTGGCCTTTTAAAGGGAGCCTCAAGGTCCCTTTGAATGCAAGCTTAGATTACTTGTTACCATAAGAATGCTAACAACATCCATAAGCAGATGGTAAAGGTTTGAATGTGTTGTCTAATGCTGATGGACTCTTGGCAATAATTTACATCTGTGCAAGAGTGAAACTGTAAACACATGCATGTGTAAGAGTGGCTCGGACAGTTGAGGCTCTTTATCAGATGGGCAGATGTGTGTTTGGTGTGAAATGTTTATTTGAAAATAAGACTTGTTCTCATGACTCCGTCCTTCGGCATGTGGACAAATCAGCGGGGCTACGGCCAAATATTTTTTTTTTTTTTTTTATTCCAGTGGAAATCATTCTCCTGACTGTTTTTAAAAAAAAAAATTATTATTATTTTTTTTAACCGAAGTAATGCTAGCCGTCTTCATTCAGTCGTATCTTTGTCCCTGATGGCTGACCTCTAAGCTAGACTGGAGTGAAATGAACACCGAGGCCAAAAAGGTCTAACAGCCACGCATCCCTCCATCACTCTTGCATAACACTCGTGATGGATTACAGACGAGGAGAACAGGAGAAGAAGCCAATTTCACACACATGGCTCTTCACACAATAAAGAACGTAGTGCGCATGTTAAAGGTGCTGTCAGTGAGATAACAGATGGTTGCCACATCGCTTAAGTGTTCATTAAAAGACAGCAAAGAGGCACGCCGTTCCTGCCCAAGTATTTAGTTGTCCAGTGTCTCCCAGATCACTGCAAACAGTATGCAGACTTTCAGTGTTGCCAGGTCATCAGGCCTCAGCAGCTTGGACTATACAGTAAAGAGAGCTGCCAACATTTTATTTAGGACAGTCAGGGTGTCTGTATTGCGTGGCACGTCTTCAATAATGAGCCATTTGTAATTTTCCACCCCAACATGTAGTTATATGGGGTTATTTTTGAGCACATTGAGGTTCAGAATAAATTGATAGGAGTTTAAAGTTTCCTTTCAGCTTCGCTCGGTATTAGATTATGAACCCTCGTCAGGCAGTGGAAAATCAGCAGCAGTTTTTAACCCCGCTCAATCGGGGCTCACATCACTTTAAAAACAGCAACTTTACGTACCACTTACTGGTTGTTGTTGTTGTTGTTGTTTTTTTTTAAAGTGCCCCAAAAAATTTGTAAACAGCCCAATTTTTTTTTAGACAGTGGAGGCGAATGTTCTCCCCCCCACCCCCCCCAATTTTTTTTTTTTTAAATTATTATTATTTTTTATTTATTTCCTACATCTATTTAAATCACACCACTGAGATGACTGGACTTGGAGACATGATCTCCATATGTGCATGTAGGTAGTCTGGACTGGTGAAGTCATAGTTAATAAAAGTGCTGCAGGAAGTCACTGTCTGCAAACACAGGCCTGTCTGGTGTTGCACACCACGTCTCCGTGTTGTTATGCAGGAAGCTGTAGAGTTCCTTATGCGTGTCTATAGCGTGTTTACGTCTGATCGGGCACCTGCTCTCTCGCTCCGAGCCAAATCTTACTGTAATGGAGCGCGCCGTGTGGGAGATTAGCAACAAATAGTTCTATCAAAGTGGTCGCAGCTGTTTCCAGTGGACGTGTTATTCTCTCCAGATGTGCAGGTGTTTCCATGAAGATGCAGGCACCCCATTTACACTCTGTCTCATGTGTCTGGGGCATACCGGGTGCTATTGGGTCTCCCCCCCCCAAAAAAGGGAAAAAAAAAAAGCCGTGTAAACGAAGGGCTTTGAAGATGTTGTTAAGGAGCATGTATAATCTTACATAATCTCTACCCCTCCCAAGCTTTACTATCAGATTTGTGTTCTGACCAACGGAGGAGCATGTACGTGATTGTAAATTTAATTGTATTGAACTGTGTCTGGATTTCATCTGGCTAGGCACTTGAAAATGAGGTCATCCATGATATGAATATTGGCTCATATTGGTGTTGGACAGTGTCTAATTGGGTACTGATGGTGTTTGTCTTTGGCTCTTCAGGTCAGGTGTACCAGCAATACCAGGCTCCAGGTGGATACCCGCCTCAGCAGCCAGCCGCCCCGCAGCAGCAGTACGGTATGCAGTACCCTGGTAAGAATACAACTGGTCAGGAGTTCAGAAGAAGAATGGGAAGCTGCTGTGTTGTCAAGTGGATTTATTTCATCTTCAGAGTGAATTAACAAGACTCCCTCCCTCTCTCAGCAGGGTACAGCCCTCAGCCAGGAGCTCCCCAACCCGGCCCCCCGCAGCCGCAGCCGCAGCCGCAGCAGCAGCAGCAGCAGCAGCCGCAACAGCAGCAGCAGCAGTTTCAGAACTACGCCCCTTCCTCCTCCCAGGCTCCGGCCCCTGGTCAGGCTCCAGCTCCAGGCTTCCAGGGTGGGCAGCAGCAGCCGCATCCATCTCAGGGAGCCCAGCAGTACCCGCCAGGAGTCTTCCCTCCCCAAAACTATACCTCCCAGGCCACCCAGCCTGCTAACTACAGCATGCCGCCCAGTTCCCAGCCAGGCCCAGGGTACCAACCCCGCCCCGGATACACCCCGCCTCCAGGCAGCACTGTCACCCCTCCGCCTGGAGCTGCTAACCCGTATGCCCGCAACCGCCCCCCTTACGGCCAGGGCTACACTCAGCCAGGCCCCGGATACCGGTAAAAGAGGATAACGGATGTCACTGATCCTCTCACCCCGACCCCTCCCATCCCCCCCACGACCTTAAATGTGGCTCCAACTGTTTGGAGCCGGTGCAGGAAGCAGGCTTACTGCTCTACACCCTCCCCTCGTACAAATATCAAGTCCAAATATGAAACGAGCATCTCCTCCCCCAGTCTGATGGTTAGTGTTTGTATGCTGTCTCTCCACCACACCACTCTGTTCGCGCCCTGCTGTACGCTCCTTGTGTTATTCCCCCCACCCCCCCGCCACCTCCTCTGTCCACCCCGGCCCCTCGTGTCTGTCATGGCAAAAATGAAACCAGTCTGTCTGCACACACCTGGAAGACCAAAACAGGCTGTTGCACAAACTGTTTCTTGTCCTCTTCATAGTAACGCTAAATTTGCGAGAGAGATCAGCATCCATTTGCAACACAAATCTCAACCGGTCGTCCCGAGTTTACTCTGCATAGATGCGTTCATAAGACACTATCTCAATGAAAAGCCCCTTTGTCGTTTGTTTTGTTCTGACTTTATTCGATCAATTTCACCACCGTGTCGGTATTAATGATGTGTCAATGAAACTGCCCCATGTTGGGAACACTAGCTATGTGATGGCTTATGGGAGGTGTGGATCCTTACGTCATGAAGAAGGCTTCTTTTGTTTAGCTTCTTATATCACCTCCAATAAAGCTTGCTATTCCTTTCTCTCTTTATCTTATCGCTGGTTTTTACTAATATATCAAGTCAGATTCCACCTTCAAGTGAGATTAGTTGTTTATGTATAAACTGTAACATTTTTTTTTTCTTGAACCTAATAAATAATTGAAACCCAGTTGGAGTCCGTTTATCTCTTTGTTTTGATATGGTGTTGCTCTTGGCAGCGTGTTGTCCTGCCTGTCTCCTTCAACACACTCGCTCGCTCTCTCTCTCTCTTTCTGTGGTTTGTGAGTTCATGTCTCTGTTAAGTTTGGCTTGTCTCTTCCTCTTCTCCTCCACCCGGATTTGGAAAACTGTGGTAATGCTGGTATTCCTATTTTGTTTTCCTGCCTGTGGGTTGTGGTTGGCCGGGACATGTGGCATTGGGAGTATGTGGTCGGTCTTTCATGTCAAACTGTCTCGCTGAGTGAGAGGAATTGAGCGCACAGAGTTATTAAAGATGATTTAGAGAAGCGTGTCTAACGTTGCTCCCCACCTGGTTGGTGCCAAATTGAAATCACTCTCTTCAGATGGATTTTTGTGAAAGTCTGCAGTATTGATCATTTATTTAACTGGGTTCACGTCTAAACGTGTTCCATCATTGATGCTTGTGATTTTCATGCAATTAAGACCTGAATGTAAGTGTGCTCATCTATTCAAAGGTTGACGCTTTTAGGCACCTGGTTTCTTACAAAGAGAAGGCTGACACGACTCATCTGAGAGTAAATACCTTGGAGAAGCTGTTGTTAAGATGGTAGAGTGGGTTGGCCACTAATCTGGAAGGTTGGTGGTTAAATTCCCGGCTCCTGCTGTCCACATGCCTAAGTGACACTGAACCCTAAATTGCTTCCGATGGCGTACCGTCCGTGTGAATGTACTCCTGATGGCGGGCAGCTCAGCCCCATGAATGCGTGAATGGCAAACCGTGTGCAGACCATTTACGTTGAAGCATTTTGCTGGTTGGTCTACAGTGAAAATAATGTGCAGCACAAGTAAATAAACTGCTGCTTTGCTGTGTTTGCACACTTATGTGTATTTAATATCTTAAAATTATCTACTTGTGATGCCTTGTGCATTGAAACAATATATAATTTGCCAGATTTTATTGTAAATGGGTAAATGATTTCCAAAGTACTGCTGCTGTATTAGGGGATTAAGCCAATTTAACATTCAAAATAGTTTAGATTTACGCTAATCTAGGTTAGTTTAGAAGAAAAAAAAAAAAAAGTACAGAGCTGCCCTAACCTTTTTCCAAAGGCAATAAAATCCACCTACCGGCACAACTGATGCCCACTGACACACAACTTTTTTTTTTAAAGGTGCAATATGTATTTCATTCAGTTTAAAAAATAATAAAATAACTAAAATCATCCAGTGTTGAGGTTATGTAAAAAGACTACTATATAAAGCTGTTTACTGAAGTTAACATTCTAACAAGCTAGTCCCAGTCCATCCCATCTAGTAATACCACCCAACACAATAAGGAGGCAATACTGAGTCACTGTAGTATCCAGTCTGCCTGAGGCCAAGTAGGAGGAATAGGAAGTACCATATTTAACCTCTTTTTTTTTTCTTTTTTTTAGAATAAATCAAACCGTAAACACATGGCTGAAAGTTTTGCCAGGATAGAAGCAAACAAAAATTAACCATGCACAGAAACCTTGTTTGGACAGTTCAAAATAGATTTTTAGTGCAGCTATGACACCACAAACTGTATGAAAAGCATAGCAAATGCTGTCATTTTGTGTGGCCGTTTTTTTTTTTGCTCCTATGTTCTTACCAAATTAATCAAGCTATGATGTGAACTATTAGTTTAACCAGTCACCATTTTTTTATTTTTAAATCAATCAACTCCTGGTTGTATAAAATCAGACTGAAAAAATAAATAAATTTAAAAAAAAAAGACAACTAATGCCTAACGACAGGACATTAGAAAGGTTTAGAAATGCTGGTTTGTAGATAGCAATGGGCCAGCCGGCTTTCCATTGTTTTTGCGATGCTAACTTAGCCGGCTGCTTGCATTGGCCTCACTTCAGGCAGCAACAAACATCTCGAATTAAAAAAATAAATAAATAAAAAGCGTTGTTAAAATGAGCCTTTTCCCAAAGTTTTCTTTTCCATAAAAGGTACTGAATATCAGTAAATATAAAAACAAGGTCTTTCGCTGAAACCATACATCAAACGATATGGAATAAACTTTGTAATTTCTGTCCAATGATTAAACACGTCTATCTAAAGTTGGCATCACCGAAATCAAAAACATGAATTATGTATTCTGTTTGTGTAAGTTACACATTGAAGCTCAGTTTATTTTTTTGATATTTTCATATATTTATTCTTTTTTAAAAAATACAGGACAAAACTGCATGGGTATTAAAAATACAAAAATCTTTTGCTTCCAAGTGGCCCCATACAAACTCTGGGTTCAACTTTTGGCTTTCTTACGATAGATCAACAATTTGGCTATAGCTGTTTTATCTTTCCCCTGAAATGTATCAAACTTTATGATCCCTGGTAAACATATTGTATTTCACACCATATACATATATGACCAAAAGTTTAATACTGTGCAAACTGCAGCTGTTAACAATTCCTTAGGGCCAGCAGAAGGTCAATTCTGCATGTCTGAGCGTACTTGTATTTTACACAGCCCACATGTACAATGAAAGCATGATTGGCACCTTTCTGTATACACATGACCAATGTGTGTGCTCATTGACATGCAAGTATTGGGAACATTTTTGTACTCTCATCTCAAAAGCCAGAGCACACACAGAATATTCAATAACGGTCCCTTGATAAATATTATCATACAAGTTATTACACTTTGGGAGCCAGCTTCCCAACATTTTCTCTGCGATTACTGTATATTCAACGTTTTGGTTCACTCCCGCCTCCTTTCGCCCGTTGTGACATTTTTGATAAATAGAGAAAGTAAGTTGTTACAAATGCACTCAAGAGAGTTTTGTGACACCGAATAGTCCTGTAAAGGATCCCACCTGGGAGAGTAGGGTGACTTCAAACAGACAGAGCCATCTGCAGTGTCCATGGTAGCGTAAAAGAAAGGCCCACCTCCCTTCAGGCCTACTCAGGCGTCTTTGATGCCCATCTTCTTCCTCAACTTCAAGGAAGTCATCCTCCTGGACAGCCCTGCGGGGGGTTTTACCACTTCCCAGGTATGGGCGTGCCGCACTCATACCAGCCCACGTAGGTCACATGGGACTTTCCTCCAATCTCTCCAAAGTGAACAGGTTCCTGTCTCAATGCTCTGAAAAACCCTGACACAAGCACAGAGCAGACATGAGAGTCTGACTGACAGAGGACATTAGATGATCAGTTATTCGGTAACTAAAATACCTGGCCTGCTTTGTAGCTGGTCAGCGAACATCTGGGTGCCGGTCCGGCCATCCAGGAAGGAGTCCACAAACTGACAGTGGTCCTCACCGTGCCCTGTCTGATCTCCAATGTTGTAAAACTTCCCTGTAGACAAGAAAAAAACACAAATTCTGTTTGGTGATTTTGTTTTTTTTTAAAAAGAAGAGAATGCATTTTAAAACTAAAATGATAATAATTCAGAATTGAGTAAAAATACATATTTTTAAGTCAAATAACTGCTCACCAAAACCTGAATCTTAAGTCTGTGAGTATGAAGCTCTGTAATGTTCTCACAAAGATTTGTTCTATGTTTGTGCAACAGCATTGCTGTTAATGATAGAAGCGACATTCTTTAAAACAGCTGCTTATATAATAAGTTAATCATCATTTTGACTCCTAATTCATTGCCATGCATTCATTTACTACTTTCAGAAGTCTGACCAGAAGTGTGTGACCAGTTAAGGATGTCATAATAATGAAATTTATCAAACTTTTCATGTTCATGGTTTCATTACATACTTATTTCTTGTTGTAATTGGCTCCGTTTTCAGCCAAAGCAGCTGAGCTAACATCCTCTTGGAAGATATATGACATAAGGTTTTGCTGTCTGAATAGTGTTTCTTTTGTTATTTGTCATACATGGATTATTAAAGTAATTTATTTCTTCAAATTTAACATTGTTAAAACAACACATGCACATTCAATAGTTGACACACAGTTAGCATGAACTGACCCAACCTTTTTCGGGGTCACTTTAAAAACAAATCAGTGACTGCGTATTCCTCTTGGGGCTGAAGCCAGTTTTAATCAAAATGCAGAGCAATGCACTGTTGTCCAACCAAAAGAAGGGAATTCTTGAAGACCTGACATTTTGGAGATAACACTGTTTTTACAAGTGGTTTCTAATCTACTGGTGTTGCCTCATTCCCGTGTGTAAATACCGTTAAGCGAGTCGCTCAGGTAGATCTTGTATCTCAAGGAGTTGCAGAGCTGGATGCCCACAAACTTCCGGTACCAAGTTCTCTTCACATACTGCTTTCCATTGCATTCGGAGTAGGCATCGGCTTTAAACGGGAACTGAGTCCAGATGGCGTCTTTGCCTGAGGAAATAATTAGAGGCAAAGCCTTATTATACGGTTTGTGTTGTGAATGAATTCAGAAGGATTTAGAAAGATTCAGCTCAAGTTGGCTGAAATATTCAGAAAAGAGGAAAACATATTCACCTGAAACATTCTCGCTGACTCGTGGATCCGCTAGAAACAGAAGTGATAAGTTGTAATGAGTAACATCACCAAAGCAACTCCGATTTAACATGCAGGCACGAGAAGTTGTGAAACATTGTGTTAGAAAAACGCAGACTTGTTTCTGGGCCTATTTGGAGAAATATTCACAGTGTTTCAAACCCCAAAAGATTTCACAAGGGCAGGATGCCAATTAAGCAAAGCAGTCTCCTCATCAACTGTCATTTGCAGTTAAGAACATAACAGCTGATCAGCACAGGGTCATACCTCGGCTGCTTTATGATTGGTGCAAATTAGGCTTTGTTCAGCATGCTCTGATTGCCAGGTGGATGATTTGTTAGAAATGAGAACATCTGGTGAGCTGATAGGACCCTCGAGTCTTAATCAGTTAGACCTCAGAGCCATGTTGAAATCATTAGACTAGAAACTGCCTAATGGCCCACCTTGTGAGATTAAGAGCAACACTAATCACTGCCTGATAAGTAACATAGACTGAACAGAGGCATTAACATGCAACTAATTAGTCGTTAAGTGCAAACACATATCAGGGATTAAAACTGATGGCTTGTTAAGCTTGCCTGATTCGGTGCTAAAAGACACGGGATCACTGGAGGGTCCAATTCCCAGCTCGTTCTTTGGTGTGACTTTGAATTCATAACTGAAAGAAAACAAATATTAAGAACAAGAAATTTGAGTTTTACACAGAAAAAAGAAAATACAAGGTGTAATCGATCTGAATTCCTCCCATCTGCAAAGCTGGGAGGAACAACAGTTGTATTCTTTGACAGCTACAGTAAGTATGGGCTCACAGTAACACACACACACACACACACACACACACACACACACACACACACACACACACACACACACACACACACACACACACACACACACACACACACACACACACACACACACACACTCTGGGCTGATGGTTATTCCACATGCTGTGTTCAGATGTGCTGGCAATAGCCCGTCTAGCGAACCCAGCCCATGGGAGGGTTCTGCTGGGTCTTGAGAGTCCAGATGCTGAGATCTAATTAAAAACTCAGTGATCCACTCCACCCACATTTCCTCAGCTCTTGTGTCACTTTAGCCACTTTTATGTGCAAAACAAAACACGATTCACTTCAAGCAAACCTGAGGATAACTAAAGAAGCACCGCAGTGTCATTTAATACCCTCCTCCTGATTAGATCAACAGTGAATCTGACTCATGTAATCAGCCATTAGTTCAAACATAGCATGTCATCCAAAATGTTGGAAAAAAAAGTCATACTATAGCATTTCGTCCAAAATGTTGAAAAAAAAAGTCATACTATAGCATGTCGTCCAAAATGTGAAAAAAAAAGTCATACTATAGCATTTTGTCCAAAATGTTGAAAAAAACACACCGCTGGAGAATCTGACTAACTTGAAAACTAAAGGATTATTTTATAATGTCTAGCTTTCATACCTGCTCTCTGGTTTGAGATTCTCCACGGCCGTGTGTGTCTGGTTGGTCGTCAGTATCGACACCTCCTGTCCGTGCGGTCCTTTAGTGGTGGATACAACTTCATACTCTGACAAAGGCAGAAAACAAGTTGCTTTTAACAAAATTTCATGCTTCGCCTGTGACAATTCATAATATAATATTAAACAGTGTAAAATATTTTGGTGAGACGTGTGAGAACTTCAGGCATTTGTTTTTGAGCTCAGCTATGACATTTAAAGGCTTCCAAACATGTCATGTACTTGTTACGTATGGTTTATACAGTATGCTGGCTTTACTAATGATATAATAGCAAGTTCCATGTTTTTTAGATCAATAAGTTTCTGCTATCAACCATTTTTTGGATTCAATCTTGGATCTTCTCTAGAAGTGTTCAATACACACTCTGTTGAAGGTACACCTGGCTAAAGCTATACTGGTGTTTCTATATGTTCGTCCACCACATTAATATCAGTAATAGAAATAATAGAAATACGTCTGTGTATAACACAACACTGTACAATCACAAACACAGAATATTATAACCTTCATTAAGAGAGAATTCACTGCAGGACTGATGTATCAGGCAACATTAGTTTTAGCTTGGTGTGCCCAATGCTCAGCAGTTACGAATGCCAAGATGCTGGCAAATTAAGTTAAATTGCTTATTATCCATCTATAAATCACAAAAAAAAATTGTATTAAACATCTCTTTGTCGATCACAAAATCTTTTTCCAAGAAATTACCTAGATACAACTATGGACTGTATATAAAAGTTGACATGGCTTCCAGGTCTGACAAATGAGGCAGATGTGGAAGTGCAGTAAGGTGCAATACCACCGATGGCCATTAGGGATTGACTCCAAAAAGCCTCTGGCTTCATAGTCTCCCACTGAACTTCTCTCATGAAATTCCAAGTCAATAAATTTTTTTCTACAAGTCGTTTTAGTGTTGGTAGCTAATGTCACTGCCTCTTCTTAGTTTCCGGCGGCCTATCTGAAAATAATCCCGTTATAACTTAGAAAATAAGCCTCAAAAAGACATGTTTTTGGGCGGGCCATAGTATCGCTGGGTTTCCAATCATATCGAGATCAAACGCTCACTCCCCCCCAGCCCGTCACTTCTGGTTCCAAAATGCTCCGAACGAGCAAGATGGTGACGCCTGATATCTGAACTCGAGGCTTCATAACGGCCGTTCACAAATGAATTAGGTTTTAACCAAGCGGTACCCAACGGTGACGTCACTAACCAAACAAAAACAGACTTGCCAGCAAATGTGATGCAAATCAACGTCAAGGCTCACCCACTCACAAGAAACTACTAGCCTTCCATTCCCATGAACTGTACCTCTGGTTTCATTGTCGGACTTCTGCCAGTCAAGGATGATGAAAGACGGGCAGCCCTCCACGGTGACCACCGTGAGGTTGGACGGCGGAACGCGAGGAGGACCAGTCACATTCTGATCACCGCCTTCCTCATCAGGGAAGTAAGCCAGGGAGGAGGTGATGGAGCACGGCTCATCTGGCTTCTTGTCTGTCTTATAGATCACATGGGGAGCTGTAGACAGGGAAAGTAAGAACTACAGTTATTCACTCTAAATATGCCAAGTATTTTATTTACTTAAGACACTAACAAGTGTTGCTAATCAGCTGATTAACTCAGTGAAGTGCTGTGGAGATGTAAAGCAGGCCTGATGAAGTCTTACCAACAAATCGCTTCTTGCCCATGATGTCAACATCTGACGCCGGCAAGGGCCTGAATATGGAGGAGTTTTCACTGAGGTCAAAACGGCTGCCTGAAAAGGAAACAATAGAGCAGAGCTGGGGTTTGTTGGATGTGCCAGCAGTCCCTGGCAGCTCTCTCTGTCCTCATTTTTACAGCTCTGGTCCAGGTCAACGACCAGCCAGCCCAGCACCTGCTCTGGCCTGCACTCAAACTCTTTGCCTGACTGTTGATACTCAAATTTTTCTTCTCTCTTTATTTCACTACTACACACATACACACATGCAAGCTGCATCACCAACATGTCCTGTTTATTATCAGGTGCTGGAGTGGCTGTAAAGCTGTTTTAGTATCATATGATCATACCTTCATGGAGGTGCACCCAGGTATTAATCTAGGTCGTGTAATAAGTCATGATGTGTTGCTCATACTGTTTAGTGCTGGGGCTGTGGTGGTTGTCTGCTGTCTGCGCTCTTGCTTGGGTTTGGCTGTGACCAGTGGGAATGGCTTCAAGATGGACTCCTTGTCTCCTTGTTTCAAGTCCATGGGTTTATCTGAGGACACAGAGCAGCAGGAGGAGGAGAGATCAGTTCTTATTCCTCCTCATCTGACTCACAGTCATACACAGTTGTGATCCATCTGCTCTGGCCATCCTCACTGAGCAACTCTGTGGCCTTTTCCTGGCGGCTGAAACATCAGAGATTGCTTGTTGAGAAATATCTCTTATGCTCTTTAAAGGGGAAAGAGGGATGCCAGAATACATCTGCTGAGACCAAGGATACCCAGATGCACTCACCAACTCACACACGCACACACCCTCTTGCTTCGTACACACAAATGCACGTGAGTGCAAGCGATTAGTGAAACATGAAGCCCCGCAAAAAGCTTCAACAACAAGACAGCTGAGATAAGTTGTAATATAAAGATCAATGCTATTTGGTGCGTTAGTAAACTCTGTACAATTCACTGCAAGCATTTTTGAGAATTTTGTTTTACAATATTTGCAGAATACAGTCTAAGAGGGTGGTTCTTAAACTGTGAAGGACATAAACACTGTAGCTCAGACTTGATCATGGGGAAAAAAATGTGTTGAATAAATTTTGGATGCATGTGGGACTAGTATAAACAAGATTGCTTTCACACAAGGCCGTCAAGATTGAGTTTAGAAAAAGATCATTCAAATAACGTAAAGTAAAAGACAAACAGATTTTTAACAGAGAAGAAAAGGAAAGCGAGTAGTGCTCATCAAGAAGATGAATCAACGAAGCAGTAAAGCTTGGAGTTCTTTGTGTCTTCAATGTGGCAGTTTAGGGAAAGTTTAAACAAATCGTTCCGTATCTTTGGAAATTGCAGATTTGTCTTTTGACAGTTAGATGAAAAGATTCATATTACTCATATCTGTATGCCTAATCTTATGAAGATAAAGTCAGCAGCACATTAGCTTAGCTTAGCATAAAGTCTGGAAGCAGTTGGCCTAGCTCTGTCTGAACAAATCTAAAACTATCAGTATTTTTTTTATCTGGATGGGTCAATAATGCTGCCATTTAGGAGGTGAAGGAAAGGAAATTCTTCATCGTGTTAACCTTTCCTGTTATGATTTTAGACCGTAGTTGGAGAACATAGAAGTTGATTTCTTACAGGGCTGTAGACGTGGATGAAAGGACACACGTGCTCCAACAACATAGTCCTTGAGAAGCTACAGCCTTTATGAATACAGGCTGCAGCTTCTCAAGGACTATGAATAAGGTCTAAATTAGGTCCGGATAAGATCTAAATTAGGTACAGATAAGATCTAAATTAGGTCTGAATAAGGTCTAAATTAGGTCCGGATAAGGTTCGGATAAGGTCTAAATTAGGTCCGGCAAAGGTCTAAGCTAGGTCCAGATAAGGTTCAGGTAAGGTCTAAATTAGGTCCGGATAAGGCTTAAATTAGTTCCGGATAAGGTCTAAATTAGGTCCAGATAAGGTTCAGATTTGGTCCAAAGGAGGGAGGGAGGGAGGAAGGAAAGAAGCAAGGAATTGGAGGTATTTTGGAGCCAGCCCCTGGTGGCCCTCGGTGGTATTGTACTTTAATGCATTTCCATATTAGCTTCACATTTCCATTCATTTTTATATACAGTCTCTGGTAAAAATGACATATTGTTGTTTAACCAGGACTGTTGTAGGACTATTTAAAAGCCAGGTCCAGTGACTCCCTGGAGTCAAGCTAACCATTTCCACGTGCTTCAAGTATTTCTGCTGACTCTTGGCCAGAAAGCAAATGAGCTTATTTCCAAAGGTATGAAAATATTCCATAAATGTGCATTCTATAACATATTTCTGATGGTAATAGGGGCATTTGAAGAAGGAGATTATCATAGAAAAAGTTTTAGGGAACCAATGGGTTAAAAAGCAGTTGAAATCAAGTGTTCCCCTCGACTTGCTGGATGTGTAATTATAGTACAAAAGATAAGGTGCAGTAGTGTCAGTGGTTTGCAAATCCACCACTGTTGCCCTCACCATGGTCACTAGGTTTCCCCACCAGGTTGGGTCTCTTGTTGCCAGGAACAGGGGGACGAAGAACTGCAAGGAATTGTGGGAAACAAGAGTCCATTTCAGATTAAAATTCACAACACAGACAAAGTAACAGGTGGTCGGCACTGGAGACCAGATACAAAACTGAAAACAAGTGTTACTGATTAATTTAATAGTGCAATAATGATTAAGGAATGTTTAGTTTAAAGATCCAAAAAGAGGGACACGTTAAGCAGGGCAGAAGTCTGCAGAAATACTTTGTGCTGCAAAAAAAGGAGCATACAAACACAAACATACAGTTATACAAGCAACAATAAAGCAGCCAGGAGGATTGCATGTGAAGGCTTAAAAGTCACTGTGAAGTGCTGCCAGAACTATAACCTATACCTCATGAAAACCTGCATCAGTTAAAACCAGTGCTTCAAGCACTCACCCTAAAATCCCCAGAAGAATAACTGAGGAATTCAAACGTAAATCCTAAATGAGCGACTGAGGCAGCAGGTCAGGGAACTTTTGTGTGAAATATTATTTGGGATCTGATCCTGTTTGACCACCAAATTTTCCACAGAATCCTTACACCACAGAAAATACAATAAAATAAACCGAGCCATGGGATGAAGACCACATCATTTTCACTCTCACTGCCTAAATGAACACGAGGAATGAACTGGCTTAAGTGAACTGGATAAGTAATCACAAAGAAGTGCGAGGCTTTGTAATGAAAACACATCAGCTACAAAGTGTCAGACTCAGCTTTCTGAATGTGAAGGTTTTGCCATGACTTCATGTTGTTAAAGACACAAAATCCCCCTCCATCAGTGTTGTGATATCTTAGAGGAGGTGGAGAAGCTCTGGGAGGCTTGACGAGTGAAATTTCCTCGACATGTTTAATAGCTCAGTTGCTTCACGATAGTCCATTTAAAAACAATTAGGATTCATTTCCAGAGCATCCACTACGCTTGCAATTTGTCATTTCTTATCTTGGAGACTCATTAGTGATTATTCTGTCAACAAGATACAGTAATTGTCCATGTGTCGAGGCCAAAACATGTTTCTCCTGGACTCGTGTCCTTTGTTCTGGACATGACCTCCCCATGGTTGGTGTATATGAGTGATCTTACGCATTTACTACCAAGAGAAAAGAGTTGAGGATATCAACACAAACTAAGCCAACACCTGCAAACACATCTCACTGATGAACACTCTGAATAAAAGCTAGGGGTACCTCTGACTCACATATGGTATGACTGTCAGGAAATGGCTCACATATGCTCACATACTGTGTCACACTAAAGGGTGATGCAGTAATTTAAACGCCAGTCACAAGATACACAAACATAAAACACGGGGGTTTGTGAAGCATGAAGGACTGACAGCTCAGATGAGTGATGTCATGGCTAACTGGGCAGGAAATGAGACAAGCCGTTGAGATGTAATGCGATAAGATGTGATGTCAATGTTACGTATGTCAACAATATGTCAACAAAGTATGATAAGATAAGAGCCGGTCTATAATTTGCACAGCCGGTGTGTTTGGTATGTTGTCTCACTATACAGTCCCTCAAAGAGCAGACTGCGCCTCTGATGTGCCAAAAGGCCTCAGGCTCACACGTGATTTAAAACAGCAGCCGTGGTGTGAGCGCTGCTTTCTGTCAGATCACTTCATTTTCAGGGTGAGAACTTGAAAATATATACGCAAGTACAATACAGAGATTTATGGTCAGTCCAGACAAATATTCCCACTGAAATACATACCGGTGTCTCACAACGCTGGGGTTTGCTGCTTCTGCAACACACACTCAGATTTCATGGATGGCGTCCATGGATGGACACCTGCATTCAACTATAAGCCCGGCTTTCAAACGAATTCAAGTTGAAATGCCAGTCTATAAAACTGTTGAGGGCACACTCTAATTCTTAGTTTTGCCAAAAGCACACTCTGTACCAGCTTTGTATACTTTAATAAGCTGCAGGGTGCTGTTTGGTATAAGTAAAAATATTTAGTTCATTCACTTCATGGAGGCAGGAAAGTAAACTATGTGTGTATAACGTTTTGTAAAAAAAAAAAAAAAAGTACAGTCACTGAGCGAGCTCTGTGCTTGGATGTGCAGGATGGCAGGCAATTACTTTCTGTAGAGTTGCTTCCAGAGAGCCTTGCGACTCCTTGAAGACCTCTGAAACTGTCCAAGTTTCCAGAAATAACACACACCAGCTGTGACATGGGACTGAAGCACAACCTCTCCTCACAACTCCAAACAACAAGGAGTGAGCAGAGCGTCACCATTAATACATGTGGTCCAGACGTGGTTTGAATTACTACTTGAGATGGATTCAATTACTCTAATTAACTGGGTCTGCCTGGCAGAATGGAAACAATGTGATTGACCCAAGAAAAAAGGGGGCGAACCACATTCACCTATCCTAACAAGCACTCTAAACTCCTCTCAAAGTAATTCAGACCAGCTGATTACAGGTCCATATGTGCTGTAGACTAAATAATGTGGAGACGACAGGTATATGCCAAAATTATAATTACATAAGGCTTCAGTCTCAGTCAAGTATAAGCTACTGGGACCATTAGGCAACACAGACCAGACACAAATGTCACACTGACAGACAAGTTGAAAATTACAGAGTACGGGACGGGACATTGCAGTGCCTCTTCAGTTAGTGAGTGAGGAACACTGAAAGGCGGTTTTCTTGGTTTGTCTTTACCAGGCTTCTCTTTGGACCAGCCCACAGGTTTAGGAAGAGCATTGCCCCTATGACGGGCCCCACTGGCTGTTGGAGGGAGAAAAAGCTGTTATAAAATGTTAAGTGTCCCTGTGACAAACATACGAACACCAAATGAGAGGAAAGTCAGGGAGAAAAGATGCTCGTTGTCTTTCTGTCTTTTTTGTTACTTGTCTTACTGTCCAATGTCAGTGCCAATACAGGTGGAGATTGTTCATGGTTTCAGCTTGCTTTCATAGATGTTCTGGATATACAAATTATACTTCCATGACTTTAAAACATAAAATGTGTCCTTATCTCATGACAATGGTTACTCTCTTTTCTATAACGTTTTGGGGAGAGTGTGGGTGTTTGATAGAAAAAGAAATACAGAAAGAGAAACAAAGAGACTGTAGAATTGGTACTGTCTGCACAGTACTTGGCTTGGCATGGTTGGCCTAAAATGTGGCGTGTCCTGGCCAGTGCTGTGGCCAGACTTCCCACCTGGCTGACAAGATGAACTGTAAATCATGTTAACAATCCTGACCCCAGAGCCACTGCTGCTCGTGGTAAATGTGTGAAATACACACTAAGCACATGTAGCAGAGCGTGGCGAGAGCATGTACTGTAAGAGGAGGTGAAATAAAATTGAGCCGGGGAAGAAAAAGGGGATTTAACACAGATTGTGAAGCTAAAACAAAAGCCATGAGTTTCTTTGTGTTTTTCTGTAGCAGTAGATGCTGCAGACGAGAGTGTGAGAGAGTGCTAACAGAAGAGGAGAACCTGAGGTAGCTGCTTGGGGAAAGGGAAAAAGCAGAGAGGAAGTAAGTACTCCATTACCACCAGGTGTGTTGGAGCTGTGAGAGGTGACTGTCTTGGATGAAGAGAATGTTCTGACACGATTAGTGGAATGGGGAGGAACCCGGATGCGAGACAGCGTCGTGTTTCTTCCTGCTGTAGCAACTGATGAGCTAATGGGAGAACGAGGGACTTCAGCAACGGAGGATCTGAGAACACCAGTACCTAGACGAGCAAAAGGGAATTAGAGGTTAGGGAAGATCCACTCCTGAGTTTGAAAGCTTTACCTAGATGGAATAAATGATAAAGCACATCAGTGAAAAGGAATTTAGAGGAGCGGACAATGGATGAAATGAGAAAGAGGCACAAATGAAATCCAAAGCTAGTCAGACTGCTCTGGTTAAGAGAGGGCACGGTTGAGGTGAGTGTACTGCACTGAAAATGAAGGCACACATGGAGACAGGGACAACGATGGGGTGGGGTGTATACGGTGGTAGGATGGAGATGGAGATGGGGAAGCAGTGACATCATCCAATGGTTTGAAATACAACTGGAATGTTCCACGTGGCTTGACGAAAAAGCAGAGATGGTAATGTGACAAACTTCATGGTCATGGTGTTTACCATGATTGTAACTACCAGCCTTCTCTGCAGCCAGGGCAGGTCTTGGTAGGGGCTTGCCCTCTTCTGGTGGACTAGGAGCTGTGTGAAAGAAAACTCACTATTTATCTAGGATAATATGTATATGGATATAGTTTTGACTTTTAAAGGGGGCATTTCCTATTCTAACTTGTCAAAGACCCTTGTTGCAACTTGTTAGGATTAATGCCAAAAGCCAGAATCTGTTGATTACAATCTAGTTTTCAAGTTTTCTTTAAAAAGGTAATATGAATCCATCCAAATTTTAAACAAATATGCCCCCTTTAAAATATAATTTTAGATGACGTCTAAATGCTTAATTGTTAATTGCTAATGGCAAAAAGTAGGGTCTTTACCCGTTGGGACTGCCTGCCTTGGGGAAACCTTGGTTGCACCAGAGTAGGTCCTGGACTGAGGCCGAAACTGTCGTCCAGGCTCTGGTTGTGGTTGGGGCCTAGATGCAGGGTGTGGCTTAGGTAGAGGTTCAGGTTGGGACAGTGCCTTTGGTGTAGGTTGTGGCTGGGAAACAGGTTGAGAATGAGGTACAAGTGGGGCCAGGGTTTTTGCTGGAGGTTGTGTTTGGGGGCGTGGCTGAATCTTTGGTTGGAGTAGATGTTGGCCACTACTTATGGGCCTTGAGTGAGGTTTAACCTGATTTTTTAGTTGAGGTCGTGGTAATGGCTTGGTCTGCATTTTTGGTTGAGATGGTGTTTGGGGCTTTGGTTTGGCCATGGACTGCAACTCAGTGCTTAGTTCAGGCTCTGGGTGGGTCTTTGGATGAGGTTGTGGTTGGGGTTTTGTCTGAATTGGAGACTGAGTCTGTGGTTGAGGTTGAGGATGTGTGAGTGCCTTTGGTAATGCTGGCTGTATATGACGTATGCGCTGAGGTGTTGACTGAGTGGTTCGAGGATGTGCCAGAGGTGTGGGCTGGAGAGGTGATAGAACTAATGGTTCAGGCTGGGTCTGGGTCTTTAGTTGTGGTTGTGTTTGAGGTTGAGCCTGGTGTTTGGGCTGGGATGTTGGTTGAGGTTGTGGTTCAGATTGGATCTGTGTTGTAGTTTGAGTCTGTGAATAGCGGTGTGGTTTTGGCTGAGCCTGTGACAGAGGGTAGGCTGGCAGTACAGACTGGGATATTGCTTTGGGTTGAGGTTGGGTCTGGAATTTGGACAGGGCTGTTGTCTGTGGTTGTGGTTGGGTCTGGAGTTCTGGCTGGGATGTTGATTGGAGCTGTGGTTTAGTTTGGGCATGGGATTTTGGCAGAGGTTGAGCCTTCCCTCTGGGCTTCAGTTGAGGTCGTTGGGGATGGGGCTTTGGTTGGGGTGGTGGTTGAGACTGTGGTTTGAGCCTAAAGTTTGGTTGAGGTTGAGGTGAGGACAGGGGCTTTTGCTCTGGATGCCCTCTATATTTCTCCAAATTTGCCTGGGGTACTGGCACAGTAGCTGTTATATGTAGTAGAGGATGAAGTTTGGGAGCCAGGAAAGGAGGCAAGACAGATCTGGAGAGGTCTCCTTTTCCTGGGTTGCATAAGAGAGAGAAAATATGGCCATGAAGCCACAATACTATACTGAGAAATATAATTCAAAATATGTTCTATCATTTACAAAATGAAATGTAGCAACATGATTTTTTTTTTTAGTATCACGAAAATTATCTAATTTAGACCAAAAAAAAGTGCCAACGGCTAGTGGCCTAAAAGTCTCAGAGAAAATGCTTGACTAAAGTACACATTACACAATAACTTCTACTTGGCTTCAGTCTGACAGAGCGTGTCCAATTTCAAAGGCAGACAGACCATATGGAAGTATTTGCAATGTAACAGCCATGTCACTGCAGGCAGACGTGGCTACTATGGTCGGGAGGCCTGTGAGTGACAGCCCTCCAAATCCATTGGTTGTGCCTCTGAGAGGCTATGACACATGAGAGTTTAATAGTTGCTGATAAATTGGTTGCTGTAAGATTTTAATGGACGATTCTAAACTAGTTATTTAATGAAATCAGATGTTCACCTTAGTCAGAGAATGAAGAAAAAGAAGAAGAGGTCAGAAAATAAGAAAACAAAATAAAACAAAACAAAAGCAATCAATAGATAACATGAAATTCCAGGCATATAGTACCTCTACTCAACTTTATGCTGTGTCTAAAACTCTCCTGTTTAGGGGATTGGTTGGCTGATTTCACTGAATTAGCCAACTAACCCACCAAAAACAGGGATCACAATATTGGCCAAATGATAATGTCATGGAATTGTCCCCTGTGTATTAAAAAGAAACATGATTACTGTATAGAATTTTTTTTTTTGAGAATGAATCACCAGGAAGTTTCCCAACAAAGAATCACTAAATATTACATTTTGTATGTTGATGTCTTACAGTTTAATATGTAACACGTAGTGGACAACTGGTCAATTTAGTTGCATTTGGACATATGAAGTCCTGAATTTGTGCAAAAATCATACTTTAAAGTGAGATACGAGGACAGTAGGAGGAAGGACATTGACACAGACAGAAAAGAAGTTGAGAGATCCTGCTGAAGTTCCTGCTGGGGGAGAAAATAAACATTTGCTTCATGCAGCCTCGTCATGCAGATTTCAAACCATCAATTGTGCTGCACTGAAAGCAAAAGCCTCAGATTTATCATCAGCAAAAAATAAATAAATAATATAGTCATACTGTAAACTCTGAAAGACACTGATGATTTATAAATTGCAAAGGAATGAGAAACAGATGCAGGAAAATCATGAAATCCAGGGGTATATTTGAGACATGACTGGAGAGATATGATTTCAGATATGACTGAAATGCATTGTTTGACTGAGCAACACCAAATGATGTTCTTGGGGCTCACTGAAGGTCAATGCTTTCTTAAGGACTATGAACGATTCTCTTTCGTTCTTTTGGCTTGAGGGCTTGTCAAACAGATTTTTTTATTCAAGTCATAACTGTGATAAAATTGTAGATAATATCTTGGAAATCACTCGCTGCAAAAATAACTGAAATACAAAACAGACCTTTCAGATCATTATCAAGAATTTCTCCAAACTTTGATTGCTTTGCTAAATTGCCATGCAGCTATGGGCACCTACGTTACCCACCTTACAACCCAAACAGCTTGCACCATCAGCTGGGTTCCATGGGGAGCATCTAGCTACTGAACTCGCTCTGTCCATGCTACTCTTGCTCATGCAGCTATTAAAAAAGGACACTGTACAGCACTGACAGCCTCTCAATTACAGTCCGCCAAGTCTGTCATTGCACACAGCCGAAATAAGAGCCATATTAAGCGTTTTCAAAAAGAACCATGATTCGCTGTTTACCGATTTGCTGTTTGTTGACAACAGGCAGTGTGGGTCCGGGGGTCGACAGAGATTCCTGTCTAGTGGTTGTGGTTGGAGCTGAGAAATATAGTGTATGTTAGTAGACCTGGGAGAGTAACAAAGAGTTAAGATTTCCTGCAGGACAGTGATAGAGAAGTCAGTTAAAATGGTCAGACATAAGGTCCAGAGTTTTTTCTGACCTCTGAACTCAGGTTTAGGTCAGCAAAAAAGTCATTACCAAGAGTTGTCTGTGGGGCTATGTTCCGGGGAAGGGGCTGTCTGCCCCGGGTCCTGTTATGAAGAACTGACAAGGACAAAGGAGAGATTAAAGTCAAAGAGTCAAAACTATTACATATTCTGAAAAAAAATTAAGTTTTGGATTCAGGACAGCTTGTACACGGGTGTTAAGGAGAGGAGTTCACCCACTCAACCAACTTGGCACAGATTTCATTTGATGAAAAACTACTTGGAAAAAACTAAAGCTTTGTTATTTGGAACAAATCCCTGCTTTGTTGCATGTATTAGTTTCATCATCACGACACAGTTTAAAAACAGCTTCACTGAATCAGGTTTCATCAATAAAGCAGAAAAACAAAAAGTGGGATTTAAAGAAATTGCATTTGTCTGCAATGAGATGAATCTGGGGACGTATTCATAAAGATTCCCCAGTGACAAAAAAAGAAAATTCTTACAATTGTGACAGAATTTCCCCTTAAAGTTAGGAGTAGATCCTTGTAAAAAGTTACAAGAGAATAACTTAGTTATTCACAAAACATCTCAGTCCCAAAGAAAGCCGCAGAGGTGAAAAACTGTTAGGAGCAGGGAGGAGGACATTTAAGAGGCAGCAGTGGACAAAATTGCAGAACTGACACGGGATAGGAGAAATATTATTCCAATGCTAAATGAAACGTTACAAATTACATCATGCAGGGATGATGTTTGTTGTCGATCTCATCAGAGAGGCACTCATATCTCCCATTCAACGCAATAACGCCAGAAATGGAAGCGATTGCAGCACTGAGATATTGGCAACTGAAAAAATTTGACAATGATGACTCCTGTCTGTTGCAACATTCATCACCAGTGACCACACAAACAACAACAGCGCTTTCACAGCCTCAAATTGGTATGCACTTAATTTCATTTCTACTGGATGTTACTGTCAATTCTGTGCCCTTTCTCACAAGGTGTGCATTTTTTGATCAGCCAATCACAACTTTTAAAAGGACGCATCAGACCGAGCAACGGGGTCAACCAGAGCTCACTAAGATAAGGGTTTCTCTGTCCTTTCCTTGCTCAGAGTTATTCTGAGATGTTGAGACTATTTGCTTGAAATGTTTTCACCTACATTAGGAGCTCTCAGTGGATTCTAAGAATGTTTGTGAATACGGCTCCAGATCTCTGGTTAAAATTCTCCCAGTGCTGAGTCTTAGAGCACTGTGAGATGGACTGAAACAGACATTTCTGAGCAGCGATAAATTGTGGTGAATTATAAAAACTTTGCTTCTGTATCAAATAGGAGCCAGTTCCCCAAAAGCAGTGCGTCTATTGGCTTACCGTGGTGAGGAGGAAAGGGGAAAGAGTGGGGACCTGGCGTTAAGGGTTTCTGATGGATGAAAGACAAAAAGACAAGAGGAAGAAGTGGTCATTCGTCTCTGTTATGTTCACAGCAGGCCAAAGTATCAGCTTCTGCCCTCGCTGCCATCTCTTCCTCAGCCTCTTTCTTTGTGTTGCATAACTCATAGGCTCCGTGCTCCAAGTCAAATTGGTAAAGTCCCTGGTGAGAGGCTTGTTATTCAAAGTTTCCCTGTGGAAGGGCAAATCTTGCAGCTAAATCTCAACAGCTGTGATGTTTTATGAGTTGGGTTATAGGAGCACGTGACACAGCACTGTCAGAAAATCAGGGCCACCTTTCATCTCTCAACTCATTTCAGCACTGTTACCCCTCCTCCCTTGTCCCTCCAAGCCATCTCCCCTCTTTTTCCTCTAGTTTATTCCACTGTCGCTAGCTACAGACTGCTCTCTTTGGCTTGGCCCGTCCTGGCTGCGCTGACGCCGTTTCCATTCAGCAGTTGGATGGAAAATTAATGAGGCAAACAACCCTGAGAATAGCATAAGCTCACTAAAGTGTACAACAAGGACTCTAAAGCAGATTGTCCGTTCCAAATAGACACCCTGTTCCCAATTTCTTTTTTTTCTTTTTTTTTAAGAGGAGGAGTACCTGAGCAGTCTCACCACACTCAGTTGTTTACAACAATCCTCTGATGAAGCCTATTCTACATTTATTGGCAGCTGAATCCACATATTGATATAATAAAAGGAGAATGTAACAAAAACATCTTTGCTCTAGTTTTGATAAGAAATTAAGTGTATCCATTACATACCACAGGGTTGATGGGACGTTTAAAAATTTTCCTGATGGCCTTCTCTAAAAACACAAGAGAACAATCAGAAAAGTTACTTCAGTGGAACGAGCAGAAAGCGGAGGAATTAAATGAAACCACATTTTAAATCTTAGACGACTGAACAAGGGCTTCTCAGTAATGCCTTAAAACAAGTGAACCAAGATGGTTTTGATTCAGTAACACTTCTTAGTATTTTAAGGGTTTATATGATACTGCATATGCACATAATATCACCATGGTCACTCCTATGTTATTGGTAAACAGTCAGCATTTCCCTCTAATTTACATATGTTGTTTACAGACTGACAGACTGGAAAAAAATCCCAACAACATGAAGTGACTTTTGAACTAAGCATTGGGTTTTCCTAATAAAATGTCATAAATCAGTCAAAATATTTGCATCCACAGACAACCAGGAATCTTGCCCTTCAGAGTTTGTACTGAAGTTCAGCAAGCAGCAGGATTTCTGGCCTTTTCTCCCATTAATCGTAAACCTGTGCTTTCATTTAGAGGGTGAATTGATGAAACACCAAATCAAATAAATTGACTCTGATTAAATCTGAAGAACAGAAGCACCACAGGAAGTCCTAAAACCCACCTACTCTACATTTCCCAGGAGTGCCATACAGTACCATATGCATAAAGAATACGTCAGGACACTTCATAAATTCTAACATCCACTGACCAATGGTTTTGCACAAATTACTTTCCAGGTCCGAATGGTCTTAACTCGGAGATACCAGTTTGTATACCATGTGTTACTGCACTCCTCCCCACTCACAGCAGCCATAGAAATAAATCAAACTTACCCTCTACGCCTGCAGTGCTGATGTTGTGAACGACCGGCTTGCTCCACACCCCTGTGCCATCCTTCGAGTTCGGCTGGACACCAAACTCATAGACTGTGTTTGGCTTCAGATTGTCTATGACTGTGTCACTTGTCGGGCAGGTCTGGTAGTTCCACTTCCTGTTCTTCTCCCGGTAACGCACCGTGTAATGTCTGGGCCCAAGACAGAGCAGAACAGTGGGGAAACAGTGAACTCTGTGCCTATTAGGATGCCTATGTGAAAGGACAACTAGCAGTAGAAGAAATAAAAAGCATCTGGATCTGCTGTTACTGACTTCATGTTTGTCAGGGATCCATGAGGACAAGAGTTCTGACTCAGAGGCAGTTCACAGACATTTTTGGGAAATTCCCTTTTAAATATCACCATAAAACAATGCTGTTTTGTCTCATTCCGTATTGCATAGCCAACAATGTTGACAATGTAATAAAAATTCAATGTCATTGAAAAAGTAACAAGCAACCTTTTGCACATGGAATAAATTGATTATTTTTGTATGTGAAGAACAGCTTCTGCTGTTTTGTTTGTTGTGAGTGTGTGAGCACTCTTTTCTATAAAATGTAATTGTTAGTTTGGCTACATGGAGGCACTTGGCACAATTATTTAAAAAGACAGAGTTAAAAGAACAGACCAAATTTGTTTAATGGTGGCAGGATTCGATCTCAGTTTTTGTTCTTTTGGAGAAAAAATTAAACACTGACTGCAGAAGTGTCTCAAATGACAAGCCTTCCAGTTGAGTTTAATGCTGTATATTGATGCCATCATAAGAAGAGCAAAGTCAGGATACAGTGATTCGATGCCGTGGCTGAACTCTGCTCTTCTTTCCATCAAGGGACAAATGAATACATGCTTTCACCATTCATTTACAATACACATAAAACTAGTAGAAAGTCATTTCTCTTTAAATTAAATTGGTGTCACGTATGTTGTGTCGGTTGACTCCTCTCCTAAACACCTGTGTGCACAAGCTGTCCTGGATTCACAGCTACGTAACCTGAGAGGCTTCAGGGAGTCATTTGCTGTTTATGCACTTATACCAGAGTTTCTGAGTTATTCCACCATCTGGTTCTACGCTTACCACAAATACAGTACAACTAGGGCACAAGAAATCAAAAGGCTGACAAAGAAATCTTCAAGCTTCAGGCTGGCACATGCATTACTGTGTCTCTGCTCTGTGGCAGAGGTTGTCAGATTAGAACCCACACATCCACCCAAGAAAGTGAGAGGAGGATGCACAAAGGGACAGAGGGGGCGAGGTAAAGATACTGCTTGAGGTAAAAAAAAAAACAGGTAGATGCCTGAGAATAACAGGAAGTCAGACCCTGTAGTTTGTCCTGCTTGTTAACAGAAGGTCAGCGGTAGTAGCAGCACACAGTCCATGGAGGTAAATACGATACTTTTAGACCCAGATTGCTGCAATTTGCATCAAAATCAGTGCAAGTTATACTTACTGAGGATGGATATCTCCATATGTCCACCACAAATAAACATCCACAAATTCGCTTTAAACTGCTTTTAACTTCAGATCTTGTCAAAGTAACCTTATGATGCTTGTCAGTATGCTGCTAAAAACAACTGCTGATAGCTAATTTGGCAAATTTTTACTGGTGCCAATTTGCCAAAATATTTCAAACGTAGACTTACTCACAGGAAAGTAGAAGACTTGATATATTAACGTCATATTTCCTGTTTACATCATCCAAGGCACTGAGAGAACTGTAGTTTCAAACCTTGGAGCACAAACATCCTCCAAATAGAATTAGGGCCAAGAATAAGACTTCCAAAATCCACAAATATTTTCTCTTTCAGAGGTTCCAAAGAGTGACACTTAAATAAAAAAAAAATTTAAAAAACGTTCTGTGCCACGACAATCAAGTCTTTGACTGGGATGAATGTGTAGGCCTGTGTGTTAGTGTGTAAGCTCACCCATCCTCTAAACAGTCATTCATGATGTTGCCTTCATAAGGGGTTCTCAGCAGCGTTCCCCAGGACAGGAGAACTGAGGTGGGGGTCACTGAACCAATGACCAAGTGTAGTGGCTTCTCCAGCTCCACTTTACCTGAGAAAAAAATGAACAACTTAGTTTAATAGCTCATCTTTCATGTCTGAAAGCCCCTTTTACTATGATTACTGATGACTTTTCCTTTAAACAAACATACCTGTGCAGTGCTTTTTCAACTCATTGGTTGGGATCGGCTGGACAGCTATCAGGTACTTGGGCTCAGCATCTAAAAAATGAAGCACAAACTGGAGATTAGGCCTTTATGACCCATGAGCCTCTACAGACACACTCATCTCTTTAGCAAGACTAAAATGGTCACAATACAATTCACATACACATTATATGAGCCTGGTCTTTGACCCTACATGGAACATCACCAGCCTTTCTTACCAAACTCAGTCTCATACGGCTGTCCGTTCTCTGGCAGCTGAATGAACTGTTTGGAGAACATGCTGCTGCCGTAGCCCAGGATGTAGCCCTCGAGCTTGGTTTCAGCGTTGGGGCGCAAAAACTTCATCACGATGGTGTCTCCTGTGGCATTGATGCGGACTTTCATGTTCTGACGCCTCACTGAGAAGACAAGAGAGGACACCAGTGACTAATTTAGGAATTACATAAACATGTAGAAGAAAGAGGATCAATAGATTCTAGACATTTAAAAAACAAACCAAGCTTTTAGTCATTAGCTATTTTTATGACAAAAGCAGCCTCAGAGATTCTAATGACATCTTTGGCACATCAAGACGTGTTTTTTCATGCGAGTAGATATTGGGAATGCAGTTTATTATTGTAGTTTCTAAGACAATATGCGTAGAAAATGCCAAAAATACAAAATATGACAAAAATTTAGGATAAACAAATTAAAAGACACAGCTATCAAACAAACCTCTGTCTCAATTTTTTTTTTTTTTTTAACAAAAACAAAAGACTAAAAGGCTTGTGAGAAACATTTTGAGTTATATAAATGCCTTAATTTCAATAGCTTTCACCTTCCAAGATTCAGTACTTCTGCTCTTCATCATCTCACACTCACTCAACATGCTTTGACATGCAGTCAAAGCAGATTTGCTGCTGATTTGAGTTCTGCCAGTAAGGAAGACAGTAGTGGGCTTAATTTTATTAAGTGGGCACAAGAAGAAGTATCTAATAACACCTTTTGTGTGCTTTATAACTTGATAAGAACATTACTTTTATAGAGAATACAAACTTTAAGGATGTGCCTGTTACAGGCATCATAAACCGAAACTCCAGCTTCTGTGATGTGTAAGCGGATGCAGGATGCAGTATGTGTCCGTGCTCAGAAGTGGCTTTTGAAAGAGACACTGTAAAAACCAAAAGCTGTGAACACTTGTTATTAAAACATGAAGTCAGTAAGGCAGCGTGACGCTTGTGTTGATGCAACCAGAAAATGAGATAATCCATGAACACACAAGATATTTCCTCTCTCACAAACACCTTTTCTGCCGTGACCTTTACAGATTACAGTCCTAATCAGCAGCGCCTGGGGACAGATGTCAGATGAGGACAGGCACCAAAGGGTGGATCGCAATAAACCAAAATCAAGAAGGTTTTAAAATTAGCTTGTTTTTCATGTTAAGGTTGACCTCACAAACTTGACTTGGTCTTAAGGTCTTGGTCAGAGAGCCATTTGGCAAAATACAAGGCAAAAACAGAAAGGAATACATATTAAACAAAATGTGTCATGTTTTTCTGTAATCAACCAACTTGGAGGTGCCTGGAACAAACGATAACCAGAGCTGTGTCTACAGTTCATACTGGTGACGCTGCTGATTAAAACAAAGCTCATGTACCAATAAAAAAATAAGAAAAAGAATAATAGTTTTCGAAAACTAATTTGAATTAATAGGTTTTTGAGGTCTTTAATATTGTGGTTGGTTTCTTTAATATCATGATGTGTACATGTATAACTCTGCTGCTGATCGTAAATATAATACCTGCTGGAAGTGGCAGGAAAATCATTCCCTTTTCACAGAACGTACAAAAATATGTACCAATAAAACAAAACAATAAATGAAGTAGTAAAAGAAACATTATTTATGTCCAGTGCAATGGGTGCATGTTGTTTATACGTTTCTAACAGAGCATATATTGTTTTGTTTGTTAAAGTTTACAGAGTTGAATTGATTTATTGGTGTTTTTGAAGGGTTTGCTGATTTCACTGTGGCCTCAGCAACGGCAACACTCAAGCCAATGAGAGTGGAAAAATGGATCTGTGTTCAAAATGGACCAACCGGGAAGGTTCCATAAGGAATGTGTATTATTGAGAGACACTTGCAGCTGGTGTTAAAACATCTGATGAAAATACCACAGAGAAACAAAATTTCAATGCTTTTGTCCCAAAAAACTAAAATAGGTCAACTTTAGAGCATTTTTAGACTGTGGTGGATTTCAGCTGCCCATCACCGCCAGAGGAGGGGTGGCAGGTGGATGTTTTAAAGCCAACAAACTGCTAATATGCATAAATGCTTGAAGACAGTCTGCATGATCAGGAATTGATGAGCAACTCTCAGTCTATGGAAGCCCAAAATGTAGAAAAATGGTTTTGTTTTGTTTATTAGCTCTGCCATTTGGACTGTGACACCAGCCAATAACTGTATGCTAACAATTGATTTAGTCTATAATTGGCATGCTAATAAACATCAGAGAGCTGAGATGTGTTGCTGGACCAGGACTGTGACTTACACTGATAGCTGGCTGGTGCATATGTAAGACAATAGCCCCACCACTGCAGACTTGGATGATAAATGGAGAGCAGTAGGGATAGAAAGATTTTCAGGTTCCTGAGTCTGGTTTTTAGATTGTGATTCTGTTTTTATCATATTAAGTGTGTATTAATTCAGTGATTCATGCCCTTGGGAAATCCAGTTCAAATTAGAACCAAATTCCTGAAGTCAATTATATTTTCATCTCTGTTTCTGTCACTTATTTTGCAGTGGAAATCAGCAATAAATCTCCAGGGGCTTAAACTTCCACCCCTCATAGTCTACAAGGCTTAAAACACTGGAGTTTCTGCCTGGATTACGACTTGTATTATGCTCTCCACAGCACATGTCCTTGGCTCATATCTCAGCACTAAATGAAATAGTGGAACTTTGTGGGAGGACCACTGCCAGAAGCTGCTGGATGCCAAAACAGACACTGACAGTGACAGAGGGGGAAGCCCTGGATTTGAAAAATACCCTCATGCTTTTCCAGCTATGTGTTTCCCATCAAAACTGCATTTGTTTTGATTCTTCCATCAGTATTTCCGATAAAGCAACAAGTGAGATTGGCTCCGAGGGAGAGGGGCTCGGAGCACATGAAACATTAGGAAACTTCTGGCAACACGTTTCAAACTCCAGTACAAGCAAATGCTGGCTCTGCCCCACAATAACCCGTCCAAAGCCCGGCCATTTGGCCCGCAACACTTGGGGACTGTTAAGGCTTATCTGTATTTCCAGTGTAAAATGAATAAAGCTTTGGGAACGATTCCAGACAGAGTCCCGATAATCAATCAACTACAGTGCAAAGGCAAACTATTGATATTAAGCGAGAAAAAACCTGCTGAACTGCACCATTATTGCTGTGTGTATTGAAATGAGTGAAATAATGATTATTCAAAGTCTTCCTGAAGGCAGCTCAGTTGGTGTCTGGCCCCGTCAAGCATGTGAGATCTATGAAGATTTAAAACCTCACCAAAACACATGCAACTTAAGTATAATTAAAGCCACAATCTTACCTGTAACAATCATGGGTGGATTACTGTACAGGCCAACCATGCAGAAACAGAGCAGTTCTTATTGGAAAATAGATCAAAGGGTAAAAGCACACACAAGGAGACATAAAACAACCATGAAGACACATAAAGAAACATGCTAATCGACCACAAAATAACATAGAGAGTTAGACCGACCACTCTGTAACCCTCTTTGTAATCATTTTGGGTTTGATTCGACCTGTGGGGGGGCTTTCACATGTCTCCCGAGAAGCCCATTACCTTATAATCAATTCATGTTAATAACCAGTCTATCATAGGGAAACATCTGGAGCAGCAAGCAATAGTTCAATAGGAAAAAAAAATGTTACATGCCATGATATAATAAATCTCTATTTAAATACATTTCATCTGTATGGTGCCAGAAGTTGGTGACAGATTCCCACACGTGTAGATATAATGTCCTGTGTACAGTATGCTGTAGTAAAGACTGATCCCTTCAAATAAAAACATCATGACAGCAGCAGTTAATCGCCCTGTGCACCCCAAGAACACAGCCAATTCACCATTGAATTCTGTCCAAGTAAATCAATTGTAACACTGGGAGTCAGCCAGTAAACTTGTCAGATTATTCAATAAACAATGCCACATCATTAAATAAACATTTCACCACTGTAGTCATCTTGATTTGGACTAATACTTAAAGAATGTAATCCCGCTGGAAAGAAAGAGAGAAACACCCTCAACAGGAAACTCGATCTCGTCTCTGGAGAGCGGCTATCCTGGATCATCAGCCACGATGGATGATCGGTGGGTTAGTGAGGTTGTCAGAGTAACAAGCTCTTCTTACTTTCAACTGCAGTGCAGCATGATATTTTGTTAAAAATGTGTTAAAAAATAGATGTTAAAACATCTGTGCAATATGTGCAGTTTTGGCTTTGTCACTTCCAGATTTTACTATCTGACACGATCAATCCACAGATTTCTATCACCTCTTCACCACCTCTTTCCCCCCTCCAGGTTCAGATGCATTGCAGAAAATGCACTGAGATCATCACAGGACTTTTCCACTCATGCTGATGTGTAAACGAAAGAACTATAAATACCCAAAGCAAAAGAAAAAAATTGAAGCAGGGCGACAAGGCTTGTTTTGTTTTTAAAATATGTAATGGAAAATAACTTTTCCCTTCTTTAATGTGGTAGTTTTGGAGGATGGAAGTGACACAGAATAATAAAGTCATGTGAGTTTGTCTTGAGTCAAAGCAGCAAAACATCACAACTGTAACCCCCCTGACCAAACAAGGCTGTTATATCGCTCTGCTACCCCCAGTTTGACACATCTGTATATAGGCGACACCCCTCTTGTCACACAAACACAATATCCTGCTGTAGGTGTCCTGAGTCGCTGGTATACAGTATTTTGGCCTCTGGGGTTTCCGTCCTGGAAGCACAGAGGAGGTAGAGAGGAGCCTTGGTCTCCGTCACCGTGGAGACAAAGACAGATGATGTATGGCGCTTGGTATAACAGTCACCTTCATTTAAGGCAATGAAGTGTGAAAATCTCTCAGAGCCCCGCATGAGCCAGAGCAGCGAAGGTTTGAGATAATTTAGCTGCTGGGCAAACGACAGTTGAACTGACCTATATTAGCTCTAATGGGAATAACCAGTGCAACTCAGCCCGGTGAATATCTACCGTAACCCAGCAGGAGCCTCTTTGATCCCACCCTCCTCTGGAACAATCACATCCCTTGGGATTTGCAGGAAGCCTCACCCTGCAGCACAGCAGCAGAGAGCTGTGCCTGGGATTGTACTCCCACATCTTGCCACAGCCTTAGCTGCTTCCATGCAGGTCTCTCTGCTCTCACACCATATATCCATCCTGTCAGATTCGACTCCGCAACAGCTGTTTTCCCTTTTCCCTGTGGCACTGCTCCATTCCGTCCTTCACCTCCTTCACTCCATCTCTGCTGTCCTATATGTGTCACCAAACATCTTTCCATCAACTGGATCCTCTTTTACCTTCCTAAAGTGCTCTGAATTCATTTATCTGTCATGTCTTCTAATCTCCTTTACTTTCCCTTCTCCTGCCATTATTTCCCACTCATCAATCTGTACGTGACGTGAGGCTATGTTTGCTCTGGCCATATGTTGTCCTCAAGTGGGTTCAAGGTAAATAATTTATCATATTCCAAAAGCTTCAACTCATTCCAATACAGATGGAAAAGCTGTTCAAGAGCACAAACACATAAATGGAAATTAAAAGCCTTGGAAAGTACAGATGATCTCAGAGTACATTGACACCCGAGTGTTATACAAGAATATCTATCAGACAAGAACACAAACACACTTTCCAGTATAACATGTTTAATTCTTGATCCAAAAAGAACAGAAGTACAGACATTTAACACTCTTCCCAATGTAAAAACACACCGCTCCTTTCATCTGGCTGCCAAAGCTGCACACTGGGATTTGTCCGCGAGCCAGCCTCCGCCATTCAGGTTACACACTGGAAGCAGCCATTTCCACTGCGCTCACCTCTTTACACCGACTCCAGTCTGCTCACCTCTAATCATGTTTACTACCATCAAAGTCTGCAACAGGGCATGCAAGTTTAACTCACAAAATAGAGCATGGCTGCAAAGCACAAAGTCAGAGATGGAAAGCAGGCTACAGTGTGTGTGTGTGTGTGTGTGTGTGTGTGTGTGTGTGTGTGTGTGTGTGTGTGTGTGTGTGTGTGTGTGTGTGTGTGTGTGTGTGTGTGTGTGTGTGTGTGTGTGTGTGTGTGTGTGTGTGTGTGTGTGTGTGTTTGCACAAACTGAAAAAACATTTGGATAATGAGACAATATGGAAAACGTTTGTGGAAAATTTGCAGTTTTCCAAGAATGTTGCGAGACTCTTAATCAAAGAGTGGAGGCTCAATACGCCATCTTCTGCTTGTTAAAGAAAATGTGGTTGGTTTATGATTTGTTTGTGGCATCTGGCAAAAGTAAACAATGCAAGTGGGGACATGGGTTTGACACCTCCGAGACCGGTTATCCTCAAACTATTGATAAAACCCTCCAAATAGGGACCTGGATTGTTGTTTTTTTTGCACATGTTAATGTAAATGCACTGTTGCAATAATCTTCATATTTTTTTTATTTTTTTTTTGCATTTTGGAGAAATGTAGCTTTTACTGAAGTGTAAATCTGAGTTCAATTTTCCATTCGGGTTGGTTTGATTACAATTGATTAATGAGAGCTGTAAGATGTTTGAAAGAAATGAAACAATACAACATTCTTTTGCCTGAGGAGATGTTTGAAAGTAATAAGGCCACTTTTTAACACTTCAGAACGTCTGCTTGGCGGGCACCGTTCCCAGAAAGTCAGCCCATCAGGGCTGTCTCCACGTCTAACCCTTGACCCCCTACCTGGAAACACTTTCATTAAAACCTGTGAGCGGTAACTGACCTATTTCCCTGTGACTGCTCACATCATTTCAGGGAAATGTGGATAAACCGCAGGCATCTTAAAAACAGTGCACTCGCACAGTTTCTAATCACGGCAATTTAAAAGCCTGACAGGTGACCCGAAAAAGGAAGGCTAAACTTTCCACTTCAGAATTGAAGTTGCGCAGCATTTAACAGAATTAGAAGATGGTGTCAAATTCACTTGTTAAATGTGGATCCTTTCAAATCCCTTATCTAATTCATTGTTTGCAGGACGGCCAACAAACAGCTGGTATTTCACTCAGTGCAGGCACAACTAATCTGCCACTACTTTGTAAAACAACTACTTTCTAGCATTTTACCACATAGATTAAATATTTACTATTCAGCTAATTACTATTCATTACTAACTACTTATTTTAAAAACAAAAGACCCAAAAGATCCAAAATAAAGTCAGCATTTGGAATTGACTCTACTCAACAATACTCTAGCCCTCGGTCTCACTGTACTTGCAGACTTGTTACCACAGCAAAAGTGCAGAGCTGGCTTTGTCTTCTGGACAGGAAACACAGGGTAGAACTGCATTAAAGCCAAATGTGGTATTCAGCGTTGCATCTGGTAGTAACAGTATGACAGCAGATAACAGTATCAACTGGAAAACTGAGTTCAAAATCTGCTGCCTTTATCTGCATATTTCATGCATATTTCTGAAGCTGCAAAGAGGTTTATGATGTTAGAAATCAGGCTTTTAAACGACTTTCATCACTCAACATCTTTGCAGTAAATGGTTGTCCCAGTATCCCTACAAAGTTGTCACTCCTGTCATTCATCCTTGAAACTAATATTCATCTTACTATGACATATTGTGTTTCCAAGCCTATCCCAGCATGCACTTGGCAGAAAGCACAGAAAGACCATGGAGAAGTAATCAGTCTGTCAGCACTCAGACAGAGAGGCAGTTACACTCATGTTCACCTGCATGGATCGTAGTCTGTGGTGGGAAACCTAGCAGACCTCACCCAGCACTGATGCATGCAATAAATACATCACATTTCATCAACAGTGTCACCTGATGTGGATGTGTCAGTAGAAAACAGTAACATAAATGCAGATATGACCTACCTCTGCTCCGGTGGGAAGTGGAGGGACCAGACAGAACTATCCCAGCGATGAAGACCATGAGGAGAGGGACTAGAAAGCTGTGCGAGTGCTGCTGCATCCTCATCCTCATCTCTGCTGGGGTCAGCCCTGAGACTCAGGTGTGACGAGCTGCGTGATCTGAACGAGCTCGGAGGTCTCACAACAGGACTCACAGAAATAAACGCTGAGTAACTCTCTGGTAAGTTGGGTGAAATGTGTTCTGCAGCTGCAGGAGTCCGGCTGGATGTTCTGGTGGCTCTCAGGACTAGTGCAGCTCACTGGACTGGACTTCTGGATGCAGCCGGCTGCTCCTGCACCATCTATACCTCTACAATAGAGGGAGGGGACAAACAGAGTAAGACACACCCACTCTCCTCCCCCTCCCCCATCGCTCCTTTTTTTTCCTCACTTACTTTCTCCATCTCACACTCTCTTTCTCTGGAAAAGTAGAAGTTTTCTCCAATCTTCCCGCCTTCCTCAGTCTCTTTTTTCTGTTTATTTTTTCTGCTCAATATGGTGTGTCCCACCAATCCTGCTATGAATCTAGAAAGGCTTTTTGACACTTTCCATTGTCCTTCTTTTCTCTCCTTCCCCTTATCCTTTACTTTGTTTCTTCTACACTAAATATGTTTAAATGCTTCTCTCTAAAGTCCCACTTTTCATATTCTGCAAATGACATGCACATGGAAGTTGAGAAATCTGGTTATTCATAGTCATGAATCTACTATTTTGCAGATTTCTAATCACTGGTACACCAACCCTGTCAACAGACAAAATGGCAATATTTTAAATTAAATTTACCATTAAACTATGGTTAGGCAACTCCAATATTTGAGGACATGGTGAGAACAATTAAAAATGTGAAATAAACGCTTGTCTCCTGCATGAACATCAGACGTATGACATTCTCATCCAGACACTTTAACCCTTTTGTTGTTTTCTGAACTGACGGTCACCTCAATATCATATCCTGAACATGATAAATAAAAAAAAAAATTAAAAAAAAGAAAAGGATATGACATAAACAAGAATAAAGGTAAGTCTTTTGAATAAAGTTCCATTAAGAAATAGAAGTGTCATCGAAATATTATATTGAGAAAATCAATCCATCAGGTACCTCAGTGGACATGATGGGGACACATTTAAATGACCAGAAACAATCCTTTAACCACTCATATCTTCTTCTAACACGATCAAACAGCGACATCTTGCAGGTGAAGACTCGTCACTGACCACATCATTTACAAGAACCCATTAAAAAAACCTCAGCTTCAACATGATCTTAATTTCAAACAGAGTCCAAACCCTGAAATAAATTGTCAAAAGTCAGGATTAACAGCTTTTTGGTCACAGAACAGCAGCAGGTCTCCACAGCGGGAATGTGCCTCTATATACAATATGAGTCCCCACAATGTCGTTTACAAACAGACACACTCTTCAGTCTGTACAATTTGAAGGGTTATTAAACCAGTCATAAAGGGATTTGCATCCAAACAGTCATGAGTGTACAGAGTACTGCTGTCTTTATATTACATGGAAAAAATGGAACTCATCATCCTATATATAAATATATTCTTTGCCAGTGTCGAAAAAACACATTAGCATCACGTGCAGTTCAGATCAGCTGACACAAAAAGTGTCTTTTGAAACCATGTGTCGCACATCCACATGACTTTCTAGTGCATTACTAATACGAGGACTGCGTTGCTTTCTTTGAAGTAAAAAATATTCAGTATTTCTCTGTTTAGAATATTGACTTTGGCTTCTGTATCTGTTTGTGTGCAAATGCGTGTGCGTGTTTCCTGACGTCAGTTTTGATCCTGGTCAGCCAAGACTTTCAGCCAGAACTGGGCCTCAAGGACACAAAGTGTGTGTGTTTGTGCAAGGCTCATACGTCTGCCTGCACGTGCATGCATGCATGCGAGTGTGTATTTTAACATCTCCACCCGCTGATGCCGTTGACTGTATCCCACATGTCATCACACGAGACAGGAAATGATGTCGCTCGCCAAAGGAGGTGTGTCTCCAGAGGAAGCCCCTGGGCAGACTGTTTCAGTGGAACACCAACCTTCATCTTGCCAGATCCCATTAAACAGAGATGAATCATAGACTGCACACAATGGAAATGATAAAAAAAAAAAAAGTTTAGTATGCGACCACTTTGACTTCACTTGCTTTGCTGATGGGATTTGTTAGTTTGTGAAGGCACAATTACACAGGAATGAGGGGGAAGATAAAGACAACCACATTAATGAACCATTATCTTGTTCTTTTCTGGTGGGGGAAGAAGTACCCAATGCCTTACACATTAACGGTGCAGTGTGTAGGTTTTGCGGGAATCTATGAGTGGATCAAAAGATCCAAGACTGCTCCTGTTGCACAGGAACGGAGGGCATCACTGTGACGTGCACGGAGCAAGAAGAAGCTGTAATCCTCGTGAGTAAGTATTCTAAGTTAAGTCACTTGATGAAAATCAGCATCTGAGTTTCACACGTTTTTTGAGAACTGGTGCAGATGTCTGAAATTTTGAGCCAAACTTGGGAAATTGGTAACTGGGACCCTCGACATGCTTCAGAAAGCCTGGGACAATGAAGTAATGAGCATGAAGAGGCGATTTTAATTGACATTCGCGTTTCCGAGGTGTAGAATGTCACTATCCAAGACTGAAGAAGGCGCGTCAGGTCAGGAGCCCGATGGGTTTCCTTTTGATTTTCATGGAGTTGTGAACTGTGAATTTGTCCCCCAGGGTCAGACTGTCAACACCGAGTTCTACTGTGATGTTCTGAGGCCTCTGAGGGAAAACATTCGCAATTCTCAACAAAAGCATTGCTCCCTACCCTTTCCCTACTCACTAGATTAAGTTCTCTGCTACTTCTTTCTGTTGCCTTAAAGTTTGACACAAACTCTGATGTACACCCTTTGCTCAAGTTCCAGCAGCACAGCTCACAAAACATGTGTAACTCAGGCACTGACGTTGATCAAGTGACGTAACTTGGAACACTTTCTCACAAAGATTGTAGCTTCCCATAACTCTATGTACGTCACTGTGATACACAATGTTCGTGTGCAACAGTAGCATGAATTTTTTTTTCCACCCCTTGTATTGGCAGAAATTGAGTATTTTAGAATGAGCCATTCATATCTACATACGAAGCATGTCATGTTTCTCTGTCATGTTTCTAGAGCATGGACAAAACCTAATAGTGGCTACAGAGAGGGCTTTTCGCATTCTTTGCAAGTTTACTGGTCATTAAAGATTTGCCTCAACACTTGGAGGGGGAGGGAGAGGCGAGGGTTATTCAGTTGGCTGCAATCTGCAACCGCCACTAGATGCTCCTAAATCCTACACACTGCCCCTGCATTCAAAATTCTTACTAAGTACAAATACAGAGGTATTATCAGAAAAAAAAAAAAAAGCACAAAAAATATCAAAGGGATAAAGTTCTGATTCTTTTATTTCTTATTATACATCATTAGCTTCTTAAAACTGATGCAAATGCTTTTGAAGTTGGTTAAGGTGGAGGTAATAGTAACTACTTTATGGTATATATCCAATGTGTCATAAGATATATCAAAAGGTGCTGTGATGCAAAATTGGGTCAAGAAAGAGGGAAGAGGGGGTCCTGCTATATAAATTTGTATTACATTTGCACACTTTTCTCAAATCTTTGCTTTGTTTTGAAAAATAGCAAATACTTATGGAATAGAAATCATATAGGAAATGTTGAGATAAACTGTATGAAACAAGACAACCACCCCCAACACACACTGCTTTAATATTAGGGATCACCAAAGAGCCAAATAGTTTAGAAACCACTAGTTTAATCTTATATCTTACAGAAGCTGTATTGTGTCTGTTTTGGTGTATAATTGTATTCATATAGTACATATCTGCCACAGAATTACTCTTTAATCTTCCTCCACACCCTGTGTTACTCTTCCTCATCTTCCTGACTTCTTGCTCCAGCTCCTCTCCATAATTACCTTCTTCCAAAAAGCAGCCTCCTACTTCTCTACCACCTTCACCCTGTCACCCCTGGTGTCACTTTCCTGCAGCATCACCATCGCCTCTGTTCTCTTTCATCCTGCTTTCTGTTATTGCTGAATGTAGCCTGGTTTGTATCAGGAGTACAATGTACTTGTGCACATAGCAGGCCTCTAAATGGCCATAATTTATGTTATGATAACTTCAAGTTTCTTGAAATGTTTTTTTTATGCAGTTACAATTCATTTTTTTGTATTTTTTTGTATTCTGTATCAGCTGTTGTTGCAGAGGAAGACATTTCTTCAGCTGAAAGTCAACTTTAAATCCCCCAATGAGCAGGATTTTATAGCTGTTTGTCACATTTGAACCAATGTTCAATCATTAACAGATTTAGAAAGAAAGCTCTTTGATGCTTTTGTAGTTTGGACCATTTGTGCAAAGTGTTTTTCAGTCGTTGAGCCTGTATTGGCCCTCTTCTACATCCAGATGATCCATCATTCAATCTCAACTTTGGGACGGTTTTAGTTTGTAAAACGCTTGAACCCCGACACACTGTCAGGCAGATGCGTCATGAAGGGAAATGACTGAAACATTGTGTCCCTAATAAACTCAGTGGTGACAGTGTGAAGGAATTTGGCCCTTTCTTTCACATTGAAGGGGCAGAGTTAAAAAACAGCCGCAATAGAGAGGGTAGAGACATGTTATCAATTAAATATTGTGATTAGAGCACAGATTTTCAGACCGCCTCTCCTGACCTGATCTATGTTCCATACCTGAGCCATACCTTGAAAAAGGAGATTTATACAGACAAATTCAAACGTTGACTACTTTTTTATCTTCTTACATCTGGCCAAACAAGTAGTGAAAGGGGATGTAACTCGTGTCTGTTTCGGAAAGTTACATAAATGGTCAAACACGATCCACCTTATCTGATGTGAGATAGGTGCGTGTGTGTGTGTGTGTGTGTGTGTGTGTGTGTGTGTGTGTGTGTGTGTGTGTGTGTGTGTGTGTGTGTGTGTGTGTGTGTGTGTGTGTGTGTGTGTGTGTGTGTGTGTGGTTTCACATACAGTCGGACAATCATTTAACCATTCATTGAGTAGAGGCAGGCAGACTGCTTTACTAAAAGATGAATGGGCTGAAAGCAATACATTGACAATGTTTTTTTTGGGACAGTCCCATTTTTCTCCAATTAAAAATGTAATCTACTGTAATCAAGTAGTTCATATAGTTGTTTTAAAAATCAAGCAACAAGTATTTCAGTCTCTTGTGGCTTTCATCACAGAATAAAGCTGTAAGACTTTTTTGATTTTATATACATTTCTTGATACTTTCCAGACCCCTTTTAAGTGTAGTTGAGGTTTTTAATGCTTGAAGTCTTGTCTTAATTTACCTTTTTTGGAGCCTTCTGTCATTGTTCTAATATGAAGGAAGAAGCTTGTGTGTTTATTACCAACTTTGAATGCAAATTATTTATGTCATATTTAAATCAATTGACTTGCTCCAATTGCCTTCAAATCTACACTATAATTGGTTTTGATTGGTTTAAAAAAAAAACGTCCTCCAGAATGAACTGAAGCCTTAAGGATTTCATTAATTTTCTCTCAAACACTGGTGTGTTTTATTCTCCTTCCCCAACTGGGATCTCGTCTTTCTTCCTTCAGGGTTTGTGAAGGATGCGTAGGACAGAGGAGAATGGGTCAGGCACACTGTCCTCTTTCTGCTTTTGTCATCACAGACTTGTCATTCCTTTCCTTCATTTTATAGCTTTTCAACACATCATCATCCAGACCTGCCAACGTGCGCCAAGCAGCCGGAAAACTGCATCAGGGATGGGTACCAAAAAAAATGGAGTATTCATACAAAATCACACATCAGTTTTTGTTTATGTCAGTTTCCATACAGTTGATGATAGTGAGGAAATAATAATGTTCTCTCTCAGCCACGGGCTATTGGCTACTACAGCCCCTGAAGATAGATCACCTTTACTCAGGTGGAAAACCACTCAAAGAAGGCTGCAACAACAAAAAAAAATTTTACATTTAACTTACATGTTAAAATTTTAAGATCAGGACTCTTTTTCTCTTTTTTCTGCACCCTCTGTGATTTCTTGCTTCCAGTGGGTGCAGGCGATTGGAAAATGTTTGCTGCCGTGGCCAAGAGCAGAAGGTCTTTCACAGCTCAGCCGAGTGTGTGCAAGCTTCCTCACTTGGACTGGTTGTGATTTTGACTATGGAAAAAGACAAGAATTTAGATTTTTTTTTTTTTTTTCACTCACTTTTTCCAACGCGTTGATGCCATGAACTGAATGCCTTATTGAGTTACAGACTTTCATACCAGGTCAGAGCGGTTCAGGGATGAAAATGTTGCAGACATTAAAAGACACACGTTCATACTTCTCATACTCCGCTTCAGCCCGCACCACAGAAATCAGACTTTTCTGTCATCACCGTATTCCCATCGTCCTATAATATAACCTCTATACTGATACATTTATTGAACTTCTCCAACTTCTGACCTAGCTCCATTTTTTTGAATTTATTATGTGCCTGTCAGGATGTGTGGTAGTGCAGCAAGTCTGGTTTTCCTGCCAGATAAACGGGCTCTGCATTCTGTAGCAAAGTGGAAAATATGATGTATGGAATAATCTTTCAAATACTGACACAGTTTCTCAGAGGTCACAGTCTCAGTTGGTTTCACTCTGTACACACACTTGTAGATAACACCAAGTCGAACCAGTCTGCACATCACACTGTCATGTTGCTGATAGCAATATTAACTCATAAATTGTAAAGTCTCAGCAGTACCTGGATCCCCCCTGTGCATGACTTCATTGCTGATTAATGTAACAGTTGTGCTTGTTGCCCCACAACTACACAATGTTACAACTTCACATACTTCCACAAACACACAGAGCAGGTGAAGAACATTTGTGCATCTTACCACATCTGCTGAAGATTTTTGAAAAGTTAAATACAAAAAAGAGACTATTTTTGGTCACTACTTTCAAAATTTACACCACATGCCGGACGAGTAATTCTTTTGTGAAAATGAAATCCCACAACCACAATATGATGGCGTTTGATAGACGGGCCAGTGTTACTGCCAACTGCCATGTGGCAGTCAGCAAATCTTGTTTTCTGGAAAGCCATGGGGGACAGCAGTGATGTGTATGCTGAAGCAGAAGGATTTAGGGGGACTAGAGAAAAGATAGAAATATAATTCATCCACTCTAAATTTGTCTCAGAGTGCAGAAAGGAGCGACCAAAAGCTCAATGTGGTTCTCATTTTGTGGGCTGTTGTCTGTGTGTATGTGTGTGCACTGTGCACACAGATCCATCCTGACAAGCGTGCTCACATACATAACGTATGTGAGCACGCTTGTAGGGATGGATCCTCCATCTGAATGATAAATAATCACATTACATGGGAGGATCAGGCCTGCAGCTTAGAGCTGACAGCAGATAGGATACGAGACAAATCCGCAGACTTAAAGTAAGAATCTGGCCCTGATACAGCGATACAAAAACACACAGATGTCGGCATCATAAAACTCCCACTCTTTACACACTTTCTGCTCTGCTACTACACTGTTATTTCACTCCCACTAGTTTTAACAGTCGATAAATGACCTCCACACAAATGTTCTCTTTCCTTTAAAAGAAGCAATACTTACACTTTTGGGAAATATGGAGTCACTTTTTTGCCAACAAAAAGTTACAATCAACTTATTATTTTTATCAGCATATCACATGGCTGCTTGCATGTGAAAGGGGTCACTTATGAACCTACAGAGAATTATCGGTTTTACTGGTTTTACAGCACACAACTTCACTCAACCCATTTGTATTGCATCAGTTCCAGCCACAACAATCTATACAAGCTATCTGTACACAACAGATATTTCAATATCTGATTTCATAAAGATAGGAAAAAACCCTAAAACATAGCCATAATCAGTAGTTTGATACAACCCATATTTACATTTAATATGACTTCTAGTGGTCGTGGTAATTATGACGGAAGCAAAGGAGAATGTCAGGTGACGTAACAAGACAACAAGCAGGGAGTTCATTGGGAATGGTCAGATGGTTTAAACGCAGAACTTCCACAAAAACAATGTTTGTGTCCTAACTTTGATATATCTTAACTTGTGAACGTAAGTTAATTTACATAACATCACATACATAACGTAACAGCCCAAATAATCCCTGTCCCTTTTCTAAACCTGACAAAAAGTTTTGGCGCCTTGAAGACATTAACCACATGTTTATTACTGTTAACATACAGCCCGGTGTCACACCTATAGTAAGTGTGTAATACATCTGTTCAGTCCACAAGAGGATCAGTGTGACCTTTTTCCCAGCCTAGGCGTGAAAAGTACACACACATATGACCACAGTTGAAAGAAGAAGGTCATGTGAAGGAGTACAGAATGGATAAAGTCCAAATAAGGTAGGTCAGGGGAGGTTGGATTTATCAAATCCTGGACTTTCACCTCTGAGATCAGGATTTAAATCCGTCAGAGAGCAGTGTGGATATATTTTAAGAAATATTTTCCGAACAAAATATGGTGCCTAACCCTGACTACGTGGTTTTACACGCCAAGGCAAGGCAAAATGTGACAATGGCACAGTATGCTGTAGTAGACTGGTTGGTGTGTTACACGCCAAACTAAAGCATCATGACAGCATGCTAATAAGGGTCGGGCTAGTTTAATCTTTATTCAGATCCCTATTAGCTACCACTTATAGCAACTACTCTTCCTTAAACTAAGCTAACCTCCTTCTGTCTATTGCTTGATTTGTAGCTCAGACGTGATAAGGGTATTAATCTTTTATCAAATTCTCAGCAAAAAAAAAAAAAAAGTAAACAATTATATTTCCAAAAATGTTGAACTGTTCCTTTAACATGACCAAAGGTTTCTCAGGCTAAAGCAGAATAAATAGTTACTCTCAGTGAATAAGCGGAAAAGTACGTGTAAAGAAATAACAAACATAATTTGTGGGTCAGTGAAGTGTGTTATTAACCACTAAACCATCATATATTACACTTACTGCATTCTCCATAACTCCAGCAGTTCATTAAGCATTCAGATTCAAAACACAGACCAGTCAAACACAGAGGAAGGTGCGTCCTTAACAGTTAAAACAGCAATACTTTACGTAACACATTTACGACTAAAATCACAAAGCAGATGCACATCATGCTAAAATAATTTTCAGGCTTTGACACACTGAAAACTATTCACCTCTGCTTTTTTTTTCGAGTAAAAATCCAGCATCACATTTAGTTTAACAGTCAAGACACACGATGAAATAATGTTTTATGGTGGAACATTGGGCGGCTGTGAGGGCAGTCTTGTACAGTACACGAGTTCTGCAGAGTAGGTCAGTGTGCACACAGCGGACCAAACACAGGAGGCCTTCATAAGCCAAAAGATAAATTGTTTAGATGTGTTTGTACACAGTAAACGTCTGCATGCTTCATTCCTATCCTCCACTGTTTGTATAACTCTGAAAGTTAACACGGAATGTTTGTGCTCTGAAAGATTTTCTTTCTCGGTGTCGGTTTCAGAAAGATGAGACTTGGAATATGGCTTCGACTTCAAACAGAAACCTGAATTTATCTGTTCCACCAGACTGTTTAGTTCTTAATTTAGTCAAATACAACAACTTTGCTTTGAATTCCGGGTAATTAAGACTCTAAAAAAAAAAGTCTCTTCATTCAAGCAGAAAATAGGTATTTTTATGGTTACATGGATATTCTACTCCAAAAGTTAAGCAAATAAAAGTGAAACAATACAAATAGAAGTGAAACAATACAAAAAACGTTCAATGCACAAACTCAATGCAGCTCAAATCTGTATTAGAGCTCAGCTACTATGGCTTCTTAATGTGACTCAGCACTTCTGCTAACTCAAGGTATACAAAACGGATTACTGTGATCTATATAAACCATTTCGATTCTTGTCTAGCAGTGTTCAGTGTCCCTGACTATTACCATTAAAACTATGAGTTTAATTATGGGGGTTAACTTTTTAGGCAGTCTTTACTTTTTTGAAAATTACTAACTCACATTAGACTAAGCTAAGAGCAAAATGAAATGAAATATCTTTGTTGAAACCAGCCTTATAAATCGCACAACACAGTGTGATGAAGTTTACCTGAGAGTTAAAGTACAACAGCTACAGTATTTATTGTCTCAGCCAGGAAGGATTTTGGTGGTATACGTTTTCTAAAGTTTCCTTTGATCACTTCATGCTGTGATCGTGTAGACATCTTGAAATAATGTTAATTGGCTAAGGGAAAAGAAATTATTAGAAAAAGGTGCATGAGCTAGTCAAACCAAAAGAAATGAAGAAGGCATTACCTCTGACTGAAGTGAGTTTGTTTTCTTGGCTTGGTGATATGATTGTACTAAAGCCTTTGGTCTCGGCTCTGTCTTTGTTCCTCTGGGTGATTAAGACAAATAAACCACGGGATCAAACTAAGGCAGGCCCTGCAAGACAGAGCGCGGGAAGACAGGAGAGATTTCGACATATTTAGCTCAGTTCAGCTCTGGAGGTGAAAGCAAAACTAGATGCCATTGAACTGGGCGGTGGAAAATAATCACCCACTCCACATCACATCATCAAATCATTTCACACTTACTGAACAGAACATGAATGCCACAGTTTACAGTAAAGCCTGAAAAGCGCCACTGTAACACTTTCTTGAAAAACTAATTGCTCCGGCTTTCCATTTTTCTATCCCTTTATCTGGACCATCTGGACTGTGAGGTAGAAAAAAAAAAAGGGTTCTTGCATTGAAGAATTTAGCTGGATACAACCAAGAGTAAATCAACATGTGACAGATGATGAAGTAAGAGGCACTAAATAGATAGACAGCAGTCCTTGTACGACCTCAAGAGAGACGCATAACTCTCACCAGGTGTCCGAGGGGTTTCATCTATTTGTCTTCATGGCAAACGGTGGAGCGTTGGTGCAGCAGCAGAACGGGTTCCTGCATCGTGCGCTGGCAGCGTTCATGTTACAATTTATTCGCAGGCTGATAGATTAAGGGAAAGAAAGAGGAAAAGACTGAAATCTTAGGATTGTTTAAGCCACAGAAAACAATAGAGAAAAATGGTTCTCTGCCCAGTGAGAAACAAAGACAAAAGCCTATTTTCTTGTAGAGGGCCTAAAATATGAGGGAAAACAATCACATGAAAATTCCCCAAACTTCCAGATGTCCCATTTCCAACAAGAGTTTATTGAGAATGTCCTTGGTGAGGGTGTCCAAGAGGCAGAACTGATGGGGAATGGATAACTTCACTGAATTGAACTAAGAAAACATGAGGGCATATGGTAGGTAAGCAATTTTTTTTTATTTTTTATTTCCACCTGAAAAAAACATCCCCAAATTCAGTCAGTAACAGCTCCACAACTTTGAGGCCAGAATGAACCATGTTGGCCGCTCGTGACAAGAGACATTTGGGAGAATTCTCAAAGACAATAAGCCTCTGCGTCCTCATCATAAGACCAAAGTGAGATTTGAGGAACTCCAGCAAAAAAAAAAAATTTTTATTTTTTTTTACTTCTGCCTACAAAACTATAAATAAGAGACTAAATCTGTGACAATAAGTGAGTAAACACTGATATTGCTGAACCTGCACCAGGCGGCCTCTTCAGCAAACACACAGCACTCTGCAACCTAAAGGGAAAATCTGATTTACTACAACTTTGGTTGTATTTGTGTTTTTTTAACTCGTGATGAAATCATTGTTCTTATGCTAAATATTTGTGAATAGTTAAGCTCTGCAAATATGACATGAATAAAGAGGTAACAAAGGACAGGAAACATGAGCAGTCTGGGGATCATCCAGGTCGGAAACAACCCAGCATTTTTGACAGATTATCTCAAATTGAGCACACTGGAAATGTCGGTACTAATCCTTCATTGTACAGGAAAACTGCGACGGTAAATACACGCCAAAGTTGACCAGGAGGTCTGTCTGTAAACTGTGATAAACATTTGCAACAAGTTGAATACGTTTTCTTTTCCAAATAAATTTGACAGTTGGACTTTGTTTTAGACAAGTTGTCAAGTCCCAAATCTCAGCAATTAACTTTGTGAGTATAATATCAGCCAATCCCATCCATCACTTTTTGTCCCGAAAGTGAAACAGCATAAAACACAAAGGACTTAATGGCACCCTCCAGTGAAAATGAAGTTTGGAGGAAGTTGTGGTGGTTTTGATGTGCTTGAAGACATATCATCAGCAAAATAATCAGTCCGCGTCATGGCTGAGCATTTCCACTTACAGTCCGACAGGCTCAAAAACACAGATTCAGACAGCCAGGGTTTCATACAACACATAAAAAAGTAAGCAATTCAGTCAACTTACAGAATGGAGTTTTCCATTTCATCGAGATCCCAGCTTGTGTTGCAGGCAAGTCGTATCAGGTGGGCGGAAATAGAGGTGGGAACTATTTGCATGTCAATAGATCCATATGACTGAATTACATTACATCAAAGCCCCTTTAAGCCTTCAGGGAATAGTTTTTCTAAATATGTAATTTAGATGAACAGAAATGAGTTCTTAGAGGTTCAATCATTGCCAGAAGAGGGGCTTATAACACACAAAGAAATTTAGTTTTATTTATGTAGCACCATGTCATCTTAGGGCACCTAACAAAGTAAGGTCCTTACAACAGAACCTTACAACATCATAGAGAGAAAGCCAAGAATTCAACAACTCCCACATAAGTGACAGTGGGCAGGAAAAAAAACTCCCTTTTAATGGGAAGAAAACCTCGGACAGTCAGACTCATAAGGGAAAAACCTTTTGGCAAGAAACCTCCAACAGAACCAGGTTCAGAGGGAGGCGCTGTTGGCCTTGACTGGTTGGGGGCAAAGAAAGGAAAGTACAGCAAGAAATGGCAAAAATGAGTGAAAAACTAAGTGCACACTGTAAAACCATTCAAAAAAGTAAAATGCATACAAATATTAGGCCATCAAAATTGCAATACCATATTTTTGTGGTTACTTGGGTGGGAGGGTGTCCACGGCAACTGTAAGGAAAAGCTTGTTTATTTCAATCCGGAAGTAGGGAAGCAGCATTATCATCTTTTATATAGCCACTTCAGAATTTAGGCACAAGTGGGAGTTTTAGCGTGTGTTATGCTTTTTGTCACAAAGTTAAGTTGGGAGAAGGCAACATGACAAAGATTCGTCTTTAAATTTTATCGTTTTAGTTGGTCTCAAACTCTTGATGTTGGAGAAAAGGGACATTTCTGTTTCCTGTTATTGACCAAACTTTTTAATACAATTTTCTGTTTTAAGTCAACAAATAAAAACAACTGGCAAAAACACCAGACGTTAAAAAAATGTCAAAAAAAACAACAAACTCAAACTTCAGTGCAAACTGAACAAACAGATACCACAGACAACATAACACTGCTGCAGGTCTCTGCGTGTGCATGTACCCATGAAAAATAGGAATCATCGTCAAAGCTACAAAGATAGCAGTCAGGTGAAATTACACTAATTAATCATCTTAACAAAGAGGAATAGCAAAGAGGGATGTGTTCACAATCCCCCTCCAACACTTGGCACACGCTGGATGCAGCCTGTGGTTCGATGAACCCAATGAGCACAGACACTGCTGTGTCTTCTCCTAAGTGAAACACTCTGCGTGTCCTCAGGAGCAGCATGTGAAGTGAATCTAAAAGACAGCTGATGAGGAGCCAATAAACCAAAATCATTGCTTGAAGCAGCCTTACTGGCAGAGAGGGAAATCCTTAAACTGCCAGAGAGACTCACGAGTCCATGGTTGTTTACTATGTTTTCAATCTCCTCTAATGACAAAAACACTCCTTTCTCATTCACATGGACTCACGGGGAGAGTGGATTTTCTGCTCTGCAGGGAGGAGCACAAATTCTACTTTTATACCAAAGATTGTGAATCTTCATATTTGGAAGATGTTAAATATGTAATTACAAATCCTCAGAAGCACCCTGTGGATCCTATAAAGAGCAGAGACAAATCCTTACACAATATACCAATTAATGTCAGACTTGAGATAGATGCTTTGTTGATCCTTGGGTGAGTTTAATGATGAAAATCCCACTCTTCTACCTCTTTAGGTCGTTACAATATAATGTGGCATTAATATCATTTTCATATGTCAAAACATTAGAAAAACATAGAGGCAAGGAGAAAGATTTATCAGGCAGGACACAAAACAAACACAACTCCAAAGTTTAGTGCTATCCAGCACAGTTGGCCATTAGCCTTAAGTTGAAATTAATTATTTGGTCCATAAAAACAAATGACAGGACCACACCATGCGGTTTAGCAGAGTGTAACCCGTTAACTGCAAACCACACGGAGACTATTTTACTTTCCATTTTCCAAAGCACACCATAAGTTATTCTTAAATTGATTTTCCTAACTTCCAAGAAGTACATGGGTTCAGTTTGTTATTGAAATGAACTTGCAAAGAAGTTAAATTAGTTTCAGATGCAATCCATCACAGATGATATTTTGTCAGCTGTACAGCACTTCATTGTCCAAGCGATGCTAACAGTGTGTGTTAATGCATCTGCTTGTTGAAGGTGGAGACTCCATAACACTCAGACAACCAAGGTGTGAGTGTCAGCTTCTGCAGAAACTTTAAAAAAAAAAAAAAAATTCAGAGAAACAACTTCATTTTTGTTATCCAATTCACAACATTCATATTAAGGAAAAGAAAAAAATATATAGGGGAGGGAGTACTTGAATCTGACAGAAATGGAACACAAACCAGGTGCTCTTGATGCACTGGTAGTCAACCATGACATGAAAAAGATTGAATTCCCCAACAAGAGTGGAAACACTGATGTTATTGCAGTGGTAACATGATTAACACACACGCAGACAATAAATTAAGTAAGTACAAGCTTCAATTATACATACATGTTTATCTCCCAGGGTTTTCTTTTGACACCGTTCTTATGGATGCAATCAGAAGCACAGACTTTTTTTTCTTTTTTTTTTATGAATAATTAACAAGAAGAAATGAACACGTGGAAAACATCAGATATTTCTGGCACAAAACCCAACTTCACCTGAACGTGCACAACTGCCCCCCAGCAAACAGCAGAAATGTGAATGAATACACACCAGAAAGGCTCCTACAGTAAGGAGGAGTAGAATAGGCTATAGTGAACTGCAGACAACCTGATATCATGTGCAGCATGTGGGAGATATTCTCCATGGTAGCAGCCAGGGCCAGGTCTGCAAGGACCATAAAAATACTTGATTGCATTTAATTTGATACAAATGAGCACATTATTCAGCAATTTACCAGGAGCAATTATTGCATAATACTTCAATTCATTACCAAACAGGGTATTATGACTGGCATGTCACATCACACACAGGTGTCAATAGTGAGCAGTGAATGTCTTTAAATCTGTCCCTCCGTGTCTCTTCAGGGATCGAACTCTTCACTGTGGAGAGGAGATGTGCTGCTGGTCTAATAAACTATGATTCACTGAAACACTGCTGAAAGATTCCTGACAGAAACAGGCCAACATCTAATTGGGCCTGGAGAAGAGAGAAGTTCTAGCTCTTAACTCTTTTTTTTTTTTTTTTTTTATCCATCTCTGTGTTTCCCATTAAAATAGTTTCCAGCCTCCGAGGAGAGGATTTGAAACAGCCAGCCTCAGGTAGTACCTGCTGGAGCGTTTGCCAGACAGTTGGGCTGAACTCTAGACTCTGGTCCGGATGTTTAAATCTTTCCAATAACTTTTCACCCTTTATGCGGCAAGACGTCTTTAGTCTATACTTTTATTCTACTTCTCTTTTTAATCCAAAGCGCACCAATCAGACTGCAAGTTAGTGGTGATTATTATCAAATAAACGAGCATAGTATGTGTCAAGTTTTGGTCTGTGCCATCATAGAGCAGCATACATCAAGAGCAGTTTTTGGTCTTCAGTGATTTAAATGTAAATTGGACGTGCTACGGATTATTTACTTTATCTGCTGCACAGAACCAGTCTATAGTGCCGACAGTAAGACTGACTCAGATAGCCATATGGAAAATGTGTTGGGTGTGAAATAAGACATTTGACAAAGGGAAAAAATTGACACCAAAATAGTTCCATCTGTGTGTATGTGTGCGTGTGTGTGTGTGTGTGTGTGTGTGTGTGTGTGTGTGTGTGTGTGTGTGTGTGTGTGTGTGTGTGTGTGTGTGTGTGTGTGTGTGTGTGTGTGTGTGTGTGTGTGTGTGTGTGTGTGTGTGTGTGTGCGGTACGATTTTTATCCAGCTGGAAAGCTTTAGGTTTTTTTTTCAAGGAGAAATATGCTTTTCAAGCCATCTTGTTTGGAAATTTGAATCAATGTAATGACAATAAAAGACACTAAATTAAAATATGACAATAATCAACAATAATTTTACTGACCAGGAATGTCAAAAATGTTTTAAAAATGCATTTATTTAATAGATAATTATTTAAACTAAAAACTTACATTAAGTAAATCCCTTAGCAATAGGGTTGGGTCATGATTTTTGAATTTTCAAATCGCGCAACTTTGCACAGCGATTCGAGAGCAAAGCAGCCCGCCATCCACAGATCAACAATCAACCGCTAGCTCGATGTCATCAAACGAAGTGAGCTTAATGTTGAATATGCAAACAATAAAAAGGACTTTACTCCTTCGCGCCAAGTCCTTGACCTGTGTGTGAGAGGCCCAGTACAGTCAGTGATTTCTGAGGCCATAGAAGGAAAGCAGAGCAAAGACATCCAGGTCTAATTGTGAGCAGGTGACTAGCAGGCGAACAGCGGATGGACTGGAAAAACTGCCCCCGTTTCCAAATGCCAGTCACCCCGACTGGCTCTTCTCCCTCACAGACCTTTTTAATCTTTCATAACATTCCTTAATCCACCTGGCCAACTCTGCACACAGCATCCAGACACACGCTAACACACATACTTGTCTCAACCTTGCATTTTACTCCCAGGAGATGGATGTGTGTGGGCAGTTTTAACTGATGCATGCAAACCCCACAATGTCAACAAACAAAGGCGAAAGATCCACAACAATCAGTGAGTGGGGGACAACCAGGATGTGAGGAGGTCCACGTTACATGCTCACACATACATGTATTGTGTTACACTCTGCACCATACATCATACAAGGCTGAGTTGTTTATGTTCAGCTGACAGGTTGGTGTGCAAGGCGCAATCTCTTGATTACACACACTGGTTAAAGCCTTCGAAAAGTTGTTTGGGGAACCGGACCATCTGGTTTCCATATGTCTGTCACAAACAACTTTTATAATTGGCTGGAAACCCCAAAAATATCCGCACTGCCTGTTTGTGACTTGCTCAGCTCGTCATCGAACCATCTACCAAGCGGAAGCAATTTTATGTACCAGACAAACCAGGTATACCGACTTTGAAATATAGTTTGCAGCTTTGATATATGTTCTTGTTATGGCGGTTTTCCTGCTACTCCAGTTTTGCTAAAAACTGAGATGAGCAAACTATAAGTTTTTATAGGCTTAACCGATTGCCATCTTTTTAGTCCCTCAACTACTGGGTCAATACAATCTAACTTTACAATCATCCGTTAGAAAATAGCCAACAGCAAACAGCCAAAACTGCCCGGGCACAGCAGTGGGTCAGTTTCGCCTTTTAAAACCCACAAAATTCATAGAGACAAACCTGTTTCAGAACGTTGCAGCAGTGTGAATTGGACTGCCTGATAGATTATTGCTTGCAATATAAATCTTCAAGATTTATAAAGATTCAAGGTTATTCCAGGCAAATCCATTGGATAATATATGTGTTAACTCTGATCTCTACATCACACAGCAAATGGGACGAGAGCACGGCACAGAACAGGTCGGCTGTAATATCCTTTTTTTAAAAGATGAGGGAGACAATAAAAAAAAGATTAAGAGGCTTGGGCAGGAATAGGGAGAACATGAAGAGAACCAAGTTAGACAGAGTAAAAAGAAAACACAGAGATGTGATCTGTGAGGAAAAGGCTAAGTGAACCAAGAGATTCTGTAACAGGAGGATTTCAATCACAGATGATGTAAAACATCCTCTCCTGTTGAGATCTGTATGTTATTACCGCTTTAGATTGGTCAGGAAGCCAGAGTTTCCCTCCCAAAGCAACATGTATCTCCAACATTAACACTGTCGACCACAGATATGATGAGAAATACCTCGACGGAAGGGCCAAGCAAAACAAACTGACGGAGTGAAACACAGCAGGGCAGATAGAGATTTACAGAATCTGTTTGGGATACTTCCTTCACCCTCTGAGGTGCTCCCTAAGAGACAGCAAACTTCTTCCCTCTCATTCTTGATGGAGCCAGCTATGCTATCCGAGCATTAGGACTGGAAACAGCAAAAAAAAAACAGTTAGCCTGCCATGTCAAAAGGTAACAACATCTGTCTACCGACACCTCTAAAGCTCACTAATTAACATGCAAAATATATGTGTAGGTCTATTTATGTGAAGAGACTTCCTGTTAAACTGTTCCTTCCAAAGAATGAAAGTAAATTGTCAAAATAAAAGTGTTTTACCCGTTTACTGATAAACAAAGGGGCGAAAAGAAAGTAGTCTTTAAGGAGGTCAGATTCCATTCTTTACAGGTTTGACACTCACTCACGGTTATGTAATAGCATCTCATTGATTTAGCAGGGACATTTGTCAAATTCAAATGGCTTAAAATCATTTGTTGGAATCTTTTGATCCTAATCAAAGTAAGACATGCCACAATAGTTTATTACACAAAGTTGCAGATCAGTCTTGGTTTATATGGTTTAAAAATCAACAGCACGAGGAGTCACTTAGCCAGCTTTGCTGTGCTCGTTGTTCTCGTGTTCTGACAGTGTTTTACAGATGGACCCAATGGTTTTATAGCTGTTCTGAGGCCTAGGAGGAAGAGAGAGGAGCATGATGGGACTGATAGAACTCAACATGTCTGCTCCTCATCTGTTACACAAAACAGTTCAACCTATGAACCTCTAGATGTACCTGCTGTTTCCCCAAGACACTCTTTAAGCTCATCTCAGTCGCTATGTGGCGTCACAGTCATAACAGACTCAACTACATTGCTGTTCCTTGAGCTGGTATATCTATTGAACGAAGACGCACAAGCCCTTGGCCGACTCCCGTTTCTTCCCTCATCTCCCCACCTAGTGGCAATATTTCAGAGCATAATGACTGACAGTGGGATCTTGACTGATGCTTTGCTTAAGCTGCCTGCGCAGCGTATCCTCATGTACACGTTTTGTAATTGGAGCTAAAACAAACTATTTCACAGCACTACAATATGCTGAAACTTAAAAGAACTCAAACAAAACATGCATGAAGACTGCCATCATTTTGTTCTCCCTGGCAGAAATAAAACAAACAGCCCAAACCATTTTGTATTTAAAACCAACTAAAACCTAACAAATGGTGGGGGAAAAAAGAACAGTGGCTGTCTTCTCATAAGTGTCTGGTAAAAGAACTAAGGGAACAAACAAACAAATTAATATACAAAAAATGTTTACAACCACATTTTACAAACAAAAGCAAATACCCTCCATGCTTGAAACAAAGCCCTTCCCCTTGGTTGGAAGCATGCAGGTGCCTGGAGACTATTTATAAAAAAAAAAAAAAAGAGGCCAAGTTAATATGTTAAAAAGACAATCGATTAATACATCTTTTATTTTGTCTAAAAAGCTAAAAGGCACAGTGCATCTAGTAAAACCATGTTTTTCAACAAACAATTTAAAACAAAGGGAGCCTACCAAAATCACCATGAAGGCAGGCCTCAGCTTGAGCTCAGGTGTGCAGGAAAGAGGCCCAGGTGAGCTTCCTGTCTCCCTTTATTCCCTCTCCTCCTTTCCTCCCTGGGTCCTAGTGCTCGACTGGTATCTGCCCAGCCACATTAATCTAAGATCTAATTAACATATACCAGTTGTCTAACCTTAGGTATAATAGGATGGATGGATAAAATTAAGATCTATGACCCAATAACAGACCTACCAGACCTTTGTCATCATGGTAACAATGAAATATTAAAGGTCCGTCAAATATTAAAGGTCCAGTACAGAGTGGTTCGAAGCTCTTTTTTTTGTACCGTTTGGAGTGGTCATACCTATAGTTTTACTTTTTTTTTTTTTTGTTCACTTACTAAAAGTAGGGTATATTCTACTCTACATGAAACCATCCACGTTTTTAGGTTGATGTCACTCCCCAAACATTAGACTGGCTTCATTTTTTGCCAAAGGTACACTCATCCCCAGTAATGCAGTTGCAAGTTGGGTATGCACCAAACTCGCATTATCTTTTCCTGACATCTATGTTTTGGTTGGTTTGTCTTTACTACACTCTGTCAAGTGAAGTCTTGGAATAAGTCCCTGCTGCCAGCTGCAAAGAGCTGGACCACATTTTGATAGATTATGTCTTGCAGATTGATGTTTTCCTCAAGTTAATTCTCATACCGCAGTGAAACGACCATGGTTACCTGTAATGCAGGATTTTTGGTGAAAAACATCAGTTAAAACAACAATTACAGCTCACTGGAGACTAATTAATCTGTTTATTATTATAATTTTTTTTATAATTTAGGGCTGTATTTATTGCTGTATCAAATCCCTTTCCCATCATACTGCATGCAAACCCAAATGGTCAGCCATAGAGCCTCAACAAGCTGAAGTGTTCTTCACAAAGTACCGTGTGTCAGGTTTGAAGACTATATTTTTGGGTAAAAGAAAATAGCGAAACCCCAAAACGTCAACCTCTCGCCACTATTTCCTAACAGAGAAAGCCAACAAAAAAATGTGTTGAGGGAAGATACAAACCCCATCAAAGCCAGTTTTATTAGGTGTTGAATAAATGTTAAGTAAATCTAGATTAAAAGCTAATCACTGTGGCTCTCCCCACAAGAGAAATACCTAAACATGTTTGGGTTTAGTTCAATTTCTGATAATGATGATTGTGCTTCTGTCTGCAGTTTACATATTTAAATCAGACAGTTCTTTCCAGATGAGCAGATGGCCTCAGAGAGTTTTCGGTCTTCTCCTGTTTCTACACCTGCACACCGTCTCAGACTGTTTTCCTTTTCCACAAGTCATCTTTTTCACCCACATGATTCCTTGATGCTCACGCCAGCAGGTCAACAGTTTCTCACTCTCGCGCGCGCACACACACACACACGGACACACACAGACAGACACACACACACACACACACACACACACACACACACACACACACACACACACACACACACACACACACACACACACACACACACACACACAAGACACACGTGGTGTTCAAAATGGAAAGGACATTATCAGCAGACAAGTCGGTAGGAGAAACTTCCAGACACCGCTTCAGAAGAAAAATAATCACATTAAAAATTACAGTGACATTTGTAACACACCCGATTTTATTGTTCTCAGCCCATTAAATGGGCGTTGTCAGTTGGTTTTGGGGCGATATGGCTCATACAGCCCTCCTCTACCTTCCCAGTCTGTTAAGTAGGCCATTACTGACGACATAAATGACTCAGTAACAGACATACAAGACCTGTGTTGTCACGTCATGTCTGTAAAAACAGCAGGACAAACAGGACTGAACGGTGTTGAACTTTTTAGACAGCACAGACTACAGCTAAACCAAGCTATGATGACGCATGCTTTCAAACTGGTGAATTTACATGGGAGTTGTAATTTGTTGTTTGTGTTTCCCACTTATTCATTCAAAAGATTTCCTTTCTGGTTAAAATGTTGTAGTGGATGATGATTTCTCTGAAAATATAGACATTAAACCTTAGGAAAACTCTTGATTTTTTTTTTTTTTAGAAACACTGATATAACAAATGCTGACTAAGAGGGTGTGTTGAATAACAGAAGCCTGGACGTGATGTCATGACTCTGGCTCTCTGTGGTTTTGCACGAGCTGTCAAGGTCAAACGTCCAATGTGGTGCACAGACGCTCAAATTTGGCTTTGATCATTTCAGTTGGTGATTCCCATTTTAGACTCTAATGTCAAAGCACGAGTTCACTTAGGGCTTATTATTCCACAAAGACAGCTGACCAAAGAACATAAAACGTGACATTCATAACTTTGATCTAAATTTCTGGCTGGTCGTCTGTGACAGTTTTAGATTATATTATATTATATGATATCAGATTAGATTAGATTAGATTAGATTAGATTAGATTAGATTAGATTAGATTAGATTAGATTAGATTAGATTAGATTAGATTAGATTAGATTAGATTAGATTAGACTTTATTAATCCCACAGTGGGGAAATTTAGTCGTCACAGCAGTGTACACAGTATGAACAAATTTACAAATACATATGAAATAAACAAAATCATTATTTTAGAAAATAATAAGAGCAATAAAAGAATAAATACACAAAAACAAATACAATAAAATACAACAAAGATAAATTAATACAGCTTGGACGATGAATGGAAAGTGACAGGTGCTGTGGAATGAAATGACCAGTGCAACATTCTTTTATTGCGGTGTTGAAAAGTCTGACAGCTGTCGGAACAAACGACCTGCGGTAGCGTTCTTTCCTACACTGAGGGTGCAGCAGTCTTCCCCCATTAACAGTCAATATGGTGCAGATTGTTATGCAACCAAAACAGCAAAGACCTCCAGATGATTACTTATAGTGTCACAAAGCCAATACAGTAAAACCGCTCTTATAAACAAAGAGCACATTCCGCTATCATGAGGAAGAACAAAACATAATTTTGTTCCTTTTTTCAGCATTCAACCGTATGTCCACTAAAGACTTTGAGCTCATCGTTAAGTGATCAGCTTCTTCGAAACGTAGAAAAGGAAAACCTGCCGCTCTCTATAAGCTGTTGTGCTGGCGGGCCAGAGGAGGTTTCCCCAGGAACTGTTTGTTCTCACCCGCTCCAGCTGTGTTCTCCGCTGACAGAAGGTCTGGAACAAGACAGCTGAGATCATGTTTTTCACAGTCTTGATTTAGCATTTCTAATGCAGCTATAAATAATGTCGCAGACCAAACGCTCCATTACCCCTCTGTAATAGAAGAAGGAACATAATTTCAACAGAGTAAAAAAACAAAAAAATAGTGGTATTCATTTTGTATTTGTTTTGTCAGTGGGGAGAAACGCATCATCGCATCAAAGGGGATTTTTATACTCACCAACCAGGCCAGTGACTGTGTGTCAACTGTTTGCACAAAACAACAACAATCACCAAAACAGAATGCGATTCAGTGACAAAAATCCAACTGATAAAATAGTCGGCTAGTGAGTGTTGTTGCCAAAGAAGGTGATCTGAAGCTACCCCTGATGAAAGAAGGATGACAATAAGAACTGTTTTTCATAGAAAGCCTTGTGTTAAGATAAACCTGAGCTTCTTTACTGCAGGCATCAAAGCTATGTTATATCAAAATATCTTTTCCCACACGGAAATGTGTATCAATCAATTTGATGAAGGAGAAAGAACTTTCTGAAAGGGAAAAAAAGTGCCGTAAAATCCACACTGCCTGCCCACAGCTGGATTGATAACTAGAACATTAGACACATGCAAGAGAACTGAAACCCACAGCTGAAATATTCTGTGTGGACACGGCTTCACCATCACTCAGGATGCGCCTTGAGCTCGTCTGACAGGGTGCGGGACTATGACAAAAGAGGTTGGCTGTCATGTAGCGTACAGTACACTAATGTGCCTTTTCTGACAGATACTCAAATGATGGAATCAAATTCTCGTAAAGAGAAAAGAGCTCTATTCATTAAAGTGCCATAGGACCGCGAGTGTTTCCCTCGCAGACTACTTTTGGAAACATCAGGACATCACAGCTAGAGGCATTACACTCATCACACAGATACGCACACACTGGTTCCCAACAGGATAACCACTCATCCCAGAACATCTGTGTGGTATAAATCACTCTCAGAGAGGTTACCTCACAAACCACCAGGTCTCAAGATGACAGCGAGAAAAGCCCTTGGCAGCGACTGCCAAGCAAGAGGAAGGAATGTAACTATCAAAAACTGCAATACATCATTTTTAATTGCCAAAACACTGAAATTATGCTCAGAGAGGGATTTGGAGATGAGATGTGGAGACACACTGAAGAATGGGGTGATGCAACAGCAAGATGGAGTCAATAACCCATTATGCTAAATGCATCTCAGAAGGTCTGTCGATGTCAACCGATCTGCCTTGGATGCTGTTGTACTACTTATTTAAAAAAGGATAGCTACTTAAGTGGTGTGGACGTGGCTTATTTACAATGCATCAGATGTATAACAAACCACAGTAATATGTTAGTTTTTATAGACAAACTGAAGTTTATGCTGAGACATAAAGCATTAATACTTATTTTGTGCATTTGTATGGTATTGAAAATAATGATTTAAATATTTTCAGCATTTTATCATATTGTCAAGAATATTGTTTTCACATAAATACCCTGAAATATCATGATCATATTCTTAGACTGCACCAAATTCACTTTAATGCTGATATTTCGTGCAAATTTTAAATCCAAGTTGTTTAAATCCATTTTCATTTGTAAGCAGTCTTCTTCTTTCCTGCCTTGGCTGGAACAATGCTGTGGTTTTTTTTAACACATGAAAGCCACCTATTGATCAGAGGAACAATGTGACATGTGTATCGCATCTCCCACATGCACACACAAGACAAACAAAACAGAGAGCTGTCTCAGAAACACTGTTCCATAGCGCCATTAGAGGTAAAAAATAAATAAAATTTTTTTAAAAAAAAACGTATTTTCTACAAGTTGGGAAACACTTGTCTGTTAACACATTCTGCAGATAAGCACATTTCCACATTTGAGTTTGATAAACGTCAGTCCAATATTCACTCTCTTTCTAGCTCTGGTTTGGTCTTCCAGAGCCCGTGAGGGAAATATTTGGTTCTGTAGGTGATGGTGCTCTCCTGAGGTCACCAAACTTCCTTCAATATTTGCTGCTGACCAGTTAGCACACACTTTTTTAGACCAACTGTTAATCACATCAGTGACAATTCAATTCAATTAAATTTTATTTATATAGAGCCAAATCACAACACAGGTTATTTCATGGCATTTAACACAGTAAAGTCCTTACAGCAAGACTTTACAATGAAGCCAAAAGCAAGCTAATTAATGCTAACAGAATTGTAGCAGTGAAAGAGGCACCTGGTCTGAGAGTTCAACAGTGGGAGGATTGGGGCCTGTGGTGATGTTTATCAGGCTAGTAGGGCTTGGGTAAAGTCAATGATGACTTCCATACTCCTAACAGCCAATGAACTCTTGGTCACCCATTACATGCATTAGACTGCTGGTGAAGCACGTGGGCTTAAAAGAGGGCCGTAATCCAGCCACGTGCCTTTTCTGATCCTTTTCCCTCAACCCGATTCGCTCTCCCCCTGCCATTCCTCTGACACACACCCACAGAAAACATGCTGGAGACATTATCGGGTCCACATCAGGCATACAAGGAAAATACACAATGATAAGAGAGTAATAATGAGAGGAGGTGCTGGTGCGAGGGGCCCCGAGAGATTCAAGTAGAAAGAGGGAGAACGTGATATTACAAGTGATAAAAAGAGATAAAAGGGAATGTAAACTGATAATAAAAGTTATTGGAAAGTCTAAGATGACTTCATAAAAAAACTGCCATGTGGCTTTTCTCGTTACAGTAAAAATATTTATTAAAGCTCATCTGCCTCCAGATGTAGCTATTTGACAGGATCTTTATTAACAAAACCTTCCTTAACAGCTGTGGGAGCAATGATAAAACACGTTTAAAAAGGGTCACATTCAGAGGTACCAGGTTGCCTGCAGCAAACAACTCGCCTTGGTGGTTTAATGCTGCACAGAAACAAGAGATAAACTCTCCAGCGTGTGTGTTTCACACTGTGGTGAGGGCCATGGTTGCACTTTCTGCTCACTCTGTCATTTATCTGCTCATAAATCAGCAGACTTTTATAAGACACTTAACAAGAGTCTGTAGAGACATGAGGAAATGAGCTGCAGACTTATTGAGATATCAAATGCCACCTCTGCAGGCTTATCAGAATAATTACATGCTGTTGTTGAAGCAGACGCAGGAGGACAGGAGCCCTGTCTGAACCCTGTAATCCATTACTGTCCTGTGCAATCAGACATTTAATCCAAATCATCCTGTTTGTCAGTGTGCTGTAACTACAGATAAACATTCATCACAAGGCTTATTCATCTTCAATCACACTTTGGAGTTTCTCAAAACAACACTGATTTCAATCACTCACACAGGTGGTATGGAAACACAACCAGGGTAAAAAGATGTCTTTCTCGAGTTCTTTTTCTGAATCCAATGCCCAATGAAATGACTCAAATCAAAACAGAAAGGCCGATTTTAATTGGAGTGAGATTGATGCAGCCATTATCCAAAAACAAACACATACCCGGCCCTCTTGCGGCTGCACATTATCAAACACAACCAAAACACGGCAAGGCACGTCACTTGATGTAAATAAGCATCACAGACACCACAACAAAGTGAACAACTCCAACAGTAACTTTGTGCAGCTGGAAGACCTGACGGTTCCCATCCAGTTATCCCCCAGAAGAACTGCTCTTGTGAGTTGGGTTAGGCCTTAATAGTTTGATGAAATATTTGGTTTAGTTAAAAAAAAAAAAAAAGACAAACTCAAAACTGTCAATATTCATGATGAATTACAGGTGCAGATGTAAAATGTGTGTGTAAATTAATCAATTAAATGTATCTTGTACATTCTATACCATTAAGTTAGGTTAGGTTAGGTAGTTACTTTATTAATCCCTGAGGGGAAAAATTTTTCGCTACAGCAGCATACAGAAGCAATAAGATAATAATGGAATAATAGAAAAGCAATAAAATAGCAGAAAAATAGCAGTAAAAAATATAAAATATAAAATGCACAGTATATACAGTACAGTATATATCTATATATATTATATATTATATACAAACAACCAAGAAACAGTCAACAGTGTTATTGTTATGTGATGGATTTTGCCAGAGGTGAGTTATTGTAAAGTCTTATTGCGGTCGGCAGGAATGATCTCCTGTATCTGTCCTTGTGACAGCGGAGCTGGAGGAATCTTTTGGAGAAAGTGCTCCGCTGTCCCTGCAGCAGGTGGTGGAGAGGGTGGTCAGGATTATCCAATAAGTCTGTTGGTGTCACCGGCTCCAATGCTGCTCCCCCAGCAGACCACAGCGAAGTACAAAGCACTGGCCACAACAGACTGGTAGAACATCTCCAACATCTTGCTGCACACATTGAAGGATCGAAGTTTCCTCAAGAAAAAGAGTCGACTCATCCCCTTCTTGTAGACAGCGCATTGATGTTGGTCTTCCAGTTCAGTCTGTTGTCATGGAGACACCAGGTACTTGTACTCCTCAACCATGTCCACCTCCTCTCCCAGAACTCTCAGCGGTTGTGGAGCCGTCGTCTTCCTCCTGAAGTCGACCACCATCTCTCTGGTCTCGGCCATCAGGAGCAGGTGATTCCTTCCCGCCCACTCCACAAAGTCCTCCACTACTGCCCTGTACTCCTCCTCCCGTCCATCCCTTATACACCCTACCACTGCAGAGTCATCAGAGAACTTCTGCAGATGGCAGGACTCTGAGTTGTACTGGAAGTCAGTTGTGTATAAGGTGAACAGGAAGGGGGACAGAACAGTTCCCTGAGGAGCTCCGATACCACTGACCACCGTATCAGACAGCACACTGCCCAGACGGACAAACTGTGGTCTGCCTGTCAGGTAGTCAGTGATCCAGGAGACGGTGGACGCGTCCACCCCCACCACCCGCAGCTTCTCACTCAGCAGCAGTGGTTGGATGGTGTTGAATGCACTGGAGAAATCAAAGAAAGTGATTCTCACAGAGTCACCGGTTCCATCCAGGTGAGACTGAGCTCGTTGCAGCAGGTAGATGATGGCGTCGTCCACTCCCACACGAGGCTGGTACGCAAATTGCAGAGGGTCCAGTGAAGATTTCACCAGCGGCCTGAGGTGGGCCAAGACCAGCCTCTCCAGCACCTTCATCACATGAGATGTGAGGGCAACCGGTCGGTAGTCGTTGAGGCCAGATGGAGTCGTCTTCTTAGGGACTGGAACCAGGCAGGCATTCCCTGACTGTTCTGCTCGGGGCTCTGGAAACTCTGTCAAACTGCTTTAACACAAGACTACGTCAAAAACTAGTAAGTGGCCTGACCACCTATGAAACGTTAGAGGGCCTCAATTTGAAAAAAAGGGGTTTTAATATAAAAATGATACAGGGAGCTGTGCCATTTAGCAAACCAATAGTGTAGCTTAACTTTTTAACTCAGCTGGTCAGGGAGAGACCAAGGTGTTTATTGACAGGTTTCTTGTTTACAAACATTAGTGTCACATTATCAGTATAATATATTTGAAATTGTTTGTAAATTCTTGTTGACTCGATAGTACAGTGCCATTTCAGAGTTGGATCTGTTTGTCTGTCTTTTATTTGCATGTTAAAATAACATAATGTAAAATGGTAGCTAGTCGAATATGAGCAACTTATATTTTATAATGTTATGAAAACAGAACGAAGCATCGATTTAGAGCCTTTTTGTCATGTAAAGTCCTTTGAATAAAAGATAAGTAGTATTTGTCACTGACATTATGCGATAGTTAAAAGTAAATACGGTATCTCTAGAAAACTCAAAGTCTCTTCAAAACATTTCAGGAAACTTTCATCCATTGAAAAAAACAAAACAATATCTGCTCTGAATTTCCGGAAGATAGCAGAGGACAACCATCGCTGATTAAAACAAATCATTTTTTTATCGTTCAGTCATTGTGGATTTTAGAGATACCTTCAGCACCACCTGTCTTCACTTTTAATAATAATAATAAAAATATGAATGCTAATAAACTGTATTTGTATAGCACATTTCGTACAAGAAATACAGCTCAAAGTGCTTCGCAGCAAGAGAATTACATGCAGTGTTTCACATAAAAACAGATATAAAGGAACATTTAAAGAAATGAGATAAAACAGATAAAATGTACAAGAAACAGATAACAAGCATAAGAAGCAGATAAAACGGATGAGAAACAGATCAAATGCATAAAACTGAATACAAGTAGACTTGATTTGGGTCGTTTTCTACGATTCAATTTATGATATGAAGTAGCGGAAAAAGCAGTTGTACGTCTTGTGCACTTTTCTAGAACTTTACTTCATACAGTCTTTTTGTGCTGTGGTCTTAGTAAATTCTTTAAGGTAGACCAGTTAGTGTACCTCCAGGTTTCTGCTAAACCTCGGTTAAAAACTCACACGGATCCAATCCGTTCGTACACCACTAAAATTCCCTTTTTAGTGGGAATCCTATCGACTTCAGCCAAACAGGCTACAACACCATGTTTGACCAAACACTGGCTGACGTTTACCAGCCGTTAAAGTCCATGGGGGGCGCTGTTTCACTCATTTCAGAACATGTCCTGAAAATGGGAAAGACATCAGTCTGTAATGTGAAAAAAATATTTGCCTAAATTATTAAATAAATGTATGAGTCAGTTGACAGAAAATCTGTTTTTTATCACTTTAGGAATCGTCACTTTATGACCGCTATTTTCCAGAATGTTTTAACATTTTAAAGGCAGATAGAGATTTGTCTGGGCACTGCCAGTCACTGGTCCTCACCCAAAGCCACCATATGGTCAGAAGAAAAGAAAAAAGGGTTTCAAGATTTACATTAGTTTTAACTTTCTTGCACAGGAGTTGCGTTGCCATTCATTACACCGCCAGAAATTTGGCAGCAACTTAAGTTGGCATCTGAAAACGGAAGAAAATACTTTTCTAACATGAGCAACATCAACCAGCCCGAGCAAGAACATCCCTCACCACTGGTGCTTTTAATATTTAAGTCACTCCTCTATTTGTGTTATCCTTGAGCAAAAAATAAATAAATGGCATGTCAGTCTGTCAGCGTGCAGTAATGATTTCCTCCCTTACTTGGAGTTTTCCATTTTTCATCCGTGTTGCCCGACACTGAAGCAACACTGACTTCATGCTGGTAAACAGTCCAAACTGGGCTGGTGCAGAACCACTCATTGGTGCGTGTGATTCTCCAATGATCATTAACATTTAACATGAAGAGACCTAAAGCAGACACACCCTCCTGTTCGGTTACCGTGGCGATTTTGATTATTTATTTATTTTTTATATTAAAATTAAATGACGCCATTGCTGGCCACCAACAGGCCGGCTGACCTCACCAAACCACTCCAAATATAATCCAAACCTCTGGAACAATGCTCATGCTAAAAACATAACAAAAAAAGTATGCAGCTGGATTCAATTGTTTCTGAAAGCAGCACAATGACACACACTGATTCACAGTTGTATTGTTTCACCAGGCCAATGATATGTTTACATAATGTGCTTGTGCACGAGTGTTAAATTACACAAGCAGATCCTGGCACATGTATATGGTGTAACGCAGGCGGATTACTGGTATACACTCTTTAAGAAACAGTCATGGCTGCAGACGAGCCTATAATCCACACCCGGTGTGGCTAATCTGCTTTTCGGATAATCCCGGAGCAGCTAAACACCTGGTCAAACAGTTTGGGAAAGCCAATAAGTCAGTCATTCTATGAGAGAGCGAAGTACACTCCCACTCTCTTTGAAAGTAACATTTTGAGCACAATCTTTGCGAGCAGTCGTGAAAGTAGTTTTAAAACTATCAATACCACCGTGTCTGTGAAATAAAGAGCTGTAATCACAATCTAACTTCCTGATTTAGAGTTTTATTTTAGATTTATTCTATTGCTATATGTGTTGCATTATAGGATAGTTATGATTTCAGATATATTATCATGTAAGCAGCACTTGCTGTATTAGTTGCTGCTTTGTCTCCTATCGGGCTGCCTGTGGCGGAAGACGTATTCAGACCCTGTACTTAAAGAAAAGTACCAATACTGCAATATAAAAATATTCCGTTACAAGTTAAAGTCCTACATGAATCTTGTGAATGTTGAATCTTTAACAAATCATCCTGTTTTACCAGCTGATTCTGTCAATAAAATCCTAAGTATATATATAAAATGTAGTGAGGCAGGAATGATAATATTTCCAGTGAAGAAGTAGAGCAGAAGTGCAGTTGCATAAAAGGGATTTCTTTTTTTTTTCTTTACCTAAATGTATTTAGTTTTGTTCCCCCACTGGACCAGATTCTGTATTTTATATAAAATTATTTATTTTTGAACACATTTCACTTATTTATTAGTCATTTACACAGCTGCATGATATGATAACACTGTTAACAAGGTAAAACAGTCATAAAAAGTATAAAAAAAAGTTCATATATTGAAACATTAGAGACGCACATGATTTACATCCTACACGACAACTCAAAATAATATCTACAATGTTATTTACATGACAGAGAGCTATAGGTGATGGTTGGCTGTTTGTCCCAGTGGCAGATGTTAAAGAACAGTGACAACAACTGTATGCACACACACACACACACACACACACACACACACACACACACACACACACACACACACACACACACACACACAAATCAAATTCAGCACACAAAATGCAAAAGGCATGACATTGTCACTGGGGTCTGCTTCACCAGTGTTTTTCACTCGTGTGGACGGCTAAAGGAAGAGCAAAGGACAAGAAGCATGTAATGTAAACAAGGAGCTAGCACGTGATCTACGGGTGCGATTGTGACAACAAACAAAATCCTACAGGTTGTAATCAGCTGCAGCTGTGAGGGTCCGCTGTTGGAACGAGAGGGGTCAAGTACATGTCCAGAGAGGATCGGCTGAGAATACCAGAGAAAACACAGGAATCAGTCTGTCAGAAGGTTTCAGATTGAGGAGCAGGATCGTGGCCAAATAAGTAGTCTCAAGACAGATACATTTTTTTTTTTAAGAACTGCTGGTAATCTTAACATTTTTTTCTTCCATCAGGAGAAGCAACTTGAGGTTGTCTTTCCAAGGAGCATATGTTGTTTATCAGCTTGCTTCTCCTGGTTTTCCTGTTCTCTCAGTTGCATTACATATGACATCTGAAAGCAGAGCATTTGATCAAATCCTTGGGCCGCTTGCCTTCGAGCATTTTTCCACTGAAACGTGTTTTCACTTATTTCTGGATCCCAGAGCAACAGACGGTTCATGCTCTCTGCCTTTCTTCCCTCACCACTGTTTTTTCACTCTTGTCTGCCTTGTCATTCATTTGCAAACAAACACCGAACCTTCTCGTTGACTGGAGCTTTGAGAGAAGGCAGAAAAATCCCTCGCCAGTCGAAAAATCCCTGAAAAGATCCTTCTACTCAACGTTCAGACTGTGAAAGGCTAATTTTGGATTGATAAGCAGCCTATAACAAACAGGAGCACTACATTTGGCCACCTTAAAGTAATAGTTTGACAATTTGGAGGATATGATTATTTGTTTTCTGTAGGAGATTTAGATGGGAAGATTAATAAAAACCTTCATATCTGTACTTTAAATATAATTATACTATTTGGCTGCTATTTAGCTTGGCTTAGCACAAAGACTGGAAACAAGAGCACACAGGTTGCCTGGCTCTGTAGCTGCAAAGTCCACTTACTAGACCCTCTACTGGCAAATCCACATACAGTGTTTTTCGAAGGGTAACCATCACCAAAGGTTCCTCTGCTTTCTTATGTTTTAAGTCTTTTTTTGTCCTTCTAATGTACTTACAGTACAAAGATTAATACATTTATATGTTGGGAACTTTTTCATGGTATCAGAAATTATTGATCCGACTCCCAGTGTCATTGCGAGCTTCCTGGTTTCACTTTTCTTTTCTTTTTCAAATTCCACAATAAAATCGTTGAATCCACACCAAATAACAATGCTGATCTCTTCCTGTTGATGTAAAAACAACTTTTATCCAGTAAAATTCTACTGTCAGTCCACCTGGTGACAGCCAGACAGGTCGAAATCGGGACTAGACGGATTGAAAGTTTCAGCTTTGCTTTTATTGTGAATTCCTAGTAAAGCTCACGAATGAACAGGTTAAATCTTAAAGTGTAAAATATGTAAAAGCCGGAAAATGGAGTTTTATAATCAAATGGGCTGATTTTGTTTCCTTTGTAAATGAGTCCGGTGAACTGTTAGCCTTTCTTTTCAGTCTTGCTATTAAATGGCTGCTGTAGCTTCATATTTCACAGTTATTGGAGTTCAGTGGATCTTATCATCAAACTCTCCCCCAGACACTGAATACACTGAAGTGCATTTCATTGAACTATTCCTTTAACGTACAGTTGAAGATTAACGTGCACAGTTCATCCATTGGTGTTGCTTTTGAGTCAATGTAGACTACTACATTTCAAAATAATTTAGAATAGCACCAGTGACTAAATCAAAAAAAGAATCTCTGATCAGATTGATCAAAACTGTTAACTATTAAATCTTGGCTATTAAATAGTATTTCAACTATATACATATTTACAGTTATTGTTCTTCCTTTTTAAGAATGGACAGATATGACATAGTGAACAGAAACCATTATAGTGCTACACAAAAATACTACTTGGTACAGTTGCGTGTCAGTCCACACTTCAAGTAATAGTAACAGGATGTCCGGTTTTCCCTACAGGGAGACATCCAGGTGATGAGCAGCAAGCACATCCCTTGATGTCGCAGCAAGCTCACCCAGCCAAGAGAAGGCACTGAGGAAGGAGAAAGAACCGTCAACGCCTCTGCCCACACAGGCGGGGACAGACGCAGACTTACTGTGGATATTATAAGACAGACAGTCCAGTTTAAACCACGCAGTCCAGAACCGAGAAATTCTTGATAGGGAGTTTTTGTGAAGCAAAAAAAAAAAATGTCAGTACAAAAGTTTCAACTTTTACCCAAAGAACAGAACTTTGGGACAATGCCATTTCAGCTCTTTTACGATAAGCTAAGCTAACCACAGCTGCTGGTTGTAGCTTCACATTTACGATAAAGTTGATTAAAGACCTTCTTGTTTGACTCTCATAAAGAAAGAATTTTTTTTTTTTTTACGTAAATCTTAAACAAGTCCTTAACATCACTTAAATCATGAGTCAGAACCATTTTAAAATGTTATTTCTTCCACATCTGTTGTGACCTAATGATGTGGTTAATAAAATATAGTTCGAATGCGCGGGATCACAAATCATTATCTTTTCCCATTGCGTACTGAGCTTCTTTCCATCTAGTTTTACACTGTGGTTTACACCAACCAATCAAAGAATGCTCTACAACAATCCTTGAAAGTTGGAAGTGCTAAACCCCCTCTGTAGTTTTGGTGGTATTTTGTTTGTCCTTATATGTCTTAATTTGTTCCTTTGAAAATGTGTCCCCTTGTGTCCAAGTTTCTTTTACGGAAAAAGAAACATTAGGATAGGAGCCTTGGTAGTGCACAGTATTTAACGTTAAATTAAAGGTATTAATATCCACCATAATTATTATAGTTTACTGAGAGGTTCAATCAACTCTATAAATCTGTGATTATTACATATTCCGACTAACTTAACTTTCATTTTTAACAAAGATGTTGATATTACTAATTGTAATAAAACTACAAAGTCACCAAACAGTCTTCATATGAATAAGAAATACCTTGTTGTTCACAGGAAAGCTTCATTTGTGCACTGAGGACTTCTCTCTGCGGGTATCCACGACATTGCTGCAGATGAAGATACATACACAAACACCTCAGATTTCATCTTTCCAGGTAAATAAGTAACTTTATTTACTATATAAAAAGTACCCACAACTCAACACAGACTCATCTGGCATGAAGGATCGCTGTGGTAGAAAGAGGGGACATGTACAGCCAGATACAACTTCAAAACAATCAGCGCCACTGCACACAGGCACAGTACTACTGCCTGGCTGTTGGCAGTGGAAGGAATGTCTGCATCTCATTAGAGTTTCTGTCTCACCGTATCATCTCCAGGCCTGGTTGGTGAAGATTTAGGAATGATAAATCTGTCTCCACACTGGTTTGGCACGGCTTGAAGTCCTCATCTTCCGCCAGCTCTCGACTTACAAACAAACCCCTTTTTTTACTTCAATCTCATCAGCCTCCTGTATCTTAAACTCAATTCCCTTTTTCCTCATCTCCGGGTTTGTTTGGCCCCATTTCCTTATCACAGTTTTTTTTTAAAAGGGAAAACAAGCGAGGAACTCACGCTTGATGCTGCCGCACAAAGTCTGCAAACTGCCGGTCTTTAGCGTAGAGTTCAATGATGCGTATCCTGTCTTGGATTTCCTGCAGAAACACATGATATCAGTCAAGACTGGAAACACTACATCACAGGCAGATAAACAGTAAACTGAACAGGATGTGGCCTCAATCAAAACATGACATTTTACAGTCAGAAAAAAACACTACAAGGACTCTATTTTAAGGCTGCAGAAGCCAGACGGTGATTAAAACAAGTTTGCTAAACCAGATCCTGGACAGGTAAAATTTGGATGTATAAACAAGTGATGTGCGCTGCCCTGAGTCAGCAGCTGCATCCATATGCCCTTGGATGAAGCACATTTTACCCCTGGACTTCTGGTTAACTATATAAATGTTGGAGTGTTAAATGAGAGACTTAAAGTCACATCTCAGTGCTTGGCACGCATGGAAGGCAGAGCTTTTGCAAAACGATGACGTAAGCCAGCACAGTGAGGGTAACTTTTTCTGTGATTATTCCACAGTCATTAACATATTGATTTGATTTTGGTGTTTTTATTAGACTACATCATGCTATCGAATCATTTTTTTTTTCAGCTCTTCAGAAAAGCAACTTGGGTGATTTTACAAGATAGTTAATGGGGTAAAGTCAAAGGAAACCCCCTCTTAACGTGGCTGAGACATCTCTTCTAAATGAACCAGTGGACGACAGACCACACACACACACACCTCCTTGGTCAGTTCACTGTTCTCATAGATGTGTCGTATCTCTTCGCTGCTGTAGTCAGTGGAGGCCTCAGCGCTGGCACTGCTGTACACAGGGCCTTCCGGATAGCGGCGGTAGTAGTGGCTGTAGCCTGTGGTGGCCTCACTCTCATACATGGGGTTGTATTTGGTCGCTCTCTCCAAAGATGGAACACTCTCTACTCGCCTGCAGAATGACACACAAACAGAGAAATCAGTGACAATGCAGAGACAGGAGGATAAATGAAGTCATATATCACTGAGGAAGAAAATTGATGTACAGCTGCAGTGAATAAAACCTGCATGTGGATTCATCTTAATTTACCTAGGATTACTCTCTAGACCCGGGGCCCAACCCGGCTGACCACAAAGCCTGTTGTGTTAGGTGTTAAGGCATTTTAGAAATAGATCAGCACCATATCTGATCAGTTAATTGGCTCAGGCTAATGCCGAGATTCTCCACAGGAGGCTCTGGGATCCATGCCAGACACACACACACACACACAGACAAACACAGAATCTGTTTACCATCCATCAGTGTGTGTGTGTGTGTGTGTGTGTGTGTGTGTGTGTGTGTGTGTGTGTGTGTGTGTGTGTGTGTGTGTGTGTGTGTGTGTGTGTGTGTGTGTGTGTGTGTGTGTGTGTGTGTGTGTGTGTGTGTGTGTGTGTGTGTGTGAGTTTAAACAAGAGAAAAGTAAAGCAAGGGGCAAACAGGACAAGACGAAAAAAAAAATACCAGACTCCAAATACCCAGGCAGAGCAGCAGTAATGCTGCAACTTAAGAAGGATAAAGATGTGGTGCAGTGAATAACTTTGGCCGTCTGAGGACACAGTCGTGGGTTTCTCAACTTGTTCTGTCCCCTTGAAAAAAATAACAAAGCTCCATTCATCCAAAGCTCATTACACTGAGAAGAACGAGTCCTAAAACCCACTAAATTGCAGTATTTTGTTCACTTTCAAACTGAAAAGTATGACTTGTTTATATTCATGAGTAGAGTTACAAACTTTTGTTTTGGAATTGATTTTAAGTTTTGACCGTTGACTTTAAAGACTCTTCACGGCCTTTCTCCCTCCTATCGAGCTGACCTGATTGTTCTACATAAGCCTGCCTGTAGTATGAGATCCTCACGCAAAAGACTTTTATCTATTCCCGAGACACAGATTAAAACCAAGGGTGACAAAGCATTTTCAGTCAGAGCTGCCAAGTTATGGAACGAGCTGTCTGTGGTCTTCTGAGTCAGTGACATCTTTTAAATCTCTTCTTAAAACATACTTTTATCAGAGAGCCTTTGCCGATTTTAGTTAACTGTAGTGATCAACTCTTATTTCTTTTACACCCTGTTTTAATTTGTTTTATGGTTGTTTAATACGATCATTGTGTTGTTGGGGTTTGTGTTGTTAAGGCTTGTTTGAATTCACAGGTCGCTTAGCTTTGTTTTAATGGCTTATTTTATGTGAAGCACTTTGTAACTCAAGTTTAGAAAAGTACTAAACAACTAAAATTTATTAGCATTATTAATGTCATTATTAAATTTTGCCCTGATTTTCCACTATGTATGCCATTGTTCCACATACAGTATATTCTGTTTCTGCTCGTTCCAACTGCACTGAAGCTGTGTTTATACCCATGGAAAGGTGTTGTACAAGTACTAATATTAAATAATACTCATATTCTTTCCAGATAAGTCTTCCTGCTCTGTGTTGTTGAAAAACAATATCAAATGATATTTGACTGGTCTACCTCACCGTATGGGGTCCTCTGAATCGTCCTTGTCATACTGATCGCGTAACGTCCTGGCCAGGAAAAAGATCACTCCGGAGGCCACCAATAGGAAGCCAGCAACAGAGGCAATTGCTATGCCGACCACCAGCGGCTCAGATACATACTCCTCACAGTGTTCCCCTCTGTACCACCAGTTCTCCCCGACTCGACACCTGCGGGTGACGATGGAAAATTCATCAACAGTGTGATGAAATCATTTCCACTGCTGGGAGAACCAAAAACAGACGACTGAACCACAGACAGATGAAGGCCACTTTTTAAAACTCAACAGAAGACCCAAATGTTACAGAAAGAAAACAGTAGTTAAATTATTAAAGAGCGTAAAAGTGGATGACTGGATGCTCACTGACGTTTGCATTTTGTCCTGATACAGTAAATAACAAGTCTGCGTGTGTCATTGAATCAAAACGTGTGGAAAAAAATCTCGTCACATGTTTTTTTTTTCCTGTCTCCATGGAGCAATACAATACTTTTGGTTTGGATGGTGTGAGGTAAATAACAATCCAACAGCATCTGGAGCTGCCTGCGTGTTTTATGATGTGGTAGTGGGTGTGAAACAAAGGTTAGCACTCATCTTGGCTCACAGGCCTCCTCTGTGTCTGTTCGTAATCAGTTGAGTTAAAGCCCGATGCATACAAAAGCCTGAGCAGAGCCAACCGACATGTTTCTGTCGCTGATTTGGATTATTGGCAAATCATCTTACGCACATTAACCCATGCAAATGCCTGTTTGGACATGGAAACACTTGCACAGACATTTTAACACACAGAACACAATCTGTTTTGGAGCAATTCTTGGAAATCTTTCAGATAATTTCAAAAAAGTATGGGGGGGAAAAAGATCCAGGGGTTTATAATGATATGAAAAGTAGGGCTGTATCAGGCACAATATTGCATTAAACAAAAATTTGATCAAGTATCCTGCAGCTGAAAAATGGATCATAATGCTAATTCAATTTTAGCAATTAATTCTCCACAAATGGGACTCATTGTTTTCATTTAATTACAGTGAATTTAATGCCTTTGGGTGTAAATAAATTAACATGGTGGACTGCCAGAGGATTTTTTTTTTTTTTTTTTCTTGACCAATAACACAAATCTTTAAAAAAAAAAAAAAATGTTTTGTAGCCAACAAAAGTGTAAAATAAAATGCATATTTCATTAAGTTGTATGTGACTATAATTCATAATTAAGGTGAGCTCAATTATGTGGAAACAAATAAAAAATAAAAAAAAGACTTGGGGCCAAAAGGAGCAGCTTTAAAACGAGACAACTCTGAACCTCCTGCATGAACACTTGAAAATCTGTTTAGTGTTATGTGATGAAGTGCTAGCCTTGCAAATCTGCAAACTCAGACACTTCTTCCCGCAAGCCCACACATGGATCACTTACCCTAATTCCCACCCACCTGCAGATGGCTCCCTGGCCGGGGATGATGTCACACTTGCCGTCATTGAGGCAGAAGTCCGTCTGCAGCTCACAGATACTCTGACAGGGCAGGCCGTCCACGCTGAAGTAACCAGCATTGCAGACGCACTCTGCCTCCCCTGACCACTTGTTTACTTTACACTCTGCATACTCATTACACGCCTGGAACTTACAGGGGTCGGCCATGTCACCTGGAAATTAAAGAAACAGAATTAGTGTCGACTTGAAAGAAAAATGTGCCACTTTTCATATGGATGTCCAATCAGAGAATCTTGAAAATGTAGTCGATTGAAGGAAGAAATTCTTCAATACATTTTCTGTCTCTGGGAGGGAGCTGCAAAATTTGTTGTCCTTTCTGCACCAGCTCTGTCATTTGACGTGTACGGTGACGTAGTCGGTGGGCTGAAGAACCACAGGCTAACTGAGCAGCCTGAGTCACCCAGAGGGCGCTCTAGATGCCAAATGTGAAATCATTCCTTGTGACATAAATATAAACCAGTAAATTTTGTCAGTGTTGTTGTATTGATCGAAAGCACTGATCTTTGAGAACATACCCGACTCCACGTCCAGTGAGTACTTATCGATGGCCAGGTTCATGGTCTGGTAGGCTGTGTTACAGAAGTCCTCCAGGATCAGATAGACAGTGGTGGTGACGCCATGAGCCACAGGCTTCCCAAATTTCATGCGGCTGTTGACCACGATGCTGCCGTTCCTGAAGTTCAGGATCTCCAGGTTCTCAAAGTTACTCAGGTTGGATTGAAGGTAGGGCACAAGCTGAGGAAAGATTGAAACACGTACGATTTGAGGTGACAAACCAAAGAATGTCACACAACAGTGGGAATACTGAAAACCTGTAAATTGTTGTAAAACATTTACCAGCTCCAGGAAGCGTTGCTCCAAAGCTTTATACTCTGGAGAACTCTTGTTGAAGAGATCATCTGAGAACATCATGTTGGTCACCCGCAGGCTGAAAAACACCATCAGTGCACGTCCAGGGTTTACAGGCATGGCGATACTGGCGCGGTCTGTGCCGTGTACCACACCGAACGGGAACCCAGTGCTGCCTTCCTCCGTGTGGTTAATCAAACCATAATGAATCACGTCATAACCGCGGTCTGGGATGTTGGCATCGTCCAAGCCTTCATTATTGGGTTGGATCTGGGGGATAAATAAAAGTAGATTGATTTTTGTATGTTGCTTCTAACTGGGGTACAACAATGTTTACTTTGTCTTACTGCTTAAATGACTAATTCAAATAAATGTTTGCTAAGAAATCGGTATAAATATCTTTAGTGTTTGTTGTGACGTTTCATTAATTTTCTCCAGTGCAATGAATCTATGGTTCCCTCTGCCAACATTGGTGCTGGAACTTTGATTGATGAAAAATGTGGGTAGGAACTCCAAATACTATTTAAATTTCAACAGACATACAGGAAGATGAACCAGCTGCAGAGCCCACATTTGCTGTTGCTTAGTGCATAAGGTAATATGTGGGCAGCTGAGGTTTACAGACCTTCTTTGTTGCTGTGAGGTTTTAAAATGAAATTAACAAAAACTAACTCGTGGGAAACAGCGATTTTTAGCAAGCTAGCCCAATTAGCTTTTTTTTAACATTTTGGAGTGAAATACGATAGTACGTTCGTGACACGATGGGTTCTCCCAAATTTGGAATGTTGTAAAAGGCCAATCTTTTTTACATTTCTATTAGTTAACAGCGCAGCATATGCGAATTTGAAAACATGCATTCTATCAGTATTTGTAGGCTACAAAAGGTGTGATATTCTGTAGTTAGTGGCACGAATTTACAGTACGTCTAAAAGATCAGATGACGGTCGACAGCTGATCTGCTAAGAGAAACAGCAACCCAAAGGCCTCGAGATACTGTATACAAAGATTTGTCCAACGTTGGTTCATTCTTTGGCTTTACCTCCTCCAGTGAAGGGATGTCGAGGTCAGGTTCATTATCAAGATTATCAAGATTAACGTCAGAGATGCGGGTAAAAGGTGACTCTCTCTCTGGAGGCAGGACGGTCGGCAGCGGAGGGCTCAGCGTTACTGTTGGCTCAGGTTCGTCTTCGTTCACCCGTAAAATCTCGACCTTTTTAAAGTCATCTGTTGAGATCTCAGTAGGCTTTGGTACCTCTTCAGGTACAGTCTCCTCCTTCACCTCTTGCCCCTCGCTCTCAGGTGCAGGTTCCTCAGGATGGGTCAACATCACCTCAATGGCTGCATCTGCGAGGTCTACTGAGTCACCTTCAGCAGGAAGCAGACCTGTTTCTGCTGCCTCTGGCTCTGATCCTTTTCTTGCTACATCTACTACCTCTGGAAGTGGGACTAGGGCAGGGAGGCCTTCTTCTTCCTCTGTGGTATCAGTTGCAATAGTGGGTGTCGGTTGTAACTCCACTGCAGCAACTTCAACTTCCTCTGCTCCTGCCTCAGAGGGAGCAACAATATTATTGCCGGTTTCCTCTGTTATCAACACATCCTCTGCAGCGGTCTCCTCCAGTGACGTTTCTTCTTCTACTGCGGTGGTTGTAGGTGGCTCGAGCGGGCCCTTTATGTCATCTGTGCCTGAACCAGAGGCCTCTACTTCCACGGGCGGTTCAGGAAGTGGGACGCCTCCGGGCAGCTCAGGGGTGGGAAGTTCAATTGGCTGTTCTTCAGGTGGGATTTCTGCAGCAGAAGTCTGCACAGTGTCCTCTCGCAACAGACCCTCTTCCTCAATGCCTGGAAAAACAAAGATGAGAAGAAACTCAACCTCATGTCGTCCTTTCATGGAAACTGGCTCCCTTTTTCTAAAAACCACAAGAAAAATATTTTGACTTAAGAACTGAAAACTATAGAAATGATCTGAAATGAATTTTAAAAGCAGGAAGAAAAGATAAACAAATGCAAAAACTGTGAAAACCAAGAAAGAAAGACGTAGCATCAGAGGTGGATCACGACTCACTGCCATCTTCAGGTGCCTCGGTGGTCAGGACAACTGCAGGAGCTACAGCTTCACTCTCCTCCAGAACAATAACATAATTTTCTTTTATGTCGGTTTCGGAGGGTTCAGGCAGGACGTCAGCATCACGGTCCTGATCCAGGATCAAGACCTGCATCACAAACAGCTTTTATTAGCCTTTATTTACCAGATGAATTACTGTGTTCTTTAGAAAAAGAAGAATATCCATTTTATTTGCCTGCATGTTACATAGAGTACACACAGGAACACGCAGGAATTTGACCCGTGTATGTGACCAATCCTTGAGCGCACACACACACATCTGGAGCAGCTGCAGCACCCAGGGAGCTTGCTAAAGGACACTTCAGCTAATGATGTTTTGCCTTGTCAGTGCAAGGAATCAGCAGCCCTTCATTTCTAAGCCGTTTTCCTCAACCTCTAGACCGCAGATGCCTCCACTTTGAGGACCTAATGTTGGTCTTTCACATGAATTCTCTCTGTTTAATCAGGTAATTGTTTTGGGGGCATAGTGCAGGCTGCATACTTTTAATGTCAACTAAATGAAATAAAAAAGGAAGTAAAATTCATTTAATATAGCAAAGTCATAAAAGGGCTTCACAACAATAACAACAAAAGAAACAAAGCGATATTAAAAAATAAACCAACAATCAACACAAACATTTAAAGACCATTGAAATATGAGCACTAGAAGGCTAATCTGAAAACATGTGCCTTAAGTTGCTTTTTGAAGGTGTCGACAGAAACCGCAAAACGTTAAAAAAAAAAAAAAATCAAGAAGAGTTTTCCACAGAGTCGCGATCACCTTTTGTCTATAAAAGGGTGCGTGGAACAGCCAGTAGGTCCTGGTCAGAAGACTTAAGTGACCTACTGGTGGTATTATGATGGAGCAGGTCAGTTACATACTATACTTATACACTAAATAAACACCAGCAGCTAACTCTAAAACGTTTCAAATCTAAACCAGGGCAGCAGAGTGCTTCTGTGGCACAGTAGCTCTCTGCTCTTGCCTGTAAATCACTCAATGATGAGAAATTTGCCCAACTCATATAATGAGTCAAATTAACTTAATCACTTAGCAAGCTGAGCTTTAAAGTGAAGCAGCAGACGCATTTAGTGCAACCCAAACTGTAATTATCATCAAAGAGCACACTCGACCACAAGGCAGCACAAATGAAGACGGGCTTAAGATGGTATTACTCGTCTGCAAGAACTCATATGTGCAGTCTCTCCTGTTGACACGCTGTGGCGTGGTGCCCCGCAGTCTTCGCCCCAGAATAGCAGTGGATTATTATAGCAAGAGCCAAACTAATCCTCAAAGCTGCACTTCATCCCTACTGGTGAGATCATCCCCTACCTGCACTGGTGTAGTCTGGATAACATCTCGAGCCAGTTACAAGTTACAGCAACATCAGTCATGCTACAACCATCAGCAAACTCAAACAAAGGTTTCACCAACATTGTGGAGCTCAAAGTTGCGGGACAGCCTGGAGAGAGAGAGACTGTTGTCATGACAGTTGTGAAGGTAACCTGTTACTCACCGTGGCTCCGTCTCCAGTGTTGAAAGACTCAGTAATCTCAGACACTGTGGAACCAGAGGAGAAACAAATTGTAATACAAACTGACACAAAAAAGGCAAATGTGCCAACTAGCCTAAATATTTCTGGCTGCCAGAGTCTCCAGAATCCTTTTAACTGTAACTGCTTCAACGCTGACTGCCTATGTTTTGACAGTGTTACCTTCAGGGGTAAATATCCACAAATCAGTGCAAAAATCTGGAGAGAATATCAGCCGCTGCGGGCCTATTACCGCATCACCACCGAAGCAGAAAAACAAAGTCAAGCTGTGTCTTAAAGTTCCCCAGCTACGCATGCCTGCCATATGAGAGTGTTTAGCCTTTATTTCAGACGTCACAGCCGATAACTAATGCGACCATCAGAGTGCAGCCATCTCCAGAAGAGCTCGCAAACACAGTAAACTAATGACACACATTCTTTAAAAACATGAGCACAGAGACATCTCACCGGAGGAGATGGTATAAACATTATCGCATCATTCAAGGGCCCCAGCAGCTAACCTACTTACTGACTGCCTAAATCTAAGTGGGATAGCTTTGTGTGACTGTGAATCATAGGAGAACTTCACCTACTTTACATGACAAAGGTGGTTTTACTCAAGTTATATGTCTTCGTGACAAGAAGATGCACGTCAATCGAAAAAGGCCAAGTGACGGCAATCGTGATGAAAGTCACTTGACGGACGTCATGGCACAAAATACAAAGGCCACGATGCCTTAAGTCTCGGGCCGCCATGTTGGGGTCGCAATCCTGGTCTGGGATAAGATGATGTCGATGTGTGTTTTTGTTATTTGACATTTTTCTTTTGTGTGTTTGCGTGTTGTTTTGTGCAAACCTTCATCAGTTTTCCAACTTTTTTTTTTTTTATTGTCCTAAAGCCATCGACTACTGTGTAGCTCACAGGTCTGAAAAGTGAAGCCAGTGCCTTAAAGTGCAATACCACCGAATGCCGCCAGGGGTTGGCTCTGAAAAGGCTTTGGCTCCATAGACTCCCATTCAACTTCTCTCATGAAATACAAAGTCAATTAATTATTTTCTAGCACATGGTTTTTGATAATGCATGAGGAAAAGATGTGACACTGACACGCCCCGCAGCGGACTGGCGGGTGTATTACACGCTTTGCCGTGATACCAGGTAGCAGCGTTAGCGCCAAGATTTGACGAGAAAAACAAACTGTTGCCTAATGTCAGACTATGATATAGGAGTGCAATGTTAAACTAGAGAAGTACTCTTTTAACCATAAGATCCACAGCGTGTAAGTCAAACTAAAGAATTAAAGTAAAGCCATTAAACCGAAAGGCTCAGATTTCAAATGTCCTTTTTGCGGAGTTTTCTTTCGTAGACCATTTAATGACAAGGATTTTACTGTAGCACAGAATAAATACACAGTTCCTGTAAGTGATGACTCTGTAATTTGTTCATTAAAAATTCCCCTCTGTTAGGCTGAAACTTCTTATAAAAATGTCTCTGTCATCTTTGACAGAAAGAACGGTCCAATAAGAAACAGATGAGACTATTAAAAACCCAGGAATGTTTGCCCAAGTAGTGTACCGTATGTTGTAATATCAATGCAGGCTCTACTGTGTCTCTACTTGATATGACACATGGAGGATTGCCCTGCACTGCATCCACCACTTCTGCCAAAACCTTCCCACTGACTTCACTGCCATGCAAATTAAATAAATAGCCATAATGGAGGCATGTGAGGCTTCTGTTACACTGCAGGGAATATCTTTAGGGAGACTGGCAGTAATGCAGCGGCCAGCGTCTTACCCATGTCCTGGTCGTCGTTATGAAGGGCTTCATTGAGAAAGTTTTTGACCTCGCTGATGGTGTAGACCACCGCGGGGGGCTCGTTGATCTCGCGATATGAGTTCTCCACCAGGTTGGACTGCAAGGTGAGGTAGTCCAGCTGTTCACTGCTCACTCCTGCTCCATCCACCACCACCACTGTGACCGCATAGTCCACCACCACAGCGTCCAGGCTGGGGACATAAATATGTTGTTATTACATGCAGTCGATACGCTTATCACAGTTAGGACTACGCAAAAACATGTCGACTTTTGAGGGAGCAGTATAAACAAAACTATCAATACACTGTGAGTGAATGAGTTTTGCTTGATGTGAACAAATGAAACACAATTAATTGTACTGTACATCAGTTTAATTATTTAGTAGGTTATTTAGTTAGAATTTACCAGACTGCCATGAACATGTTTCCATTAAGTAAACTGCAAAATATTATTTCCACATCTCTCATTAAGCAACCAAAGGGATCCTTCAGCCTGTTTTGTCCTCTGAACTTCCTGTTTCCAACGTCAAGAATTACTTTTCAGACTTATTTATATTATGGCATTGATTTTAGTCATATTCCCCAGCTCTCATTTCTCTCTTCAAAAGCCCTTAATCCCTGACACGATTCACAACAGGTCACAGCTCCTCTACAGCAATGAATGACTTGGGTGCCTTGCGGAAGGTCACCTATCTAATTAAGAGTCCGATGTAACTCCTTTTCATGACCCAAACTTGATAAAGAGATTTCCCAGTCAATAGATTAGTGTGCAAATGACAAATTAAATTCCTCTTGTACACATATTTATAGTAAGGAAATTTTAAAGAGAGGAAGAGAAAGAAAATCGCTGCAGACTTTAGCTTGACTGAACATCAACATCACTGTAGAGCGCTTACACATGACTGATGACTGCAGGGATTTGTTCCTACTTGGAACGCAGGCGTGCGACCGTATAGGGCAAAAACAGCCGAGTCAGCAGAATGATCAATATCATCATAATAAACATGGAAACCTCACAAGAGATTCCAAGGTCCCTGGAAAAAGCCATCTATCAGCCTTCATTTGACTGCTGGAAGCCCTCCACTCTGACCTAGTTTGTTGGGTTTCTGGCGGGCAGCTGAGCACGTGCCGGCCCACAGTCCGCCCCAGTAAGAAGGCGATCCAGTTTTTTCTCCCTCTTCAGTTTCACAAGCGGGAGGCAGACGAAGCAGGACTACAATGGTTGTATCTACCAACTACTTTGCAGATTAAGAATTTACATTCAAAACTGAATTTTTGTATAAAATATAATGACTTGTTGCCTTATAAAATCTGAATTGAATGGATAGGGACCCTTACAGAACAATCACATGACTTTCCCATGTTTTCCACATGTACGACACATGTTGCAACATGTTATAACATATGATAACACAGGAAAAAATACATGTTTCACATGTGAAGGCGTTTGTGCTCTTGATATTTCCCGTTTTCACATTTTATGTTTCACATTTGAGCACGTGTGTTTTTGCAAATGTAAAATTCATGTGGTTGTTCTGTAAAGTAAAATTCATGTGGTTGTTCTGTAAAGTAAAATTCATGTGGTTGTTCTGTAAGGTAAAATTCGTCCACTTTCTTTCTTTCCCGGTTACGCGAGAAGATATCGCCCTCAAATCTGTCCATTAAATATGAAGCATAGACACTGGAAACAGGGAGTAACAGCTTTTCTCTGTCCAAAGATAATAAAATCTACCTACGAGCACATCTAAAGCTCATTAATGAACACATTATTTCTTATGTGTTTAATCTGCAAAATAAACAGTGTAAAAAAGTTGCTGTTAAATGGTGAGTTACGTGCAGGACTATTTTCTTGGCTCCATGAAGACTCCAGGAATCTCATCCCAGTCAAAAAGGAGCGAGGCACCCCACAGCCCATAAAATGTCAAATTGTCATTTCTACTCTTCCATTTTGTTCAGATTACACAAACCAATTGCAACGTAAATGAGCTTTGGAGGTGCTGGTAGGCAGATTTAGTTACTATTGGACTGAGCCAAGCCAGACACTGTTTTAAGCCAAACGGCCGCTGGCTGCAGTGTTATACTGACCATGAAAACAAGAGATTGATATCAACCTTCTCAACAAAAGCTCCATCAGAAAGCAAAAATGTTCCAACTTGTCAAACTGATCTCACGAACAATTAGCTTGCAAGACATTTATTTTTACACTTTGGAAGTTTTCCACTTGCTACAGGCCAAATCCTATCACCTTCTCTCTGTCCTTCCCCCCCCCCCGTGTCTTTGTCAATTCTCGTCTTTGCTCATTGTGCCTGCCTCACACTGCACAGTTCCTTTTCACCCTCCTCCTCTCCATTCTTCCACTAGAGGCTAAATGGCGAGGCTGTAAAACCCCGATAATCGTCCCTGTGGAGAAGCACCTGCTCTCTTGGTGGGACACAACCTGATCCCACTTAACAGGTGAGTGCACGGTGCTAAGACTATTAACAAAGGCAACTAGCGACACATCCTAACACGTGCCCACACCCGCAGGTAAACAAAGAGTGAGATGGAGGTGAGGACTCGAGTGAGGTGGGTGAGGACACTTACATGGATCTAGTAAGGGACTGGGCTCTGGGTGCCTAAACACAGGACAGGATGAGGAGAATTATTCAAGATCAAAGTAAACCGCTGATGACTCACCCGTGGACTTCCTTCTGCGGTCTATACAAAACAAGGAGAAGCTGTTAAACCTCTGCTGAGAGATGAAATTGTGTTATAAATGAGCTGGTGTTGGCAATAAAGTGCGTCCAGTTGTTTCGTCCAACGCAATAACAGGAGAGAAACTGACCTGAACTCGATGACAGTCACACTCTTAAATCCAGGAAGCCCTTCCAGAGCATCCTCAATCTGCAAACACACACATAATCTGGCATCAGACTAAAGCCACAGCTAGTTCTGAGGAGGTTACAATTAACTTTGAAATAAATCTGATTTATTGCTCTAAAAGGATTAATATTGATCAAAGCAGCAGAAAGGTCTTTGGTGCTATGGCCCGGATCATTACTCTCAAGAGGCCGATTATTGCTCAGCAGTCAACTCGCGATTAACTGTTTTTATTGGTAGATAAGGCTTCACACAACACACATACTGTTCTAAAGACCGTTGACCCAGTTCATTTCATCTTTCAGAGAGAAAAGAGGGTGTAAAAGGGTCTCTGGGGCATTTTATCTGCTGACTTGTCCCCCTGTCCTTCCTTCTTTACCCTTGTTTACTCCTCTGTCCCTGTCCTCCTCTCCACCGCTGTTCCTCCTTAATCTCTTCAAGGCACGCAAGCCTGTTCGCATGCAGTATTTGTGTTCGTAAATAGTACTTTACAGGTATGTGCAATATCATATATGTCTAGGAAATACCCACAGGGACTAAAAGGCAACAGATATGCCGAATGTTATGTATGATGTTGTTATTTAACAGCTTAAGCTGACTGTCAGGGAAAAATGCCATTCGATATATTTACTGCATTTTCCGATTACCTGTAAAATACTGGAGTTGCTTCCAAAGGTGTACCTGAGGTAGCACACATGTGCAAAAGCTTATCTATTCCCAAGACGTGTTATGAAGCTGTATTTTCAGCACATAGTTATTTCACCATAATCAACTCTGTTCCATAAAATCTGTGTGTGTTTTGAACCCGTGCCTGACATTTTTGGGTTTGCTGCTGTTGAAGTGCCGGTTATTAAAACTACCAGTGCATCAATCACAGACCATAAAGGAGCTCATGTGGTGGGTTCAAGCCGGTGCCAAGACACAGTAGCGCTAAGGAGAGATGTGAAGACAGGAGACAGTGCCGGAGACCTATTGGTTGTTCTTAGGTCCAAACTGACTTCCCGGGCCGACCGGGCCTTCTCTGTTTAAAAACCTATTTATTTTCACTGGCTTTTCCACATTAGCCACTATTTAAGTTTTTATTTACTGCTCCTATATTGTTGTGCGCTTTGTGTTGGCTTCAACTTGCTTTTGATTTTAATTGTTTTTAATTGATCAAGACTATTCGACTGTTTGTGTTTGGTTTTGTGCAGCACTTTGATCAAATTTTGTTGTGTTTTGAATGTGCTATGTGAATAAATGTGAATTTTTGACAAACCTTTTTGGCAAGCTGTCTGCTGAGTGTTTGGTACTTATGACTGTTTGGATCGTCGAGGTCGTCGTCGTACACCTCCCCAGGCAGGAGGATGCTCAGCTCCACCACCTGCTCCAGCACAGCAGGGCTGTGAGGCTGCATGGTGATGTCATTGTTCAGCTGTGTCAGCAGAAACATATACAGTCAGTGTGCACATCAGTGAAAGATCAATCCAAATCTGTTAACACTGCGCTTGGACTCACTGAATCCTCCTCCAGCTCTGGCATAGCAGCTGCATTCTCATCCTCTTCTTCTTTGGCTGTGCATAAAAAATAAAAATAAAAAAGGGATTGTTGGTTTCTTTGAAGTGGACGCAAGGTTAAAAACCTGCAACATGTGCCGTGATCTCTGATGCCGTTATGGATTAGACTGTCATGACCCCTCCTCCCCCGCCCCCCGAGTCTTTTCTAAATTTTAGGCTGAACTGGCCTGAAGCCAACTTTGACCAAACACAAGTACTACAGAATACAAAACGACACGTGAGACAATGATCTGACATAAAAACAGCAATCGTACAGCACGTGATTTTTCTGCAGCTGTCAGTGTCGACATGCAGTGTGTGTTACTGACCGAGCTCAGGAGCTTCAAAAGACCTCGATGTATCTGGTATCGGAGTGCTGTGAAACAGCAAAGGATTATTTTAACAATGCTGATTTCCCATTGCACTACGAGTAGAGGTTAAACGATAATTTTGAAAATAAGGAGACCAAAGCCAATATTCTTTTTTCTGTTAATAAGTATTGTCTCAGTGAAGGCAGCATTAAACAGCCTTATTGTTGTGTGTAAATCATGACATTTACCGGAACCTGTGGAGGGTTTTTTTCTGTCTCACGGTATAAGGTTTCGTGTTTTACGGTGGAAAAAATACACTTTACTTGAAAACCATCATTGAGCTTTTATAAATACTATATAAACATGCAATACATGATTTATAATACCCTGTAATAGATTTGTATGCTAATATAATGACATTTAAAATCACTAATAGCAAAACCTTTTATCTGCTCAACTATGGTGTACTGATTTATGTTTACTGTTGCTCCATTTTGTGCTTTGATTGGTTTATGATTGGCGACGTCATGGATACGTTTTATCAGGCTGTGATTACTCTGCAACTACTTGTTGTTACAGGATAAATTGATTGTTGGTTTTGGCCTTTTCACTAAATTTGTTAAAAACAATAAAAGACAAAATAATGCGATTAATATTATCCTTTAAATGACAGCAGAGCTTGGATGGTCTAAAACACAGAAACGAAGCGGGACACAGGAAAACATAACAAATAAAACGTGAGAGATCTGAAGTGATGTTTTGGACTGCTGATGAGTGGGATTATGAACAGGTAAGGTTGAGGAGCCTCGGAAACTTTACCTGCACAAATTCTGCCAGGACCTGGGGGGCTCACTGCAGATAGTGGAAGAAGGACACGTTTACAAAACCAGGCGTAATGATAAGACGATAAATGAATCATTTGAATAAGACACTGGGGAAAAACAGGTGTGGAGTTTCTTTTACCTTTTCCAACCAGGCTGAAATATTCTCTGGAAATGGAAAACAATGTTATGAGTATTGTGCTGTTCAGATATCCACTTTTATGAAATGGTTAGTCAGCAACTGACCTTTTTAACCACAGCCAGATGCTCCTCTGATTGGCTAAAGTAAATGCCAACATCCAGTGCAGTAACTGAGCCCTCTTGGCATTGGCTCATCCAGCTTTGGTATTCTTTTTGCTCTGGGAGACGGTCCCAGAAGATCTTGAAAGCCTCCCATATGGTCTCCTGGCACACTGTCAGAAAAGGGAAGGACACACTTCACTTAAAAACGAAACCTGCTAAACTTGCTGCTTTCATAATAATGCTTCAGAAGTATTTTTCTTGGGGCAAGTTCTGTTTATTGGAGGTTCCCGGCAACTGCCAAAAACAAATCGTGATTCACCTTTTGACAGTTACGTTCCACACTACCTGTAGATATCAGGAAGCAACCTCTGTAAATACTTTTAGAAAGTTCAAAACATATCTCTTTACTTTAGCCTTTAACTAGCTACGCCTACAGCTCTCTTGCACTTGCCTTCACTATGCACTACGGCACCTCTAAAATGCCTTTTTCTTTTATCTCCTCTATTTTATTAATGTCTTATCTTATGTTCAGTTGTATCTGTTCTCATGCAGATTATTTCTTTTCTATTTTTTTTTAATTACATTTTAACATGTTTTCAACCTATTTTTATTTTCCTTTATATCTGCTTCATGTCATTTTCTTGCTGTAAAGCACGTTGAGCTGCATTTCTTGTATGAAAAGTTCTAAACAAATAAAGTTTTTTTATTGTTATTATTATTAAAGCTCTATGAGAACTACAGACCATATTAAACTTATGTGTGTCTTTTAGGCCATAAACTAGAATTCACTACACTTGCTCATTTGCAGGGATATAAAATCAACTTTGACTAATTCAAACAATCTCAGACCAAGATCTTTTCCAGCTAGACGTTCTGAAGCTCAAACCTGCCTCCACTGCCGTGTTGACACCCTGACATAACTGCTTTTGATGACTCAGCCGACTGGGCACCGATCCAAAGATAGTTCACGCACCAATCGTCTTTACTAATAAACACCGTCTGAGAGGCCCAAGACACCAGTGGTCACCTCCAAATCCAAATCGAGCTTCCATAACATTCCTCAACCTTTTAGAGACACAGAGCGTCTCTCTGTACCAACGAACCCGTGTTTGACAGGTCATGAGTTGACTGACTCAAACCTTGATCTCCCTCACACATATCACAGAGATGTTCTGAAGCAAACAAAAATCAAATGTCTGTTGAATATCTGAAACACAGAAGTGACTTGAAGTGTCAACTGAGCCAAATCAAAAAAAAGAAAACAATTTTCATAACTGTACTCAAGTAAAATGATCACAAACAAAAAGCACATAAAAGCATTAAAAGTTAAAGTATAGTAAAATAAAAAGTGACATAAATCTCTGAAATGTATTGAAATTAAAACTATGGCCAAAACTAAATATAATGTGAGTAGAAGTATCTAAAAACAACAACACCAACAAAACCAACAATAACAATGTAAAAATCCATCAACATTACACAGAGATCAATACTTCTCTCCGTTTGGACCTACCTCTGAGATGAAAGTAGCTCAGATGGTTTGCAGCAACCTGCTCAGCAGTGTCCTGTGCACACAGTTTGATTCCACTTGGGAAAAGGATTTCCCTTTTCTGTCGAGAGACAACTGCATAGCCTTGATGAGATGCCCTCACTTCAGACACACGAGTGATGGATGGAAACACCTCAGAGTAAGGCAGAGCGAGGTACCCCATAGAGGAACCTTCGAGAGCTGCATCTGGGGCACCGCAACAACAACAATCAGTATACGAGACTTGGCCTTTGCTTGTGCTTTAGGTAAGTAAAGAGCAGGACTGTAAGATAACTATTGGTACATACCTGTCCTTATGTCCAAAAAGATGGCCACTAAACTAATAACAACAGAGTGGAAAACACATTTCCAAGATATAATGCTCATGTTAAATCCGTGATCAGGTTTTAAATCCTCGGACTCATTAAAGGATCAAGTAGATATGTATTTCCTCTCAAGTCGTGTAGCAGCAACTTCTTACAAGTTTGCATATTCAGAATTCTCCAGAAGCAAAAAAAAAAAAAATAACAGAACCCTAATCAGAAACCATTCAACGACACAATCTCAAACTGGTTTTCAGCTTCCTCCTCTGTGGCTGAAGAGAGGTGTGTCCCATGGTGCTGGAAGAAAAGCTCCTGGCTCAGGTATATAAGCAGATGGCCCTTAGTGAGAGGAGGATTTTTTTAATGCTCTCTAATCCTGTTTACTCTAAGCCTTTTAGACAAGCTCCCCCAGAAGTTACTGGAGCAGCAATGGGAAGGGAGGGAACCTGCTGTGGAGGAAATGTGGACAGAGAGGAAGTAGCAAAGGCAATCAACGGCAAGCAGACGAATGCATAACTTAAAACTCTTGTCAGTCAGTTCAACTGGCATCCACTGACGCAGGCCCATCCAAAGTCCAAAAATATCCCCAATCAAAAAGCCACGAGATTATGTAACACGGGAAAGGCCTGATCGAACGTTTTAAGAAGTTCATTGACAAACAATTGATCCTGTAAAAGAAATCCATCAAACATCCTCGACCATCCACCCACACAGACACACAGAGATCGACTGAAATCCTCTCTGTGTACTGAACGTAGTGCCAGCAGGGTGAATCATGGGCTTTGGAGTCGACCTCTAACCCCAAACGCTTCCAATGGTGTTGATCCTGTTTTTAAAAGAGGAAGTCTGTCTCTTCTTATCTTTAAGTCGATGGATAATACAGCATTGTATTTGAAAACAAAGAAAAAGAGACGCGAGTGATGAGGGCTTACGTTTTCTAAGATGTAGTGTCACCCAAGACGACTTAAGAGTCAGCAAAACCTGCAGCGGCTCCGTGACAATGTACTTAACGGGAATGCTCATTTCAGCACGCTAACAAGCCCACCGAGAATGCTGCAATGGTGATGTTTACCATGTTCGATTGGGACTGCCGCATTTATTTTATCATAACAAACACAGTGAAATCTTTAGAGATGATGGTGGAAGGTGTTAAAGTTAGAAACAACTTTCATCCTCTGGGGAACAGGAGTGTCTTTACATTCAACCCTTTCAATTATTGTTTGAGGTATCTCACTGTCGGGAATCACAAGAAGACAGCAGGATTAATCGCTTGGGATCTAGAGATGCTTTCATAAAATGTAGCAGAATTTGATATTTATTTCAGACAGGACCACAGCGGTGGACCAAGAGACCGACACCAACAAAAAGACTGCTCTTTGCTGACACAACTGACTTTTAAAACCAGAGAAAATACAGTTCCAAACAGATTTCAAGTATTTTGCTCCAGAGTAACAATTCATAAATGAAACTCTGATTGGCTGAACAGCTTTGTTTGTGGTCCAGGCGTCAAGCCAAATACCTGAAGTATGTTTAACTCTGCGAGTGCTTGATCTGATAACCTGAAACCATCTAGCCAAGCAGGCGGCCACGCCACTGGCTTTAGTCTGACTGTTCACTTTATGTATGTGTGGCTTCCTGAATGAGCGGGATCACTGAAGCCACGGTCCTCCGCCTCTAAAATCATGATGTGCAATACAATGTGCAGACATAGGGGAGTGTTTGATGAACCTATAGGAGCATAGACGGTGCAAACTGCTGTACATGGTAGCAGGAGGATTACCAAGTGACTGTGTTGGGATCTGACTGACAGTAAATACACCTAAGGTGACCTCTGTACAGATAATACAAAGCACTGCAATAAAAGGCTTTTTTTTTTTAAATTACATTTTTGACCTTAGAAACAAATAAATTATGAAGAGTTAAAAAAAATAATAATAATTTAAGGGATAGGAGAAAACTTCAAAATGGGTAAAAAAAAAAAAAAAGAAGAAAAGAATCAATTAACTGAATGCTAGTAAATGGTTGGCACTCATACAGCGCTTTATCACCTTAGAAGTCTCAAAGCGCCTTACTCTGTTTCCGATTCACCCACTTACACACATTAACACCCCACTGGTGGCACCGCTGCCCTGCAAGGTGCTCGCCCGCCATCAGGAGCGGCCTGGGGTTCAGAGTCTTACCCAAAGACACTTTGACATGCTGACAGGAGGAACTGGGGATAAAACCGTCAACCTTACAATTAGCGGGCAACCCGCCCGAACATCCGAACTACAGCTGCCGCAACTTGTAACGAACACCATGAAGGACAAAACGTCAAGAGTCAAAACCCCAACGTGTCTCCAGTTGTCCCGACTGGACTTATTCACTGCAACTATCTAGTTTCAAATGGAAAACCAGATAAAACAACAACAACAAAAACAATGTAATTTGTTCTACAAGTTTTAATACTTAATACATTGAAACCAAATGTATTTTTGGAATCAGCTCCTGTACATTCATCCAGCACAATGTCTGAAAAAGCATCGTGTTGAGAACGTCATAAAGGTGTTAATAGTGACATAAACATCTGGACAAAAACAGGGAAACTACAAGAGTATCAAGATTGATGTCTGTTGAAACGAATTTAGGCAACAACAGTAAAGTAGTATGTGTCTTGTAGGTCGGGATGGGTCTTAAGCGTGTCTTCATTTTAGAGCATAATGTAATACATGCCAGTGTTTATGCAGCCATAAACTTTTTGCAGGTTGTATTAAAATTAAACAAATTCCTAAAAGATTCTTATTTCTTCTACGGTGTTCATAAAATAAATGATTTGTCGACACTAAAATAAAGTACTTTGAGACATCACCCAACAGGCCCTGATGGTTTTAGATAGTGTGATCCATCCATTCCCCCACGTTTTGTACCAAAACGCTTAAATCTATTGTGTAGATGCTGAAGCTGTTAGTTTATATGACGGCAACCACTAACTTTCAGAAGGACAGCTGTCAAATTAGGACAAACAGACGACGATGCTTCAGTTTCGAGAAAAGTTGAGTAATATGTTATCTGCAGAGTGACAGAGTGTACAGTAGGTTGCATTGATGGATTTGGTTAAAATCTGCCAATTTATGCAGGTAAAGTTGTCATCAGCTAACACTGCAGTGTCCCAGTAGTATTTTGCAGTCTGATGAACTGCAATCCAGAAAGTCAGAGATACACAGTTGTTTTGCTGCTTAAAGGAGGCGACTAAATCCCATGTGTCCTGTCTGTAACCAAGAGGCTAATAGGATAACTGAGTGAGGCACATTCCTGAGGCTTCAGTGGCATTTTACAAAGATAGTCAGTAAGAAAAGTAAACTGCCATGTAGTGGATACTGGTGCCTGCATTTTTATTCCTATTTTTTATTGTCTTCAGTAAATCTCATCTAGTAAAAGTGTACTGATGCCAAAGAAGGTGAAATCAGAACTATTTTAATTAAAAAAAAAAAAAATGTTTTAAAAAACATGACTTGGAAGTGAACTGGACTTTTAGTCATACATCACATGAAATGTAAACAAAATGTCAGCAACTAAATGCAACTAAAACTGTTGAAACTGTTTCCTGTACAAACTAAGCTTTACCACTTATTAAACTCTCACAAGTAAAACATTCCTCTTGTGATTCTAAATAGAAAATTAAATACAAATATTTACTTTAATAAAATATCTATCAACATAAAAACAATCAGTAAAAAGTCCTGCGGTGTTCAAACATTTGCGTGTTTAGATATATTTCAGATCCTGGTTAGATGGACACACACTTATTCTAACTGAGCCGATACCTTCATGTTCTCTAGCAGGACCCACTGATAGTTAAAGGTTTACGTGTTTGGTTCAAGTTAAAAATGCATAAAATAACAACAGGATCTAACTAAAAGGGAAATATCTTCAGTTCATACTGAAATGTCCCTCGCTCAGTATGAGCAGTGATTTAATAATAATGGCTACGGGAATGCAGAGGCCTCAACGGCTGAGCTGCTTCATACGTCTGTTATCCAGGTTCTGATGACGGTAAAGGTTAAGAATCAGATCTCTGATGTCGTCTCGTTTCCGCCGAACCTGTTGCCGCGGGAACCATCGATCTAGTTGTAGAGGGAGGTCAAAGTGCACCACAGGGTCCTGCAAGCAGAAGCACAATCAATTACCCTCCAAATGTGCATGCCTTAAGTTTTATGCCAAATTAAGTGGCCATATTTTAAAATATGTCAGACTGCGGTGGCCTTAAAAAATTAAAAAAAACAGACAACAATAAGATCTTTACCTTCAAAAAACACTCGACATATTGGAGCAGGTAGAGGCCGCAGTCGCTGGTGTTGTCTTGAAGGGGAACTTTGCAGTGCGAGCTCGTCATCTGATCGGGACCAAAGTCTCGTGATGAACCACGCCGGACCTCCCACTCTGACTGCAAGTACCTGAGAGACAAACACAGGTCGTCTAAAAACACATCAACACACATGCAGCTACAGACAGACGGATTCGACGTGTCATACTCACTCCCGCAAGAGTTTGAATACTCGTTCATGAAGAGAAAGTTTGAGGGAATCCATAATGAGAATACACGGCCTGCAGTGAGGAGACACATCTGTGAGTCAGTGTTTAAGTCCACACGTTCAGTTTAATAAATACAAATGCAAGTCGACTACACTGACAGACCAGAGCTTAAGTGGGCTTTTTGTTTAACATCAGCTGCAGTTTCCTCCCAAATAAAATAAAGTGTGCGCACAAGTAGTCATCTGAATCACGGAGCACATTCTGATGTCAGGCGTTGTGTGCGGTTGTACCAAGTATGAGTTTGTGGTATCTGTGAATGTACTGTTGCTCTGTGGATACACTCACGCATGCAGTACAACCAATAATTCAATACAATCTGCATGAAACAAATATAAGTCAAAGGGCAGTTTACATCCATATCTATCAAAACTCGGAATATATATATGTATGTAGTGAAGACTTTAAAAGAATTCAATAAAAAACTATTCTATTTTTTTTTTTTTTTTTTTTTTTAGGCAAAATGGAAGCTGCCACTGAATTGACGTTTAGGCTAACTCAAAATTAAATAAAGTCGTTGCCATGACAGCAGACAATGCTTCAAATACACACGTTACTGCAGGGACGCTACAGATTCTAAAACGTGCTTGCTTCACACGTTTTTAAACCCGAAAGCACAGAAGATCTGTACAATTAGCAGTTTCAAGGTTAAACCCCTTCAGTATCTGACCATGTGTGAAATATGGTCACCATCTCCCCTCAGTTTCTGAGTTATGGTGTTGAATAAAAGCCAGACCAGTTTTTTTTAAGAACATTTTGATGTCACCGTGAAATTGACCTTTGACCCATTGAATAGAAAATGTCATCATCTCGTCGTTTTGGTCCATTAGATATTTATGCCAAATTCTGTCATAATTAAAGGAATGAATTCTGCTGGTGCAACAACTATACAGAACGATCAAATCAAATCATGGATTCAATAACAAAAATATAAACATATTATCTTGACTTTTTCATGGAAAAAAAAACCCCACAATCATTCTCATTTGTCATGAAGTCAGCGTAGCAGCAGCAGAGCAAACCTCACCTCTTGCAAACTGTCTTTTTCTGGCACGTCAGCTCGGTGCAGTTCTACAAAGACAAAATGAGACTGAGCACATTTGGAAAAACGAATGAAGACAAAATTGCAGGCAGTAAAGATAATATTGTTTTCCCTAGTGAGCACAACAGAATCATTTCTTACCACTGGACCAGGTGGTGGCTCTTTGGTGGGTTCTTCTTTAGCATTTCCTAAAATACATGAAAGCAGCCAAATTACCTTCAGCTTCATTCACAACTTAAATCAAAGCTTAAAATATGCACAAAAGGTAGAAGAAAGGGGGACACACCTGTCTCTGTGTCCACATTGTCACTGCGCTGTAACGTAGGTGGTGTCTCTGCATTATCATTCGAGCTTTTACATCTTTGGGGCACGTCTTGACCCCGAGTTTCGCCTGCCCCACCGGGGTTCTTTCCCTTCTGTACGTTCGGACCGGTCCAGTCCTCCATTTTAGGCTCATCCAGCCCAGGAAAACATATGACGACTAAATACCAATGAGCTCTAATCAGAGAACAGAAATGTGACGTGTTAAACAGCATACCAAAAATACCCTGGACAACAATACACCTCTTCATGTATTTAACTCACTCTTGATTGACAGGCACAAACAGGAAGTCCTTCTTGAAGATGTCCACATGCCGTGTCCATGTCTTCACGCGTTGGTGCCGTCTCTGCCTCTGACAGCTGCACACGATAATACAAACAGGATGCTTCAACACACTCTGGAGTCACGCTGGGAAGTTTGAAAGTTGTATAGCAATTTATTTATTTTTTTCTAGTACATCTGGACTTCAACGTGACATCTTAAGGGACTCCGACTTGGACTTTCCTGAGTTTAACACACCTCGTAATTTAAATAACCGAACTTTGTATGCGATACTTACGATTCACTGTTGTTGCCTTCCCTGGCGTTGTCCCTGCGTGTCAGCTGCTTGTAGAAGAAGCTGCTGAAGATGTGGGAGCGCTCGGCCACAGCAGCGGAGGCGTTCTGGAGGACGTACCTGGTTCAAAAACACAACAACACAATTTATTTAAACGTCTCTCTCTCGCTCTCGCTCTCTCTCTCTCTCCTAAACTCATGAGGAAATTTCATCATCAGCTTGATGCCTTTTGTTTAAAAATGTGTCACGTACTTGAGGTAAAAATCAATGATCACATCATTGAGGAACTGCCCGTTGTCGAGACACTGCAGGTCCTCCATTGTAACAGTAATTCCTCCTTTCAAGGGCGGAGGAGGAAACTGGATCAACCTAATGAGAGGAGGAGGAGGAGGAGGAGAGAAGAATGGGCTGTTAGTAGACAGTAGATGACAGACTGTAGATTGTAGAGTATAAAAGTTCAAATGCATTTTTTTGGGGATGCACTGATCCAATATGTCAAATCAATACTGGAGGAAATTATAACCTTATTAATACATAAAACAATGTCTTTGTTAAGGTCAATATAAAAGTCAGTGCTTTATGTTTCAGGGTACTTAATCAGACAGTATTCCCTTCAATTAAAAAGATCCCTATGACGAAAAGAGCACTTTGGTATCAGATTGCTTTTCTGTATGAGCAAATCTCAAATTTCAGAACTGAGAAATTAATCTCAAATATTTTTATTGCTAACAGAGAACTGCAGCGGCTGTGAAGATCCGCATTTGAAAGCCAGACGCCGACCCCTGTGGCACCAGGCAGCATGAGAAGCTGGATATATATGATAACTGGAGGTTACTTGCCTGCGGGGCAGACCCTGATGTTTATATTTAGTCCACTTGGAGTTGGGTTTACACAGCAAAGCAGAGTAGGATCCTTTGGTTCTATAATGGCACAGTGTGTATACAGCAGCCGGTTCCTCCTTCTTCTTCTGTGGGAGGGAACGTATATCATTGATGAGGGGTTCTTACCTCGGAGGTAAAGACCTCCAGTAACGAGCAAAAAATAAATCTGAGGGGTTGAGATGATTATAGAAAAGAATAAATTAATTCTTTTACCAACAGTGTTGCTTTTTTCATGTTTTACTAAGTTTTATTTTTGTTTGTTAGAATTAGAACAATTTTCTATTTTTTTTTCACTCAAATACAATAATGGAAATGATTCTGACTGAACCTCTGACAATCAGTAGACACACTGAGGAGGTGGACTCTCTGAGTAGCTTCACTTCGAATGGGAACCACGTACCTCAGAGGGCGGCTCCACTTCTTTTTCTTTCTGCTCTTCCTTTGGCGTGAGCTCCACTTTCGTGTCTTTCTGCGACACCGACCCCGCCTCCGACCCCGCCTCCGACCCCGCCTCTGACCCCGCCTCCGCCTCAGACTCCTGCGCCGACTCCAACTCCGGTGCTGCCTCAGATTCCGGCTCCGACTCCACCTCAGACTCCGGCTCCGCCTCCAACTCCGCCTCAGATTCCGGCGCCGACTCTACCGCTGACTCTGCCTCCGCCTCCGATGCCAACGCCGCCTCTGACACCAATACCGCCTCCGACGCCTCTGCCTCCGACGCCTCCGCCTCCGACGACTCCGATGACTCCGACGACTCCGCCTCCGGCACAGGCTCCGGCTCCGACAGCTCTTCCTGTAAGTCCATCTCCACCTGGACGGTTGCTGTGGGGTTTTTATCTCCATCACAGTCCTCCTCGGGTGTGTTCAGTTCAGGGTCGTCGATCGTCACGCCCAGTATGGAGAGCAGGTGAGAGTCCAGTCCACTTTTTCTAATCAGCTCTATGCTCTCGTCCAGGGAAAGAACGTGAGTATGGTCCAAGATACTGGCTGTGTCGACATCATGGGTCGTCAACATGATTTGTTCATGTGTTAGACTGCTGAGACAGTCAATGTCCAGGAAAGAGCGCAACAATGCGCCCTCCATTCCCTCCAGGGGATCTCTCAGAGTCAGCAGGATGAAGGGGCTGGCCTCCCCTATCAGAATAAAATGCATAACAATATGAAAAATACTGAAAATCAGGTCAGAAATACATAACAAAAAATAAATTCCAACTGCAAACAGCTGCCAACAGTTTAGAGGAAATCTAGTCCGCATCACATTTGTCTGCTCAGACCAGATTGGGAATTTGTGTTTCTGCATCTGTATCCAGAAAATCTTCCAGTCGTCTCACCGGCGTTTATGGCTCCATCTTGTTCGACACACAGCTGGCAGAGTTCCTTATGTATAGACGCTGCAGCAGAATCAGACACACAAAGCAGCAGGGCCGCCGTAGGAGGAGGATCCCTGTCACCCTTAAAGTGAACCTCCCGTTCCTCCAGTTCCTGCTGCTCCCAAACGCTGTACCTCCTCAGCTCTTTGCGCTCGAAGGTCAACACCACATTCAACTGCTCGCTAGTGTCTGAGGACAAGAGGAGGTCAGGTTACAGATTCGTCTAGAAGTGTTTTCTCCTGGTGCAGAAGTAAATCATTCGGGAGTAAAAGCAATCAGTCAATTTCTTTCACCAAAAACAGTCTTTCATATCTGCAGCATTTAAACGAATCTTATGCTTCACTGTTGATGCGTTATACTGCGTTAGTGACGCTGGATTGGGTTTCACCTGCTGGTTGCATTGCTCACTTCGTGTTACGCCCATCCTAAAGTCTTATTCATGATTCATTATTCATATTGTATTTGTAAAATGTATCTTCGGTTTTAGTTTCCCTTTCGCAAATATATATACATATTTACACATACACAAAGCTGAGATCAGACCTCCTCAGTTCCCAGAAGGGGATATTCTCTGGCTCAGCGGTGACAGTGCACAAGGGTCTTCAGGGTCTAATCCAAGAGGTCAAACAAACTTAACTAACTGAAATAGACCTCTAAACTGGGAGACGATGATGTGCAGACAGCTCGACTAAAACGAGATGAGATGAGATCCTTTCGTGTCAAAGTTATGAAGACCCAGACCAAAGGTCACAGGCAGGTCTTAGAGCTTTACCTCACTGCAAACACTGATCAATCAGGCTGATCAAGAAATATTATCTTCAGGATTATTAAAAAAAAAAAAAAAAAAAAAAACTAGAGTCAGAAGGGAGATTGCTGGGAAACCTAGTCAGATACTCAAATGTAGTATTGATGAAAAAAAATATTCACATTGTTACCTTTCAATGGGATGATGACATTTTGCTCTACAATCTGTGAAGGTAGAGAAAAATAGATTCAACTTTATACACTCGAATTCTGATATGAACACTAAGTGGAATATGCTGGTGTTTGTGTTTTGTTCAGGTTACCATGATGCCTCCATTTGCTTTCCCCTCGACACTTCCACAGTGGAAGGTGAAGAAGGGCACCCCCATGTAAGCGTAGTCCAGACTAGGGATGGGTGGCGCTGGCAGAGGACGAGGAACTTCTGCAACGGCTGCTTGCAACACCTGCAACACAAACATACGCACGTATAGTGTGTGGAAAATAGTGCAAAGAGGGTGGTGTGGTGGCAAAATAAGGCAGACACAGTAATACGCACAAACATCTCAATAATCTCCAATTTTCTTTTTATGTAAATATTTTAAAGCCATTGTGTGCAAGCTTAAAAATAATTTGGCAACATCTAGTGGTGGTAACAAGAATGACAGCATGGAGAGTGTGGATGACAGCAATAATTTGTAAAGGTAAAATAACTGGTGGAAATCAATCAGTATTAACCTTTGAATGTGAAGAGAGTGATGCTGCTTTATTATTAATCAGATATAATTTAGTAACGTCTTCACCTGCACATTATTCTCGTAAACCTTTTTTTATATTCTAGATGAAGCAAAACTAGAATTTCTTTTAATAAACCAAAAAAAATTAATGAAGAGCCTACAACTTTTTGCAGTTACAGTGCGCATCACATAGTAACCACTAGATGGCGCCAAAATGTGACTGGACCTCTACATCAGGTTACATATGATGAAAACAGATGGTTCAATTTTAGCGTCTGCTATTCGGACATGAAAGTCAGCACTATCAGAGGAATCTGACCAGACTGAAACTGCCTGAAAGGGCTGGTAGCTCCTCCACAGAAGACGTCTTGACACTTATTGGACAATGATAGTGATTGGCAGGACAAACTGACTCGAACAGTCACAAGAAAAATCCCTCCCTTTGAAACGACCCATCTCTGCAAGTGAGCCATCGATGCAACGAGTTTGCTCATTATTTAGTGACGTATATGTTCACAACATGAATTCGGCTATTTAAGCTCCAGATATACCTTTTAATTTATTGCCACATCCCCTTTCTGCTATTGGCAAGTGTTACAATATATTACAGTGTGTAATATGTATACACAAATGTTTAATTCAATTGGCAGGCGGTGAGCATGGCACCCCAGGGTGAAGTAAAACCTCAGCTCCCCGCATAATGTCTCTAAACACTCCGGCTGTGGGCATGAGTTTAGAGGCCTGTGGTAAATGGTCTGCACTTATACAGAACTTTATCACCTTAGCGGTCTCAAAGCGCTTTACACTGTTTCCCATTCACACACGTAGTTTTCTGTGGGTAAAATAAAAAAGTGAAAGAACTGTATAAGGGGATCGGAAACATTGATGACATCAGTTAAGAAATGTGTTCATGATGTACCGCATGGATCAAATAAGACACGAGGGCACATTGTACCAACCTGCAGGTCCTGTATGTCGGGAGCTTGCTGCTGTTTGGCCACACCTTCCTGAGAGGACTGTCCTTTTATTACCGCGTCTCCCAGAGTGACCAGTGTACAGAGCACTTGGCTGCAGCGCTGAGAAACTCCACCCTCCTCATCATCACTGGACAGCACGACTGAAATACAAGCATGAGGAAAAGCCTTAGGAAAAAGTTACGCAAACTCTCAAGCCGATTATCGGTGGAGCTCGAACAATCAGACATTTCAGGCCAATTATAAAATCAACAGAGTTAAAAAAAAAAAAAAAAAAAAAAAGAGAGCATTAAAAGAATCTGTTCAAACAATATTGACTAACAGCAAAAACATAAAGAACCAAGAAAAGCACTGATTTGGAGAACAGCTGAAATCGGACAAATTAACTCTTAAATGCTCAGAGATAAATCTGTGATTGGCAATTTATCAGGAAGGCTTGAATTAGTTAGTCGATACAAGTTTGTTAAGCAAATATAGCTGTAAACGTGCAAGTTGCTATTTTTCTTTTCATGGATTAATGTTTTTATATGATAGAGATCACTGTGGGAGAGAGTAGGCATGTCGCAGTAACCCAAACAGTGGGGGTGACGTTTTCTGTTAAAGCCTAAAAACAGGTAAATACTAATCAAAGACTAAACAGCAATCTTTCAAAACGACAAAGCATGAAAGTTCAATCCTACCTTGGAGATTGTAGAGCCCCCCCAAAAAATATCTCAAATCAGAGTAAACTTAAGAATTTGTGAGTTTTTCTTTCATCTGAATCTCGTGATCTTCAACAACAGATGGAGACTGCTCAGATTTCATTACATCATCTAAGTTTAGCACTTTCGTCATGTTGTACCATGTAACTGTTTCATGAGCAGCTTTAATCAAAACAACACACTCGTTAATGTGTTTCTATGACAATTGCAAAGTAAAGAAATTAAGTTTTGTGTAAATATTTAGTTCTTTTTTTTTCTTCTTTTTTTTTACTACAACCTTTTCTTATGTTGTGTTCCATTAGTCTTTTGGTTTGGCAGCTTGTGTGGCTTATTAGCTGCTGTTGTGCTTCTAATGTTCAGCCGCTCCACATGTCTTTTGTAGGACGACCACTGTCTGCTTTAAAGGTCATTACATCTCCATTATACACCATCAAATAAGGTCATATACTATATGTTTGTATGCAGCTGCTTATCATCTCTGGAGTCCTAATACATTAAGCACACACACACACACACACACACACACACACACACACACACACACACACACACACACACACACACACACACACACACACACACACACACACACACACACACACACACACACACACACACAGCAGAATAATTGGCCAGCACATTGTTTCCTCAGTGACAGAAACAAACAGACATGGTGAACTCACTGGGCTCAGCCGGGCTGGTTATAGTCGTGTTATCCTGGCTGGACGATAAACTTAGTCTGGGGCTGTCCATAAAGTCTCCAACTTCCAGATTGGGGGTGATGACTGGGACCAGAACATCGGTCATATCTCCTCCCACTGTGAATTGTACAATGCTGCGCTCCAGGCTCTCCACATCTCCATCTTCTTCATTATCCTCCTGACAAATACTCGCAGGGCTCAGTTCTCCATCACTTCCGTCTTCCCCGGTGAGGCGAAGCACTCTCTCGCAGTGGCGTTTGGGGCTTCCCGTCCCATTACACTGAGACACAGAAACCTTTCTTTTCCTCTTCTGTTGAGACAGCGCAGATTACAATGCATCATTTTTGGTGTTTATTCAACAAACATCTCAGATGGATAAAACAACAACTACAGAGCCAAGTTCAAATACAATATGAGAGGATTATCTTTAAAAGCCTTTTTCCACACAGAAACCTTCTTTGGCTAGCAGGCTAGCTGTTTTCCTGCTTCCCTTCTCATGTAACTCTTGGCCACAAAAAAAAAAAAAAAATCCTTTCAAAGATTTTGTTTGGTATTTCTATTTCTGCCTTTAAATGACAGCGGATGGTGAAGAGGCAACAAGGATCGAGAGGGGCATGACATACAACAAAGGTCCCTTACTTAAAAATTATTGCTTAAAAATATATTTTGCTGCCTTTAATATGTCTGATAAAGGCCAAGAATAGAATGACAACATCTGAATGCATGGGAAAAAATTAGATTTTCATAATATAAGTGGGCTGAAAGCCAAAATTGCAACGTCCCGGTAAGATAAACATGGAAAGAGCCAGAAGTGAAGTGTTGCCACCAAGTTCACATCATAAGGTGCACACCTGTGCTTTTTTTTTTTTTTAAATGCCTTCTACAGGAATGGGTTTGGTTTAATGAAAGGAAATTATCCTTGGTAACATTTAGAGTTTTTAAACCTGTGGCTTTGTGCGATACCCACCAAACTGTGTTGTACGTCTTTTTCTGGATCTGTCCACGTGTCCTTGATGCTCGGTGGAGAGAACTCATCACAGCTTTCTGTATCCTCGCTGGGCTCCCAGCTCACTGACAACCCACAATCTGTTTGAGACAGACACACACTGATCAGACTGATGCTAAATTAAATGCATACAGTATCGACAAACTACAGACGGACTTTCCTGTCTTCAAAGTGTATGATAAATGGAAAAACATACAGCTGACCTGTGAACTCAGATGTGCACATCGGCGTATCGCAGAGTAAAGTCTGTCTTGTGAAAATTCAAATTGCATCACGGGTTTATTTACTCTAGAAATAAGGCGTGTGAATAAACCTCTCCTCTTGAAAAAAAAGCTCGACATTAAAGGACACCTGATAAAAACTTCTCGGCAAAGTCAAGGGAGAGTGGGAAAATAGGAAGGGTGATGCTTTCCAAAGGAAAAGATAAATGATTCATGATTCCAGGTAAAAAAAAAAAATCTAAAAAAATCAGTCATATTCACAATATTTCCATGAGCTTGCAATTTTGACAAATTCACACAATTCTTCAGCAAAAAAGATTCTTCAAAGAAGCACAAAGTAAGCCTTTCCAAACAAAAATCACCTTATCAATAAAAATAACTCCTTTATTTATTTATTATTTCACTTTATTAATCCCCGAGGGGAAATTTCTTCACTACAGGAGGGGGGCTCTCAGGGGGGAGCTGCTGCAACAGGCTGCCACTAGCGCGGCGCCAGGTAACCTGACGTGCATGTTTTTGGGTGATGGGAGGAAGCCGGAGAACCCGGAGAGAACCCACGCAAGCACAGGGAGAACATGCAAACTCCGCACAGAAAGGCCCAGGACCGGATTTGAACCCGGAACCTTTTTGCTGTGAGGCGACAATGCTAACCACTGCACCACCGTGCCGCCCAATTTATAGTCAGCGGGGCTCTTCAACCTCTTCTTTCATCATCAAGACAAACGACTTACTGGCTGACCAGACAAATCAAAACAACCAGAAAAAAAGGAGTTTATGAGAAATGTGGTCCTATAACGGGAATGAGGAATACTGTAAATTGAATTACCTTTATACACACTTCCAGTCGTAAGAGCGTGCATTTTGTTTTTGTGCATACAGTAGGGTTCAATTAGTATTATTTATAAAGCTTTTTAAAGCCTTTATCTTAAGTCCAAATAGATAGAAAAAGGAAAAAAATAACCTAAATATTTCTGTGATATGCAGTATGTTTATTATCATACGCAGTGATTAAATATGACTCTTTATTAGGTAGTAGATGGAAAAAAGTAAAACAATTTTACTTCTCACAATTTTACCACAACATTTTTTTTTAACTCCGCAAATTACAAAGCAATCTTTAAAAAAAGGATAAAATAAAAGGCAAAACTCCCTGAAATCCTGGAGGGACTCAATAGAGGTGAAATCTTCAGGTTTACCCACCTACAACCTCAGCAAACTTGTCATCTTCTTCGCTGCCCTTGCCTATTATCACCTCCTTGATATCGTCATTATCGTCTTCGTTATCAGCGCCGAGTAGTCTTCTTGTGACTCTGGACCTGAGGACATGAAACCAAAAACACTATTTTCTGATTCTGCTGTACACTTTATTTTCATTTTTAGCAAAGCCAAGTTAAATTGTGTAAAACATCTCAGGACATTACGCTAAAATTATATTTAATCACAAAATAACCAGGACTAGGCTCAGGAAAAACAAATGCAGAAAATTAGATTTCTGTGAGGTATTAAAATCACCACATATTCAGCCTGGGAAATAGCTGGCCAAACCAAACTCTATGAAGAAGTAATTCCTCCTTAAACTAATCGAAAACAAATAGATGAAATTACCCCAATAAAGAATACCTCCCACTGCTTTTTAGTCAAGAGTTGTGTAAAAAGTAACGACCTACTACACAATCTGCCTTCATATGTCAGAGAGAGAGCTCAAACTGGTGCACAAACTGTCTTCTGAGAGTGGACTTAAATTACGAGACATTTTGTTCCCAACTGGTAAATTTATAAAAATGAAAGACCTTTATTATTCAAAGATTCTGAACTTTTTTTTTTTTAAATTTAACAAGGGAGAGAGAGCTTTTCAACAGGAGAATTTAAAGTTAATTTTTTTGTTTTCGAACAAACATACGAGACAGATTATCATTCCAAGCAGAGTATTTTCATATGTAATTTTTTTTTTTTTAAACATCTGGAGAGTTTGATTACAAATTAAGAGTAGATTCAGTAAGACTATCAAAATGTCCTTCGTGTATGCTGGCAGTCGATCAAACTAATATCCGTGTGGATATCCAAACAGGAAGTGGGGGGGCAGCAGGTGTTTTTCAATCACAAAGATGCGTCCTTGGTCGGCTGCATTTCTAGGATGATACATCAAGAAATCATGCAAAGGACTGTTCCAATGTCTGAGATCCTTCATAACCGAGTCCTTCGTTCATGCATCATCTGTATCCTCAGGGTCCTTAAAGTGTCCACAATCCCACGCTCACATACAAGCACACCTCAATGACGCTCACCTCGCTCGCCGCTAAAGGACGCGAGGACGCATCCTTGAGACTGAGAAACACCCGCTGTTATAATAACGTACAGCTTGATCAGCTTTCACTGGAGTATACAAGCTGCCCATATTTCTGTCTGTGTATCTAGCTTAGTCACTTCCTTAAGTCTGGTTGCCGGGCAACATGATGTTCATGATAAGACTCAAGGAAATTACTGCTACCCACAAAATAACAGTCCAGCATATAGATTACACTTTGCATTAAAACAAATGAGATATACATGTCAGCTGGAAATCAGATTTTGTTTCCTTTGGACGGAGGCCGGCTGACTGCTCCCCCCCCCCCACTTCCGGTCTTTGAGCGATGCAGGGTGTAGGTTTACACTGGAAAAGATATGGGAGAAGGACCGATCTTCCCATCTAACTCATTTCCAAAAATGTTACGGTTTAGGGAAGCTGTGGATCAGTCGGTAGAGTGGGTTGCACACTCGTCGGAAGGTCGGTGGTTCGATCTCCAGCTCCTCCTGTCCACATGCCTAAGTGTCCTTGAGCAAGACACTGAACCCTAAGTTGCTCCCGGCACCATCGGTGTGTGAATGTACTCCTGATGGCAGCACCTTGCATGGTGATCTGTCTCACTAGTGTGTGAATGGGAAAACCATGTTAAAGCGCTTTGAGACCAAAAGGTGATAAAGCGCTATCAAAGTACAGACCATTACCAATGTTTTCCCACCTTTGAGTGGACGAAGGGGCGCTCCTCAAGGTGCGTTTGGGGGTTACACTCTCGCTCCTCTTATTCCCGGTCTCCCTCTGGCTGGACCGAGTGTCTCTGCAGGTCGGCGGCTCGTCTCTGCATCGACTGCTCTCCCTCTGCGTACTTGCCGTTTGCCCTCTGCTGCTCATGGTGGGACTCTTTTTCATCCTTTCTACGTATGCCTTGCCCTGTTCCGTCTTCAGGACATCTGTTAGGATCAGAAGGGGCTTCCTCCTGCAAGAAGAAACAGAGAAATGTGTATTTGTGGCCTTTCCTGAGCAGCATCTTCCATGCAACATTATCACCCATCAAAATATTCTGACTTAAAGCTTATCTGTCATTGCAGGAGAGGCGATCGAAAAGGGAGGAGTCGAGTGGCGTGGATAAGCCATGTGTGTTGTTGTGATAAGCTCGGCTTTGAGTCCTCGTGCTCAGAAGTGATGTTTCCTTTAAGTGTTGCAACTTGAGAAATGTATAATTACTATTGTACGCAGACACGGGATAAATGTGAAAATGTTCAATTTATCAGTGAGAACAGTTTTATATTTGTTTTATGTATTTAGATACCAAAAGTCAGACTAAGACAGTGACATCAGAAGTTAGTAGCGTAGTCCATAACTTAACCACTGACCGTACTTTTATAGAACTTGATGAGTTGGTGAGGTGCTATGCTTTATGCACCACGTTTGTAACTTTATTATTATTATATTTATTATATAATATTTTTTGAGACATAACTACTATAGAAGGTAAATTGATAACGATAAAGAGTGCAATGATTATATGAGAGACAAAAAAAAGCTGTTATTCACCTTAAAAGCAACAACGTCCTGCAAAACTTGTTCTGTAGCTTCATGAGGTTTCGTTCTGAACAACTTATCTCACTGATAAAAAAAAAAAATTATACTACTCACAACAAGATAAGCATGCGGCACATTCGTGCACACACGTCATTACATGGAAAAAAAATGTTGTGTCTTTTTTGCAGTCTACAAAATTCAGTTTTTAGCTTAACATGTTATTTTAATATTAATAGATTATATATAAATATATTTAATATTTTAATTCATATTTTAATTCATTTTTATACAGAGTATATATATTTATATGTATATGCTGGGAATTTATTTCAATGCAAGTTGCAGCGTATATTCCTGGTTTTAAGGTTCAGCTTCAGAAATGTTGAAATTCTCTTATGACAGTGAAAAAAAAAAGACATGTTGCTGCTCATTAACACCTCTTTAATATTAAGTGTGAGAGCCCCATCTTGTGAAAGTTTGAGAAATTGCAATGAAATACACAGAGGGGGGAAAATAACAGACTAAACTCACAGCCCAGCTCAGTTGAGACAACAACACATATTTGTTCGTTTTAACTGACGTGCAGAACAAAAACCAAATACTCAAGTGTGCAATAAATACTATCAGAGCTCCTGTGTTTGCCTTCTTACCTGGTCATTTCCAACGTGATCATAGCTGCAGGGTTGTGATCAAACATCATGGATCCATTTTTATGCTGTGAATTACGATGTCTGAGTTTGCAACCTGTGAATGCAGTCCAGGAAACCTTTTCAAAGGGACAGAAACGGTGTCAGTCTTCAGAATAACTCCGACCAGCCACCACATGTTGATGTGCTCTGACCGAGAGCAAAGATATTGCTGTACCTGTCTGTCTAACTTCTCACAGTTTGATGAAAGACATGTCATGGGGATTCTGAATGGGCTTTCCATCTAAAATTCACAGGGGGTTAGTGCACATGCCTGAATGAAATGTATTGCTGGCAACAAGCAAAATCTGAAAGACTCTTTAAGAGAAGCGCAACTAAAGCAAGTGCAAAAGCTCGTGACTTATTTATTTACATGAAGCAAGCATGTGGTTTCAGCTGTGAAACCACTGGTATTAAAGCAATGTGCATAAGCTGCCTTCTTAAATCAGATTTCCAATGCAGTTATAAGCAGCAGAGAAAGCGGAGTCAATCATGAACTAATAAATCAGCAACTCTTTTGAAGATTTGCAGATCTTATTAAGTTCATATCAAAGTAAAAGATATTAACAACACTGAAGTTTCAGCTTCTCATCAGTAAGAATTTGCTGCTTCTGTGTGATGTGACAGTAAGTTTAATCTTTGGTTTTGGGCTGATAGAAAGAAAAGGCCTTCAACTTTAGGAGATCAACTTGGGGAATACACTTTTTTAACCGGTAGCTATATATCAACCATTTCCTGTTATCTCGTGTTTTACATACAAAACAATTAACCAGTTAACTGCAGAAATAGTTGGAAATGAAAGTAAGTGTTAGTTGCAGTCAAAGTAACAGCTAATGCAAAAACATGCAAGTTGCAGCTGCAGATGCTTAAATTCTCAAAAAGTTCAGCATTTAGTGCGGAGAGTGCGTTTGCTTACTCAATTTAACAGTGCAAAGAGCAAACCTGTGCGAAAGTACAGCGTAGAGCCATAAAGCGAGCGTTGCGACAGTATCTTGCCAAGAAGAAAATGCAACCGATGCCGCACGCTTAAAGCTACCATATAACATGAACGTCTTGAAAAGTTGTTTTTGATGTTTCAAAAAAAAAAAAATAGTTAACATTTACCAGGTTATTGTTCTCAGCAGCAAATGGAATAGTTAAGGCTCTTCTCTGCTCCATCATGGTCCACGGTTTGTTAAGGCACAGCAAGAACGCTGCAAGAAACACACACAGAGAGAGAGAGAAATGTTATTCTGAGTTACATTTTAATTTACACGTAAACAGTGTTATAAAAAAAACAGCCTTTTATCACCTCAGAAATACTACAAGTCAACTCATACGCTTGCAATTTCTTGACTGATTGTAACGAACTTTTTTCTGGTTTATCAAAAAATAAATTTAAAAAAATGTATATGCTGCAGCTCGCACAGAATTCAGCGTGAACGAGCTTTAACACGTTCATCGTGTTATCACATTACTCCAGTTTAAGCATCATTGCACTGGCTGCCTGTGAGGATGAGGAGTTATTTCTGAATTATTTTAGCACATCCACTCTTTCCTCATAGGTGTTAATAGTGGATATTTAAAAAAAAGAAAAGAATTAACTACAAAAAATATGGTGAAGTAATTTTCTATTTCTACACACCGGCGGGTCGGATCGTACTCCCACAACAAATCATATAAGCAACTTCTGTCGATAAGAAACAGCTCCAAACCAATATTTACAATCCTGCTTTTGAACAATTTGTATCTTTTTTTAACATTACTGTTTTTATTCAATACTTCTTGTTTTTACTTTTATAACAGTTTTTATCCAGTGATTGTTTTTTGTTTTTTTTAAATCACTGCAAACTTTTATCTTATTTGATCCGTTTTTCATTTTCACTTTCTCCCGTAAAACCCTTTGAGCCCGATTTATAAAGAAATGATCAATTATTCACATAAATCATTACTTATTAATATTATAAGCACCTTGCCTCTGTGGGAATGAGTCCAACATTGTACGACAGGTTGAAAACATATTCTAACTACATCCATTGTTTCAGAAACTTCTCAGGGAATAAAAGCCACATGGAGGAATTTCAACCAACACAGATTCACATGTTGAATTATTGGTACAACTGAATAATAGATAAGATTCTTAACCAAAACAATAACAACAAAACAAAGTTAATAGTCGTGACAAGACGGACAGTTAGTACAATACCGAGTTGATGGAAACATAAAGGCACAAATAACTGGGTGGTAATCTGAAGTCTGGTTGTTGTTTTTTTAATTCCTTAAAAACAGGAAAATACTTGTTGAATTTTACTTTTTCAAACTGTCGAGACTTCCAGCTGTGCAAATCAAAGCCGTCTTGACAAGGACAGTGAAGCAACTTTCGCTGCTTGCATGTATAAGTTAAGCAAAGACTCCCCGAGTGTTTTCTTTTGTCATTTGGAGCTGATGTTTATGTGTCACAGCTCACTCAAAACACACCAGGTGCGCTACAGACGTGCACACAGCTGCAAAGACCACGTGTTCGCCCTTTCGGTTTTCCACTTTCTCAGCCTGAACTCGAACAGAAAGTGCAACAACAACAACAACAAAAACAACAAAAACAAAAACAACAAAAAAAAGACATCGGCTAGCGCTAGCCGACTAGCCGCGGTAATGCTACACCCGGTCCATGGTGATCGGTGCTCGGCTGCAGCTTACCCGCGGCCGGGGGAGGTTGGGGGGTGGGGTGGGGCCTCCCTGGATATTCACACACAATATCAGTCAAATGGAGGCGACTTATTCCACCGGGAACGTTTCCGCCAGCGCCCGGCAGACACGAAAGGCACACATTTTCAAGGATCCGAGTCTGTACTAACAGTAGCTTCGGGATTTCTAAGCAACATCCGCTGAAAAGCGGAAGTGTATCCAGAAAAAAAAAAAAAACAAGGCGCTAAAAGGGGTTACGATCTCTTCCGGTTTGTTCCCGGCAGCTCGCAGAGCTCATGAATAAACGCGCGCTCACGGAAAAAGTAATAAAGCCTTGTATTAATTGACAATTTATTGTAAGTAGAAAAAGGACATTTACACATTTGTCTATAACAAAACTAAACTCTGTAAATGTTTATGTAAAACTAGTAATGCGTAAACTAAATTACAAACGAATTATTTTACATTTTTATGGGCTATAAAATGAAGAACTAGGCTATAAAAAAGAAGTTGCAAAGCAAGAATGAATGCACCAATAAATAGCTCGAATTTAAAAAGGAATTTACAAAAAAAAAAAAAAAAACATAAAACAGTCAACAAGTGCCCCATTTAAAAAGTATTTGGTGAATTCATAAATAGCCTAGATAATAGTCTTTTAGCATCAAAATGTGTGTTGCATATATAAAAATTGTGCTTCATGACTAAAAAATAATTGTCATATTTGTGCCATTAAGCACTTAGTTTTGTGGTTTTGGCTCAAAATATATAAACTTTAATTGTGTGTCTTAAGTATTCACAGCGCTTCACTTTTTCCACATTTTGTTATATTACAGCCTTATTCCAAAATGGATTAAATTAATTTTTTTCCCTCAAAATTCTACACACAATACCCCATAATGACAACGTGAAATAAAAAATTTAGAAATTTTTGCAAATCTATTAAAAATCAAAAACGAAAAAAATCACACGTACATAAATATTCACAGCCTTTGCCATGACACTCAAAATTGAGCTCAGGTGCATCCTGTTTCCACTGATCATCCTTGAGATGTTTCTACAACTTGATTGGAGTCCACTGTTGTAAATTCAGTTGATTGGACATGATTTGGAAAGACACACACCGTCTATATAAGGTCCCACAGTTGACAGTGCATGTCAGAGCACCAACCAAGCCATGAAGTCCAAAGAATTGTCTGTAGACCTCCGAGACAGGATTGTATCGAGGCTCAGATCTGGGGAAGGGTACAGAAAAATGTCTGCAGCATTGAAGGTCCCAATGAGCACAGTGGCCTCCATCATCCGTAAATGGAAGAAGTTTGGAACCACCAGGACTCTTCCTAGAGTCGGCCGCCCGGCCAAACTGAGCGATCGGGGGAGAAGGGCCTTAGTCAGGGAGGTGATCAAGAACCCAATGGTCACTCTGACAGAGCTCCAACGTTGCTCTGTGAAGAGAGGAGAACCTTCCAGAAGGACAACCATCTCTGCAGCACTCCACCAAGCAGCCTGTATGGTAGAGTGGCCAGACGGAAGACACTCCTCAGTAAAAGGCACATGACAGCCCACCTGGAGTTTACCAAAAGGCACCTGAAGGACTCTCAGACCATGAGAGACAAAATTATCTGGTCTGATGAAACAAAGATTGAACTCTTTGGCCTGAATGCCAAGCGTCATGTTTGGAGGAAACCAGGCAGCGCTCATCACCTGGCCAATACCATCTCTACGGTGAAGCATGGTGGTGGCAGTATCATGCTGTGGGGATGTTTTTCAGCGGCAGGAACTGGGAGACTAGTCAGGATGGAGGGAAAGATGAATGCAGCAATGTACAGAGACATCCTTGATGAAAACCTTCTCCAGAGCGCTCTGGACCTCAGACTGGGGAGAAGGTTCATCTTCCAACAGGACAACGACCCAAAGCACACAGCCAAGATAACAAAGGAATGGCTTCGGGACAACTCTGTGAATGTCTTTGAGAGGCCCAGGCAGAGCCCAGACTTGAACCCGATTAAACATCTCTGGAGAGATCTGGAAATGGCTGTGCACCGACGCTCCCCATCCAACCTGATGGAGCTTGAGAGGTCCTGCAAAGAAGAATGGGAGGAACTGCCCAAGAATAGGTGTGTCAAGCTTGTAGCATCATACTCAAAAAGACTTGAGGCTGTAATTTCTGCCAAAGGTGCTTCAACAAAGTATTGAGCAAAGGCTGTGAACACTTATGTACGTGTTATATTTTCGTTCTTTATTTTTAATAGATTTGCAAAAATTTTAAACAAACTATTTTCACTTTGTCATTATGGGATATTGCGTGTAGAATTTTGAGGAAAAAAATGAATTTAATCCATTTTGGAATTAGGCTGTAACATAACAAAATGTGGAATAAGTGAAGCGCTGTGAATACTTTCCGGATGCACTGTACATCTGCTTTACCCGAGTGAAAATGTTTATCACAAAATTGTTTAAATTAGTTGGAAAACCTTTTAAAAGATACACAAGGTTTAATTTTGGCTCATTACATTCAGCCTAATAGCCTTCTAATTCTTATCTTAAGTGAGGATGAAAAAAAAATAACAACACTTTATTGATTATCTTTTTCTTTATTGATGTAACAGCAGAAACTTCAGGCCTGCTCAGCCCCTGGACAGAGGTTGGTGAGTTGGCCTTCAAACGCTGCAGTACATACGGGAAATTCAGGCCTTTCTCACAGAGAACATGTTGACTAACCACACACACACTTAATAACATGAACATCTGCATTACATTCAGATGTGCCAGTGCAGGACCCTGCAGTGTACGAGGTAGCTCACCAACAAGCCTACGAGACATCGTAGACGTTATGAGTCGCAGCTTTTTCTTGCAGCTATTAAAGTCAAAATGTTTGCTGTGAAAAAGACCTTCATGTGTGTCATCCTGAGCTGGACATTGGTAACTGGGTACAACACGACCACTGGAAAGTACTGGAATAACGCTCTGTGTATTCCATAAGTGTCATGTAGATGGTTATGGACAGACACGGGATCATCCTTGACAGTAAATTATTGTCTTGTGCTGCAAAAACACAAATATGACCACTTATATTTTTCCATTGAGTTGACCACAGCCCCGGTGTCCAGCCTAATCTTTACGTCAGGGGCCACATTTCTGCACAGCCGTCTCCGAGGACATCCCAGAGCCTGCAGCTCCACCGACACCTTCGTCAGGTCCGGGGCTCAGCGCGGCAGCTGGGCCGTGTCCTTTCGACTCGTGCCCCGATATCCTTTGAGCTAAGGTGAAAAGAGAAACACGTGTTAAGTCAGTGACATGTGCAGTATAATACTCCACTATTAACCTACATGCTCACTCTGTCGTTACCTCGAATACCCCTGATCTCATGGATGTGCTTTACCACATAATGGTCATATAAATTAACAACAGTGATGTCTGAGCAGGTTAATGTATAAAAAGTGTTCAATGTTTGTTGAAATCACATAAAAGTGAAGTGTATAACGGCATATAGTATCATAAAATCGTGATTTATAGTGAACAAAGTCTCCTTGAAAAGTCCAGTTTAACTAGAGTCACAGTTCAGTTTATTTTTAACGAAAGGTCTGATGTTCTCCGAATATCTCTTTTTTTAAAAGAAGTCTACAGTTGTAATAATTTTCTACTACACTTTTGCAGAAGTCTCTTTACCTATCGCACTACATGGTGTGATGATGGGCTTTTCCAGATGCTCTCCCTCAGCAATGGAAGCCCGGATCCTCCTGACCACGTAGATGCTGGCTGGGATGTGAAACAAAAAGATGCATTGTAAGCAAGTAGAAAAAAATTAAAAATAATATATATATATATGTGTAAATTAAAGCATCTACCACAGTCTATTCCAGTATATAGACTACTTAAAGTTTAAGTATTCACTGTGCAAAAGGGCCAATTTCACAACAACATTGTAGCCTATTACTGGACAGTAATTAGTGATGCATTAATCATGCTAGATCACTTAAATGTTGCCGATGGTAAAGGTTGGGATTAAGTCATGCTGGGTATCTTAATTGATAATACGATGACTAATTTTTAAACAGATAAATGAATTGGAGTGCAATATTTCCCTCTTAATGTCGTGTATAATGTAGTATGAAATGGTATTGCTCAAGGAAAAGCGTCTCATCCGAAGCAAAGGACAGTACTTCAGTAAATGTACTTAATTACTGTATATATTTTACATAATATATCTTTACATAACGAAACAAAGCCACACAGCTTGATATCACGGTCCATTTTCCCCATTTCTACTCTCACAAGGACGGTTTGTTGCGTGGTCACGCGCTGATTTAATACACAAACAACGACGAAAACAAGTCGTACCTTTTATTAACAGTCACACCATTGCCTCCTCCTCTTTCCGTCGGCGGCTCAGGTAACTTTGTCCTCTGCAGGTACACACAGCTCCGTGCGTCTTCCAATATTAATTCCCGGGCAGTTACGAAAGCACACAACCAATTACATACCGCGAATAATCCTGGAGGCGGGGCTTAGAGGGACCTCTGCATTCTGATTGGATGAGCTGTTACGCAATATAAGAGGTGAACGCGTCCTGGACTAAAGCTGAATATTTACATACAAAAGAGGATCGAGATGAGCCGCACCTGCTCAAAGACCGGAGGGATGACATCACCGCAAGCGTTGGTTATAAAATTTAACCAAATTCAGATTAAGATGTTCCACATTCTAAGAAACAATTTATTTTACTGGTACTCCATTTTCTTATATTTTAATTTTAGACGCATGTAAAGAACTAGGTAATTTGGTACGACTCCTTAGCAATGTTGATAAAATTAAAAAAAAAAAAAAAAAAGCAAAAAAAAAAGAATTGAAACACATAATCGCACATATAATCGCAATTAGAATTCATTTATTAAATTATTCCTTCAGGCAGTCTCAATTTCCTTGAGAATTGGTATAAATTTAGAGTCTTTTAGAGAAATGTTTAAGAATTTACTTACTTGACAGTCGCTCACAAGTAAATTAAAGGAAACTTTGGGACCTATAAAATAACTTTAACCCACAGTCCAATGTCCCTATCAGTCAATTTCCAGGCGAGGTGGATTTTGCCCCACTTTATTTTGAAATGCTGCAAATATGAATATAAAAAAAATGAGTATCAAATCCAGTTAATCCATGTAATAATTTATTGTCGGGCATTCATTGCAATTTACAGAGTTTCATTAATCCTTATCCAATCTTGACAACCAACATTAATGATCATGTGCTCCATACACATTTGTCATTTGGAAGAGAAGCACGGTCAAATTTACCTGGACACATCTTTTCACAACAAGAGTACAGCAGTTTCTTATACAGTTGCATTTCTATATTCAATATATACACATACGATTTCATTTAACTTAAAACAGTTTCAGGACAAGCACAACAACTTCACACAGAAACTAGATAAATCTCACTCTTTCATAACATTTCAATACGTTTTTTTTTTTTTTTTAAATAAAAAATACAGTTGCAATCACCAAGGGAAAGAAATGAAAATAGTTAGAGGAGTTAAAGTTGTAAGGAATGCTGTGAGCTTGAAGGGAGGAAGATAAATTTGTTCAGTGTGTACACACCAGTGGACAATGATATTGCTGCAGACAAACTTAAGAGACACTACTTAAATGTTGATATTTTTATCTGTTATCATGTCTGTGTTGTAAACAAAAAGGTGATTCAGCATTACGTTTCTTCCTCCCATCAAACTGTCATGTTTTTTTTAAATCACTAAAGGAGACCTCACACAAAAACACAAACATTCACTAGAGGGCTACGAGGGAACCGCAGGAGTGTCGGCGGTCAGGACTTAGTCCATCCTGATCTTCTGATTGGTCATCCTGTAGATGATGCTGTCATATCCTGGGTCCATGTTCCACAGGTTGTAAGCGACGGCGATGACAGCGAGGGCCAGAACGATCATGAGCCACAGCACGATGTTGAAGATCACAGCATAGTGGAAGTTGTACTTGTAGGCCAGGTTGTAAGGGCTGCCTGGGTTACTCTGGAAAAAAAAAAAATAAAATATGGTAACTACATGCACCGAGTTACCAGTTTTATTAGGTACCACTAATGCAGTCAGTCCTCTCTTCATGAAGTGTTCAGATTTTGTTCAACTGCTTTTACTGACCAGCGTCAATGAGGAAAGACTGAACACCTTTCTGTAACTGCAACACAGTTGAACAGCACCACAAACTAAAATCCTCCAAACTCACCAAACAGTTGAATCAACACCTGTCTGAACGTTTCCAACAGGCCTGCTTTCCTCTGCTACCTGAGGTGGACCTCTAACCTTCGGTTTTGATGCGAGTGTTGGAGATAATAAGCATTAACAGGACCATCGGGACTCGCTCTGCACGGCTCTGCCACCCTCTCATCATAGACTTGTCCTACCCATTTTTTTTTTATTGGTGAAAAGATCAAAGCTCGCTTTGGTTCCAGACCTGAGGCATAAAAACTAGAAAGACGAAGTTAGACGACTGCAACTCGATTCATATTTGATGCACGAAGTTGGCGTTAACTTCTTGCATGAAATGGCTTTAATTGTTAATTCAGTGGCACCGATAGTTCCACCACAACACCAAATATATTGCGAGTGATCAGATGTTCTCCACAGGGTTTTTGTTCACATTTTGTCATTCATCATGTTATGCGACTGATCTTTTTCACATTTTTGACTTGTCGTATACGAAAAAATTGTTCCAGTCAGCCTGGACTGTGAGGCAGCATGCAGCAGTACCCTGCACTTCTCTCCTTAATGTATGCAGCCCTTTGTAATGTTAAAATCTGTGGCTGAGCGCCTTCTGTTATGACAAGCAAAGATGTCTGCTGTGAAAAACGGTCTATAGCGCGTTTATGTTCTTTCACTGTGATCGCGCGCTGTAATTGTGATGCACTGAAGGTTTGCAGCGGCAGATGGGATTTGGTTTTAAAATAGAGATTCGTGAGACTTTCTTCTTTTCTTCAAATTCCACCAAAATGAAAACTTGAAGGCGTGTAAATTTTTGAGGGGGTACATGACGCAACTGAACTGCAGCTCCAATGAGTGTAGCCTCAGAAGCTGGTCTCGCATCTGCAGCTTCTGTCCCCTCCTGACTGCACAGCGAGTCCAACCTGCCGAACATGATCTCTCTGACATGTGGAGCGGCTCGCCCCACACCAACAATATATGCCGCATCCACATTCATCTATCGGTCTGATTACAAATGCATTAAAACAGCAGAGATTTGGCCGTCTGTGACCGACTGTAAACTCTTTGAGACCGCTGAGCTCTGAGCTGCCAGCTGACCTCCCTGATGGACCCATCTGCACAAGTTATCATGTTATCTTCTCACCAAATGTCACAGAAAATACTGTCCTTCTGTCATATTATGTGAATGTGTTCCACAAAGATCGTCTGATCAGTTATAATAATATTCTCCCTTCCTGTGCACAGGGGAGAATAAAATTAATTAATGCTTTTATTCAAAGGGTTACAAAACGTGTGTCACAGAGGCACGAGATTACTTCCACAGTGGTCGGTCACCAGACTAGAACCAAATCAGTCCCATGTTTTTTAATGTTTTGTTGGAACTGGATTTAAATTTGTGATGCTGTTGATTTTTTTCACATGATAACGGAGTATTTCTGACATTTAGTCCACCCACATTGACAAAATGGGGTGGACAATATATTTACAAATAATATTCCACTGAACCAATGTTTAACCTTTCTTTTGGCACTAAACAGTTAAATAGTGGGCTCATTCAGACTTACAATCTGTCTGGATTCCAGGATTGAACGGGATTTCCTGGTTAAAGGAGCTTCGAATGTCTTCACTGTGACAACCTCCACCACAGCACTGTTGCCATAGAGACCATACACATCCTCTGCGAACTGCAAATGAAAGACATACACTTGGTTAAAATCAGATTGAATAAAAGGCTGACGAGGTGCACCACGTCTTCAGATCTCCTCCTTACCTTCTGAAGGACAGACGCAAGAATAGCCGTGGCGTCGCGGTACTGAGGGGAGTCTTGGCCGTAAAGCCGGCTCAGCTCCTCCAGGCCAGACAGCTCCAACGAGTACAGGTCAGGGGAGTGGTCCTTAGCCAAATGTCTATGTCTCTGCAGCTGCATAAAGGGAAGAAGACAGAGACATTGGAGTCAAACAACCCTGTTTATAAGAAGTAAAACAATGGTTTCAGACAGCCTGGGTGACTTACCAGAGCTGTGATATCATGCAGAACCTGGACCTCAGACAGGAAGAGCAAGTCAGCCTACGAAGCAAAATAATAGAGTTAAGAAGGGTAAAATATGATCTACTTCTTTTTTTTTAACATCAACACAGAGGAAATTTCATTAAGTAGAACTAAAGTCATATCATAGTTTTGCTTAATAAATATGACATAAAATTGAATAAAAAAAACATTTAAAACTAATGCTTGCTGGCTCCTAGAAACTGACCTCTGCGTTTCGGCTGAGGGAGTTGAGGGGAAGAGAAGCCAGCACAGAGCCGTCCTGGGACAGACGGGCACGGATCTGCTGCAAGGTGACCGGCAAGTCCTCAAACACAGCGTTGGCCTTCCCAAGCATATAGAGCCGCTGAGAGAGATAACACACAGGTTCACAGTTAAAGATACATAATAAGTAAGTGTCTGAAGAGTTAACTCGCAGCAATTCAAACCCTGTGGATCATAGTGCGTTACACTCTATCACAAGTTATACATTTCGTACTTATCATCGCACTCTGTGTCACACAGTTGGATGGACTTCTTTACAGTCATCAAGAAATATTAATCTCATACATCTCTAATGCTTAAGTTTCCAAATCTACTCGCATCTCTTCTCTCATTTAAATCTACTAAAGATCCAGTAACGATTGAACCTGAAATATCCCTCAAGTGTGCACCAACGTTGGCAGAACTGGTTTCCAGTTCACGTCTAAATGGAATCAACTGTCCTAAGATTTTTGCCTTTAGTCTTACATTTAACACTTATTTGATGTATTTTATGATTCATCTGACTGTTTTTATTAATTTCTTATTCATTGTGTAGTTGTGTTGTTGTTTTTTGCGAGTTGTGTTCTTAGGAATCTTTATTGTTCTCAGGGCTCTCTTGGAAAAGAGCTCTTGATCGTAATAAAACTTCCTGATTAAATAACATCTTAAAAATGAAGCGGATGGTAAGTATTACCCGTTGATTAAAAGTATATTTTCATTACCTCCTCACTGGGGGCCAGCTGCAGCACTACAGGTGTGTCCTCAGCAAACAAAGAGTGTACAGTCTCTGCAACATTATCCAGGGTGAAGGGTACCGGCTGCAGGAAGGAACAGAACCCACAGAAAAGTGAAGCTAACTTTCTATTCACACCCAGGCATAAATATGGTGTTCAAAAGGGTTGTGGCTCACGTTCTCCAGGGGGTAGGAGGCCACACTCTGAGGCAGGGCCAGGCTGTCGACTCCTCTCACCACCACCAGTATGTTGGCTCGGGGTCGCTGGAACAGCGGGCCGGCCTGCAGGCCCGGCCAGGACAGATCCTGGGCAAAGGAGCGCACGTTGTACATATGAGACACTGTAATCAGGAGCTTTAGCTACTTCTATAAAACGCAACACGCAAATAATACTGGTTAGCATTATGTCAGGTAACAAAGCACCTCTTGAACAGAGAAGCCCATGGTTAAAGCCACCAGGTCAGGGATCTTCTCTCCGGACACAGGCCAGTCGCCTTTCTGGAAGGACACAAAATCTGGAGCCTGCAGCACCGTCAGGCTGTCTGCATGGACACCTGTGTGGGAAAAAAAAATAAATAAAGAGACGACCGTTAATCCCAGTAAAACGTGGAAAGGAATAAAGTTGCTGACCAAATGTTTCCAAGAAGAAAAAGGGCATTTTCCCACCAACAGACTCGTTAAAGGACTTCAAGTCTACAACTTTTAAGCTTTATTATGGGCTTAGCAAAATTTGCACTTTTTTTTTCTCGGCCAATATATTACAAAACGTACTACTTATAATTCCAATAAAAAAAAATATATTTCAGCATTTGAGTTAATTCTGCCAAACGAATGGAGCCTGTGTAGATGCAGACAGAAGACGTTCCTGTAAAAAGGTTCCCACAAAAGGAACACGTTTTGACAGAAATGCCACGTAACACTGTACTCCTGTATTCCTCACGTAGAAATAAATAAACATTTCAGCTTGTGGTGTGACAGGAATAACTAAAGACCTGAATTTCAGACATTGTGTATACATTATCTGCTGCTTCGCAGTCACGCGTGGGAAGTAAAACTTGGGCAGATGTGAAGATGGAGAACTGAACAATTACTAACAACTGCATCTCCAATAGGTTTGGACATTAGGATTACACTGAGAAGTGACTGTAAACACCTCCTTCCTCCTCTGAGATGAGGATCCATGTTATTTCCGTCCCCGTAACGCCAACAGTATCTTCTGACTGATAGATTGTGTGTTGCAGCAGTAAGGAGAGCCCCTTTTTTTTTTTTTTTTTTTAACATCCCTGTACTGCAGCATGGAGGCACAAACTCGTGACCGATGATGAACGTAAAACAGGAACTAGCCTGGGTAGGCTCGGTCACATGACAGCGAAGGCTTCTGTAAATTAATAACCAGCTCAATTAGAAGCAAATAAATGCGCATTTCATTTCAATTAGTCGGGTTTGGATGTCAGGGTTAACGTTTTAGACGGATACGTTTACGCGTCCACGCTCATATGCGTAAACTGGACACGGGAGCGCAGACGGTGTTCCTGGCTGCGGTTGTGAGCGACCGGCCAAACGTCAAAATAAAATAAAAACGAGAGAGCGGAGTCACATCGAAAAGGTAAATAACGTCTCGTCTGTAGTTGCGCATTTCTTACCGGTTGTTACAAGGGAGCAGAGGAAAAACGCGACGGAGAAAACAGCCTCCATCCTTCGCCTGTTCGTCAGCGACATCTTTCTCCTTGCAAACAGCCAGCGATCAGCTGACACGACGCCGCAAAGACTGCTGGGATACTGACGTGACGTCAGCGCGGCTCTCGTAGGCAGGTGCAGCCGCAATACAGACAGTATTACTGAACATATTTGTTCAGATAAAGTTTGGTTATTGCCACATTATGTTTACCAAATGATATCAAATAAATATCCTTTCAAAAAACAAACAAAAAAACGCATCACGGCTTTTATCCAACCAACATTACAAAAATGTAGGAAAGAAATAGATTTAAGTTGTTTATTTTTCTATTTTTGTTTTCCTGTACTAAAACCTAATGTAGTTATATAAACAAGAGGCTTCTTTTTGTTGTTGTTGTTATATACCTGCAAGCTGAAACTAACAACTTCAATGGATAAAACTCGACACCTTTTTTTTCTTTTCCTCTTTTAACTTAGTGGTTAAGTGAGAAAGCTAATGACAAAAACAGTCCAATAACAATCCAGAAATACTTAACTTCAACTTCTTTCTTATTATCAACATGGAGCAAATGTGATTTGCACAGATCACGGGTGTACACTGACAAAGAACGGAAACAACCAAAGCTCGAAAAAGCGAGGAAATACACTGTATGCATGCATACAAATATTTAAACAAAAAAATACACCAGCAGAAAACTGCAGCAGATCGAGCCAAAAATGGACCCACTATTTTCATTCTGTTCATAAAAAGGGAAAAATAAGATTAAACCAAATACAAACTGAGGATATGACGAAATCCATTATATAAAGAGATTACGCTTTGAGGGATAAAACAGAGTCTCTGTTGTTTTTATCTCGAGCATCTTGCACCACCAGCCTGAAGGAAAAAGGTCAAACTTTATATGAAGTTGGTGACCGGCTCAGCAAGCCTGTTTTTATTCACCAAAACCGAGGCATCTAAACCAATAATGTCGGCTGCGTGGATAAACAGATATTTTTCAGACGGTTTAATTTCATTTTTGTGAGATTTATATACTGTATATTGCTTACACATCCTTTTTTTTTTTCTCGAGAATATTGGTGTTGTTCTTGGTTTTGTGGATTTTGGTCATTGATGAATCATTTCTAAATTCCACACTTCTAAGTTCATAATAATATTTCTTTTGTTTTGATTTTTTTTTTTTTTAGGCATTTGAAGACACCCCTGAGAAATTTGTGCATTTTTCTTTGATATATATTTTTTTTGACAGTTAACCATAATAAATAAATAAATATATCAATAAAAATAATAAGATTAATCAACAACTAAAATTACCATCGGTTGTAACTTTAACTGATTCAGAAGGTCGGGAGAAGGAGACATCTCTCCATTATCTCAAGAGTCTTCAAGTATTGAACAACCTCTTCTTTTCTTTTGATTATAAAATGGTTTAAAAAATAATAATAATTTATTGGAAAAGGAACAACAGCCACACCAAGAAATGTAAAAAAAAAAAAAAAAAAAAAAAATTGGATTTTCAATTTAATAGTACTGCACTACAAAAGAAGAAAATAAAGAGTAGAAAGTGATTAAGATTTAGTGAGATGATAAACAAACTCAAATCTGCATTTGTGTCCCTCTGGGTGAGAAGGGGTCCTTCAAAAGCTCTTTGACAAGTCAAAACGAGCTGTGTCCTGATCTGGTTGGTAAACAAAGAAACTGTCAAAAGCTGCTGTTTGTTTTAAAGAAAAAGAAAAAAAGACAAAGTTTTCTGGTTACGGCTCTTATGTGGGCAGCTGAGAGACGTTTAAACCCGCAGCACTTGTTCAAAACCTTTAAATGTTGCACATCAATCATATCAACCTTATTTCTGGAGCACATTAAGACTCAGTGAATCAGACACTAACATCCAAATGAAGCAATAACTCCGCAGTCGGCCCGCCTCCATTCTGGTACATTTTACAGACAATTACAGAGAGAAAACCTTCACAGTCGAGTAGGTGACGACTGTGCAGTGTAATCCAGTTTAGTATCTACGCCGCACAGAAACGTACAGCCATTTTTTTAATTTTTTTTTTTTTTTTTTTTTACTCCCAGATGACGTCCATTCATAAACCATAATGGCTGCTTATTAGAGGCTTATGTTCAGAGGCGAGACTTCAAATCTGCAATTACACCACGCTGTTCGCTAAAGAGGGAAGTTAGTCAGAGTGGAGCTCTCGACACTGTGACCCTCATGCGCCTCCTGCCTCAGGATACGACTCTGATGGCGGTGTTAGGACTGAAAACTTCATCTCTTCAACTCTTCTTATCCAGCGTCTCAATCAGCTGTCTGACAGTCTGAAACACTTACCTGGATGTGTGAAATGAACCATCTCCTCACGGCCTGCAGACACCAGCTCCAAGTGCTCGTTAACTCTGCTGCTAAATAAAACAACAACAACAAAAACACAAGAAGTGATGCTGAACATATTTAGTCACCTTTTTAACCACTGGAGAAGTCTTGAGATCATCCCGGAGCTCCGTGATGATTTTGGTTTGATTTCTCCCGCATCTCTCCACAAGTTCATCTCCGGCCTGAGGAGCTGCTAACAACTATCATCTAACAACTTTATTCTGAGTTTGTGGATCAATTTAAAAAAAAAATAATAAAAAAATTCTTCATCATTGCATTTTTGACTTTTGTAATGTAAGACAATGTGGGACAATGTGGAACAATGTAAGACAATATGTGACAATGTAAAACAACGTGGGACAAGGAAAGACAATGTGGGACAATGAAAGACATTGTGGGACAATGTGAGACCGTGTAGGACAATGATGGACAATGTGAGACAATAACTGGCAATGTGAGACAATGTAAGTCAATGTGGAACAATGAAAGACAATGTCGGACAATGTGAGACAATGACAATGTGAGACAATGTGGGACAATGAAAGACAATGTTGGACAATATGAGACATTGTGGGACAATGCGAGACAATGTAGGACAATGATGGACAATGAGAGACAATGTGGGACAATGTAAGACAATGTGGGGCAATGTAAGACAATGTGGGACAATGTAAGACAATGAGGGACAATGTAAGAATGAGGAACAATGTAAGACAATGATGGACAATATTAGACATTGTGGGATAATATGAGACAATGATGGACAATGTGGGACAATGAGAGACAATGTGATATAATGCGAGACAATAAGGGGCAATGTGAGACAATGTAAGTCAATGTGGAACAATGAAAGACAATGTCGGACAATGTGAGACAATTGTGGGACAATGTGAGACAATGATGGACAATGTAAGACAATGTGGGACAATGAAAGACAATGTTGGACAATATGAGACATGGGACAATGTGAGACAATGTGAGACAATGTAGGACAATGTGGGACAATGAGAGACAATGTTAGACAATAAGGGGCAATGTGAGACAATGTAAGTCAATGTGGAACAATGAAAGACAATGTCGGACAATGTGGGACATTGTGGGACAATGTGAGACAATGATGGACAATGTGGGACAATGAAAGACAATGTTGGACAATATGAGACAATGTGGGACAATGTGAGACAATGCGGGACAATGAAAGACAATGTGGGGCAATGTAAGACAATGTGGGACAATGTAAGACAATGAGGGACAATGTAAGACAATGATGAACATAGTGGGACAATGTTGGACATTCCAAAGTCTCATGCTGTGAAAATACTCCACATGTGCATGTATGTGCAAGTTTGATTAACATCCAACAGCCTGCGATGCTTTCTTCACCGACTTCAGAAAAGAAGTGTCCCTCGTGCAGAGTTGACATTTGAAAAGAAAATCTTAAATCAGATTGTGGGACATCGTCTCAGTATGTGGGACACGGGACAAGAGATTAAAAACAATGCTGCGCAGTCCCACATGAAGAGGGACGCCGGGCCACCCTCGGTACTTTTGAACACGTCCAGTAACTCATCAACACCCTCACAGAAGTTGGATTTAGCGCTGAAGCTCCAGTAAATGTGCGCCAGTTCGCACTTCTGTACACCAGAGGGCGCTGCGGGCCACCAGCTGTTCAGCGCGCAGCGGAGGGCGAAGAAAGGGAAGTTGGCGAAGTCGCTCTCTCATGGCTGCAGCGAGAAATTGCGTGACACCTACAGTACTTACACCTTCCAAGAGATGGCAATATAGGATCGTGATGGTGTTCACACCTCTCCCGTCACGCGGAGGAGTAATTAGGCGAGAGGATTGAACCTGACAGCGCACCCATCAAACCTCAAGTTGTCCTCAGGACTTTTTTAATTAATTCACGGACCTGGCGCAATAAGGAGCAGAACACGTGGCTCATCTTGCAGTTTGTATATTTATTTTAAAGCAACTTCTTTTGTAAAATATAAATACAAATTATGAGATATTTTAATTACAAAGTTAAAACAAAAATGAACACACCAAAAATTACTTTACTGCAGTAGCCTCCCTGTTATATACAAGCTCTGTGCCGAGGGGTGAATATCAACATTATCTTAAAACTCTATTGTACAAACAATTTTGTAGTTTTGCATGTTAAATTACAGACTAAACAGGAAGCAAAATTGAACATAAAAAAAAAAAAAAAATACAACAAAGTAGCCCCTGAGGCTCAAGCGAGCACTAAAGTCTGAGGAGAGGAAAAAAAACACAAAAAAACACACAAAAAAACAACCCAGGACATCATGTGCTTCCTATCAACACAAATACCACATTCAATAGCACAGCCTCGGTACTATTCTGTACAGATACACGCATGCACAATGTGCTGCGCGCTCACACAGTCCTTCCAACGACACGACTTCCATACAAAATCTTTCAGAGAGGAGTCGTGAGCAACATCTGAAAGAAAAACAAAATCTCTTGATATTATATATATATATATATATATATATACTTATATATATATATATTTATTTATACATATATTAATTTATAAAAATAAGACCGTTATTAAGTCTGTTGAGTCACAAATAAGTTGCTCCTCAGTTAACGGAGGGAAACGATTCAGCAGCCCAGTCAGCCAGCGGGTCGGTCCGTCTGTACAGTGCAGCAGCGCTGGTCCAGAGAAGCGCAGGAACTAAGGGTCAGGCTAAGGCAAATCATCGCAACCCCCGGTCGGTTCTGAAGCAGACTGCAGTTGGCGCGGGGGGGGGGGGGGGGTCAACGTCAGGGTCCGGCGGGTCAAAGAGGTCAGGATGAGCCCAGCTTGACGACGGCCTTGATTCTGTCCTTGAGTTTGTCCCCCTGGCGGTCCCAGCGGTCGTCCAGACACTCCAGCGTGGAGCCCAGCAGAGCGGCCAGCTCGGCGCTGTCCTCCACCAGGTCCAGCAGCTCCTTGCTGTCGGCGTGGAAGCCCTCCAGCTCCTCCGGGCAGGAGAAGAGCTGCGACAGGGACGCCTGCCGGTAAAACTCCGCCTCCGCCACCGTCACCACCTCCATGTGGGGGAAGGTCTGTCGGAAACCGCGGGCGGACATCCGCAGCCGACGAAGCACGTCGGAGAGCAGCAGCCAGTTTCTCGGCCTGAAAGGAGAGGGGGGGGGGGGAGAGAGAGAGAAAAAAAAAAAAAAAACCCAACAAATGTTCAGGAATGAGGGCCGAGAGAGAGAGAGGAAAAAAAAAAAAAACCTGTAAAGAGGTGTGTCGGCTGTTGAGATCAAAGCTCACCCCTGGGAGAGGGACACCTGGATGTTGTAACAAGGCAGCAGAGGTCGGTCAGAGAACTCAAACTCAAACACCTCCCTTTTATCATCCTCATCCTCATCCTCGGGGCCCGGGGGGTCTGCCAGGATGTCATACACACCGCCCTCTTCGCTGGACTCTGACACACCAAAAAAAAAAAAAAAAAAAAAAAAAAAAAGAGGCACACATGGATTCGTTTTAGCGAGCGTCAACATAATCGCGAAGACCGCCTTTGCTGAAATGAAGGGACGTACGGACACCGACGGCGTTTAAAAATAAAGACTCGGTAAGCACTAACGGACACGCGGAGTGCTGATCAGTACTCACCACACACAGCGCTGCCATAGAATTCCCAATAAAGCCTCGGGTCGTCATCCGAGCGGCCCTGAAGGTCAGCAAAATAATCTATGGAGAGAGGAGAGAAGCGAAGGCTGTTATTCAAGAGCCGGAGCCTCGAGGGAGACCGGCAACGAGGCGAACGCAACTGCCCTTGGAGACTACAGCAGCAAAAAAAAAAATGGATAAAGAGCATGAGTGAAATAGAGGAAGGAGGGGAGGGAGGGGAAGGAGGGGAGGGAGGGAGGAGGGGGGGGGGGAGAAAAGAGAAACAAACAGAGCAAATGTTGTTTTGGGTTTTTTTGTTGGGTTTTTTTTTTTGTTGTGGGGGGGGAGGGAGGGGGAGGGAGGAGGGAGGAGGGGGCTGATGGTCAGGGGGCCAGCGGCTGTACCACGGGGGGAGGAGAGTGACTGTCTCCGCTGGCTCAGTTCAGAGCAGGGCTGCCGACGGCTGCCAGGAATCAAACAAGAACCACACACAGTCGCCGAGCGAGCGCGCACGCACACACACACACACACACACACACACACACACACACCGAGGGAGGGAGAGAGCGAGCGAGCGAGAGAGAGAAAGAGCGAGCGAGCGAGCGAGAGAGAGAAAGAGCGAGCGAGCGAGAGGGTGAGCTGGAAACAAACAAGCAGAGGGAGCTGGATAAGCACACACAGAGAGAGCAAAGTGTGTATTCAGCACGCGCACACACACGCGCACGCACGCACACACACACACATTTGCAGAGTGAGAGCTGGGCTTTGTGCCAGTGCTGAGGCGTGGGGCGTCTGGCGTGTGTTTGGAGGGATTAACGGCCTCCAGATGAGTGGGACCAGGTGGAGGGAGGGCAGCAATCGCTCGCTCTCGCTCATTTTCTCCGGTGCTCCATCTCCCTCCCGACATCGATCCGTCCGTCCGCACGCTTTTCAGAATTCAACACCACCTTTCCGGGGGTCTACACATAAACCTCCCTTTTGCCACCTGTCCCCCCCCCCCTCCCTCCAGACACCCCACCACCACCACCACCACCGTCTCTCAGGCGAGAGGTCCCGACTCGTTAGGTGTTCAGGTAATACCGAGCAGCTGGCTCCAGAGGAAGTCTGCGCGCCCGTGTGTGTGTGTGTGTGTGTGTGTGTGTGTGTGTGTGTGTGTGTGTGTGTGTGTGTGTGTGTGTGTGTGTGTGTGTGTGTGTGTGTGTGCGCTTTCATTTCCTTTTTCCTCCTGACTCATGTTGACTTTAAAAAAAAAAAAAAAAAAAAACTACAAACAGTCACGACGCGCCGGCGCAACATACAAAACACGCACCGTCTCCGGCGCCGCAGCCTCGTGAAAAAGACAGGCGCTCGCTCGCTCGCACGCATACAAAAGCAGAGTCTCCAGCCAGAGCGAGGCCCATTTCCGCACGTACGCTGAGCAAACACAGTCGCCGTTGCTAAGTAACCAGATAGAGGAGCTCAGAGGCAGCAGCACGCACCCCGGCGGGCTGAGACTCCCTATCTAACAGGTGGTCGGGGGAGGAGGAGGGGGGGGGAGCGGGAGGGAGGGAGGGAGGGAGGGAGGGCGCCGGAGGGGGGGGGCGGGGAGACGGGATGACAAGAGATGGACATGTCGGGCTGCTGTCGGGGAGGTGGAGGGCAGGATTTACAGAGAGGGGACTCGTAGCAACAGGTTACACAGAGGTCAGAGCATTGAAAGAACAGCAAACAGCGAACGAGCCAAGAACGGGAACCGGGTTGGTGACCGCTCTTTTCAGCAGTTTAGCCTCTCCCCACAACGCTTGATGTCCTCTCCCTCTGCTGTGGCTGCCGTTTTTAAAATTTAAAATTAAAAAACAAAAAAAAACAACCCTTTTATCTCCTTTTTTTCTAGCATGTGGGGATTTTTATGATTTGTGGTCAAAGGCGCATGAATATTCAAATTTCCTGTCTTTTATTGCATTTTGTCTGCACGAGTGAAGAAAGTTTCCACAACTGCGCGCTCACTGCCAAACACTTCAATGCAGGTGTTTTGGAAGTTGTAGGAATCATTTTAATCAGGATCTTGGATTTCAAAAAGAAAACCAACATTATGTCATCTGTTTTAGTTTTTTTTAACAGTTTACAGATTTTTTAATTAAACCTGAACTCAAGCACATGATGTGTAAACTCTCGCCAATTTACAAACACGCCGAAATCAGACCGAACTGCACAAATCTGCACGTTGCACCGTGTTGTTTTTCTACGGGATATTTATAATCCTGATTTCATTCATAAAAAAAATAAAAAATAATAATAATAAAGAGTTTAAGCTCTACTTATGTACAGGAAATGATATTTTACCAGTGAGGAAGCGCTCCATGCCGTCGCTGTGGGTCATCTTGAGGAGGCCGCGGCCAGAATACGTGGCCAGGGTGGGGTCGGCGCCGTAAGACAGAAGGACTCGCACCACGTCCAGGTGGTCGTTCTCCACCGCGTCGTGAATCGGTCTACACGCACAGAAAGGCACATTTATTTTAACCATCACCGAACATCAACAGCACCGACCACATTTACACCGGGGGGGGGGGGGGGGAACTGGTTTTCGTTTCGTCTGGCTGGAGGTTAAAGATTCTGCGTGCTGCATTAGAAATGCGCGACTGCTTGGTGCTTCTTAAGTTGAAGATTCCCCAAACCGTGCTCTGTCCGTTTTACAAACGAGAATTAACATGTAGCGTGATATTTTTTTAATGGCGGTGTTGATCATTCGGCGCAATTTAAATCACCGCCCTCTTGCCCCGTAAAATCTATTTGAATTATTTCAATTTTTCCCTAAAGACTGACCGAGCGGGAGATGAAGTAAAAATTCAGTTTGGATTTATGGGACTGCCGTTGCTCTTGGTCCAACCGCTGCGTTACTTCGGAGCTATAACGCTGCACAATGCTCCTTTAAGACTCGAGCACCGTTCCTTAGAACAGACCCCCTACTGTAAATTTAATAACACAGCAGTGAAAGCCTTCCCCATTAAAACTGCAGCTAATCTGTCAAATCTCTACCCTTGTATAATAATGTGCTGTAAATCCCAGAAATTTTGTTATGAGCAAGCCAGGGCTACTTAATTGATAGCCAAGTCCTGGCTTGCCCGCTGAGGACGTGAAGGATTTAAAAAAAGAAGAAGAAGAAGAAAAAAAAAAAAAAAAGTCGTGTTCGTATTGCGTAAAGGAAACGGTTCAGGAAAGACTTCCGTTTCTGTGATTGCGTTAAAACGGTGTTTTGTTTACCTGGTGCCGTCCTGAGCGCTGCAGTTGATGTCGGCGCCGTAATCCAGCAGGTGCTGGACGATGCTGAGCCAGCCCCGGGCGCACGCCTCGTGGAGAGCGCAGTAACCCGCGTAGTCTCGGTGATTCACCTCACACACTCTGTTCTCCAGACAGTACAGCACCACCTCCTGAAGGAAGGGCCAACGCACAGGGGGAGTCGGGGTTAGGGTGCGTTTGTTTGTTTTTGTGTGTGTGTGTGTGTGCGTGCAGCCGAGCCGAGCCGAGCCGAGCCGAGCGCGGCAGGACCAGACGCATACGCACGCAGTCCTTCCTTTTACAGTTCCTGTGGGAGAGAAATTAGGGAAAAGGAGGAACCGAGTGTGTTCCTGTGCCGGACAAAACACGCACACTCGCACACAAGCGCTCCATAATACCGGAGCTGGCGCCAAACACATCGAGGAGACTAAGTGTGACTCAACTGGATTTAGCCTGCCAGATCCTGCTCGTGCACGTATGAGCCGAGCCGTGCGAGCGAGAGTGTGTGTGTGAGTGTGTGTGTGTGTGTGTGTGTGTGTGTGTGTGTGTGTGTGTGTGTGTGTGTGTGTGTGTGTGTGTGCGTGTGTGTGTGTGTGTGTGTGTTCGCCGCGGCTGGGCCCGGACGCCACTGTGGCAGCCAGTTACAATGGCTGGACTCTGAACACAGCATAATGGAAGCGGAACAAAGAGATTTGATAGAGGCGCTCAAGAGCTGGAAGCGTTTTCTCTGGTCTGGGGCTGTGACAGTTGGGCGTCCAGCACTAAGTAGTCAGACTGGTTTTTATTGGATTGGAGCAGCGTCTGCTGCTATTAAACAGAGAGGGTAGAGATAGAGAGCAGCCTGGCAGTGTGTTGATTTAGGGCCCCGTCTGAGTCAGACAAGTGTGTTTCAACACTGCGGGTGTTTTGTCTCTTTAAGGATGTACAAGTTGGCGTGGGACGGGGCGCAAAAGTGTTTGCAGAGCCCTTGAAAAACAAACAGAAAATTGCCTTTCTCTCTCTCTCTCTCCCCCCCCCCACTTCATTATATATTTACACATATATGTGAATGCCAGACCCATATACCCAGGCACATTGGTAAGTTGGTCCTCCTGACAGGCCTGTGCCGAGGGGAGGAGAGTTGCTCATCTGAACCTGGGAAATGACTCCAAACTTCCATTTCTATGCTAATTCTAGGCAGCCATCTCGTCCAAGTGTTTATCTCTCTCTCTCTCTCTCTCTTTCAGCGCAGGGAGGATGGAGGGAGGAAGAGGAAAAGGAAAGGCAGGCGGTGGGGGAGAGAAGCGACTGACAGCGGGACGAGCGGAGGAGGGGGAGGGGGAGGGGAGGGGAGGAGGACGGACGAGAGGACGGACACGGAGCGAGCGGGAGAGGCGAGAAGCAAACACCCCCGACCGATGACAGATAAATGAATCTGCGGATGAAATCTGCCAGGACCGTCCTCTGGGCTGCAGCTGATAATAACAAGAGATGAACGGGTGGGGGGGGGGGGGGGTGAAACTAAAGTGCGCAGGGGAGGGAGGGAGGGAGGTGGTGGTGTGTGAGGGAGGGAGGGAGGGAGGGGGGTAGTGATAGGAGCCATACAGAGAACGGAAGAAGGAGAGATAACGAAGAAAAGAAAAGGGGGAGAAGAAGCACGACAGAGAGAGAGAGAGAGAGAGAGAAAAAAAAAAAAAGTGAGCAAGTGCGAGCAAGAAAAAGTGCAAAAGAAGAGGAAAGAGGAGGCGGGGGAGGGGGAGGGAGGGAGGAGGAGGAGGAGGAGGAGGAGGAGGAGGAGGAGGGGGTGGGTGGAAAGACGCTCCAACTGGTTTTCTCTCAGCGCCAGCACGCTGTTTGCCTGCTGGAGAGAGATTCAGGAGCGCTGTGCCGAAGCTCCCCTCTGGGGGATTCCACTCGCTGTGTGTGTGTGTGTGTGCGTGCGTGTGTGTGTGTGTGTGTGTGTGTGCGTGTGCATGCGTGTGAATGAGTGCAAGTGTTAGAGAGAGTGACGGGCAGAGAGTGTTGATATGCAGCTTGCCTAAGTGCGCGTCTGTGTGTGCGCATACGTGTGCCTATGTGTGTGTGCGTGCGTGTGTGCGTGTGTGTGTGTGTGTGTGGCTGTGGAGGAGGCGTAGCGCTAAACCTCCGGAGCCGTGTTTAATATCGCTGGGAGAGAGCGAGGAGCTTAGCACGAGAGCCCCGGCTTCCCGCCAGACACACACACACACACACACACACACATACGCGCGCGCGCACACACACACTCCTCCGCAGTAAAATGAGACACCCCCCTCCCTCCTCCTCCCTCCTCCTCCCTCCTCCTCCCTCCCTCCTCTAATCTCCCTCTCTAGAATGCTTCCCTGCGCTCGCCTGCAATCAATGCATCACTCAGACATTTAACCCTTTCGCAGCGCCGCCTTCCCGGGTCCTCACGTGCAGCAGATGCGCGCACCGGCGTGCGTGAGTCACGGGACGCACGAGTGGCCTCTCCCTCCGCGACGAGATCCGATCCGATCCGATCCGATCCGATCCGATCCGCCCCCCGAAAGTTGGGTTTCCGGCTCAGACGAAGCGAAACGTGTTGTAAAGTGCGTACAGCAGCCTGCCGCTTATTTAATGGCATCGCCGGGGTTTAAGCCTCAGTACGCTGCCTCCGATGATCTCAGATAGAGTTAATTAATCCCACACTGACGCACATATATGCCATTAGCCAAGTGGAAAAATAAGGATATATATATATATATAGATAAATAAATAATAATAATTAAAAAAATTAAAATTAAAATTAAAATAAAAAGGGACTCGTCATCTGTTTTCATATTCCTGATAAATGCCTCCGATCTCAACCAACCTGCTTGTGCACGTCAAACGCTCATCAGCCTCCAGCAAACCCGATGACCCGACAGGCTGTATTTGTTCCGGTTCTCCGACCGGAAAGCGGTTGAGCGAAAACGTAAATTCACGTTCCCTGCAAACATGAGCCGGTGAAAGTTTGATGTGACCCAATGGAGACGAGTCAGCGTGCTAAGTTTATTAATGTCGTCCAACCCACACGGCCCTTTCGTTTCCATCCTGAATACAAACCGCAGGTCGGTTAAGTTTAGGCTTCCTTAAACTTGCGCAACCTTCGTCGTCGGGGCAACAGTAAACGCGATTATTATTATTATTATTTTTTTTTTTTTAAACCTCCTGACGTCATCTGAACTGCTTCTTTCTGTCACCGTGTTGTCGTTACTTTTTACGACCACCAGGGGTCGCTCAACTTCGAAACGCAACTTTGGGTGGCAATAACCTGTTGTTTTTTATTATTATTATTATTATTATTTTTTTTTTTTAAAACAAAACTCATATGGGAGGACGGTCTTCGGTATGAACGACGACATCACGGCTCACCGAGCTCGCTGGCTCGTGAGCAAGATATCGGTTAAAAAAAACAAAAACAATAAAAAAAAAAAAAAAACGCTGGTATCCTCCAGGCTACACTTTTTTTTTTTTAAATTTTGATTTATTTTTTATTATTTTTTTTTAATGGTGGAGAAAGTATTGAGTGTGAAATGTGACGGGCGCTGATGCAGCTCCTGTGATAGCTCTCTATTTTAAACTGTGCGGTCTGCGATCCCCTGAAAGGTCAGCGCTGTCGACGCCGGGCGCTGCTGGTCAGAGGTGACAATCTTCCAGTCAAAGTTCACCAAGGTTGAACTTTAAAGTCGGCGAGGACGGACTTTAAACCCTCCACCGGCAAACCCTCTGATCGCACCGACTTTACGTCTCGAGGTTTTGATATTAAATATCCTGATCCCACCGGGGCGCTTAAAATTGCGATCCCCCCCCCCCCACACACACACACACACACACACACACACACACACACACACCCCTCTTTGCTTGGATCATACATGGATTCGAGGAGGAAAATCAAAAGTGATTCATGGGATGAGAATAAATGACAGATTGTACCTTTATCTGAGCTTTCAATGGGCAGAACTGAAGGGGGGGGCCCCCTCTCTCTCTCTCCCCCCCCCTGCCCCCCTCTCTATCTATCCCCCCCCCCCCCTCCCTCCCTCCCCGCGGCACGAGAGGGAGAGGGATGAAGACATCCGCAGCATCTCTCCTCATTACCATTTCAAATGCTCGGAGAGCGAGGCAGACCAGGGAGAGAGAGAGAGAATGAAAGGGGAGTGAGCGAGCGAGGGAGGGAGGGAGGGAGGGAGAGAGAGAGAGAGAGAGAGAGTGCTTTCATGTGCCGAGGCACGGATTGCAAAACTAAATGAACATGAAATATGCAAGGTGTCGGCCGGCCATCGGGAACGGGGCGCTGCATGTGTGCTAAATTACATGCACGTGTGCATGAGGTTGATTCTGCATCCTGCATGTTACAGGCTTTAAAGCTTTAAAAAAAAAAAAATTAATAAAAACCTGCGCATGTGCTTGCAACCGGTGTTTCTCTCTATGCGCGTGCGTGCGACAGACAGCAGCCTCTCGGAGAGGAACACGTCGGGATGTGCCGTGCGTGTGCTGATTGGGTCGGAACGGGAGTTTCGCTGCGCGTATTTCGTTGCAGGGCTCGTAATCAGCATTTGAGCGGCAAGTGCGTGCGTGTGCGCGCGCGTGTGTGTGTGTGTGTGCGTCGGTCTCACAGGCCTCTCATATCTCTCTGCCTGTGTGTGATAAGCCCAGAGCTTGCGGCGCTAAAACACCAGCGTGAGACAAGCGCTCTCGTGCATCGCAGGCTTGTATGCAAGTGTGTGTGCGCGTGTTTTTTTTTTTTTGTTGTTTTTGTTTTTTTTGAGGCGGTATGCATAAACCAGCGTCTCTGCGCACGTCCCTGTGTGTGTGTGTGTGTGTGTGCGTGCGTGCGCGTGTGTGTGTGTGTGTGTGTGTGGGAGCCCCAGGGGCCTGCCCCAGGCTTATCACACACAGGCAGTGAGAGACGAGCTTCCTGCGAGAGCGAGGGAGAGAAAGAAAGGGAGGGAGGGAGAGGGGGGGGAGAGGGGGGGAGGTGTGGGGGTAGGAGGGGAGTGTTGTTTGCGCAGCGGTCAGCGCCTTGTTTGTGTAGTCTCAGGTTTTTCCTCCTCCCTCCTCCCTCTCCGCACGCGGAGCGCAGGAAGGGAAAAATGCGAAGGGGGAATGAAAAAAAAGAGAAAAAAGGAGAAAAAAAAAAAAAAAAGGAGAAAAAAAAAGAAAAGAGGAGAAAAAAATAAAAGAGGGAGGGAAAAAAAAAAAAAAAAAACGTCCGAGAGACGCATAAATCAGAGAGACGAGCCAGCTTCTCTCCAGCACGGCTGACTGAACCCTGCTGCTGCGCTGCACCCTCCGCGTGCGTGCGTGCGCGTGCGTGCGTGTGTGTGCGTGCGAGAGAGAGAGAGAGAGAGAGAGAGAGCCAGGGAGAAAAACAGCCGCCGCCACTGCTAACCACAGTCACCACGGCACATTAGAGGGCCATTAGAACGCGATTATACTCCCAGTGCTTACCTCTCATTCACACTCCAGCTCGCTCCCATTCAGACTCGCATAATCACTGACACACACGCGCGTACGTGCCCGCGCGCGCACACACACACACACAACTCGTCACCATAAACACACACACACACACACAACCATAAAGCAACTTATGAAGAAGCAACAAAAACATACCCACACGTATTTACAGTTCTGTGAAGATACACACACACACACACACACACACACACACACACACACACACACACACACACACACACACACACACACACACACACACAGCATCAAAGGAGATTGATAGAGTGAACACACACACACACACACACACACACACACACACACACACACACACCCCGATCCGTGGCTCAAGTGGTATTAAAACCACAAAGATCAATAAATCAATTTGTAAAATCTGTCAGAAAAAAAAAAAAAAAAAAAAAAGGGGGAGGGAGGAGGAGTGGATGTGGAGGGAGGAGGAGGGGGGGGGGTGCAGGAGGAGAGAGAGAAACGTTTAGGCCCACGGAAAGAAAGAAGAAGAAAAGAAAAAAAAAAAAAAAAAAAGCATAAAAGGAGAAGGAGACAGCGGGCCATCCAACTTTAATTAAAAGCTTTCAGAGCGATGGGAGTTGAAAGATTCAGGAGAATATACACAAGTCTTTGGCGTATGTGCGGAGAAGGAGAGGATTCGGGTTTAGGAGCGAATGATCGGCAGCTACACAAAGAAAGGAGGAGAGAGGGGAAAAAAAAAAAAACTCCCGATGCTAGAGAGAGGCAGCGAGCATCGGTCTCCCTATAATGATCCCACCGATCCCTCATGCTGCCTGCGCGAGCGTGTGTGTGTGTGTGTGTGTGTGTGTGTGTGTGTGTGTGTGTGTGTGCGTCTGTCTCTGTGTGTGTGTGTGTGTGTGTGTGTGTGTGTGTGTGTGTGTGTGTGTGTGTGTGTGTCACACTTCGCCTCACGGAAAATTAATGAGATGTGAGAGCGAAGCGAGGCAAGAGGAGGGGAGGCGGTGTGTGTGTGTGTGTGTGTGTGTGTGTGTGTGTGTGTGTGTGTGTGTGTGTGTGTGTGTGTGTGTGTGTGTGTGTGTGTGTGTGCTTGCGGGGAGGAGGAGGAGGAGGAGGAGGGGTGCCAACGACAATCTGAGTCACAAAGAGAGGAAGAGAAAGAGAGCGCTGAGAGGAAAGAGGGGGAGGGGGGGAGGAGGAGGAGGAGGAGGGGGAGAGGAGGAGGAGGAGGAGGAGGGGGGAGAGAGAGAGAGAGAGGAAATCTGAGAGAGAAGGAGAGCGTAGCACGAGGAGCGAAAAAGATGGAGTATGTGAAGGAGAAATCGTGAGCAAAGGGGGTGAAAAAGAAGGAAATGATAGAAAAAGCCAAAGAGGGAGCTGCGAGGGGGAAGAATAGGACAGATGTAAGAGAAGAATCTGAAGTATTTTAGGAAGAAAAAAAAAAATAGAAAAAAAAAAAAAAAGAGTCGAAGCAATCTGTGCCGGAGTCACAGACAGGAACAAAGTCGGGGGAGAAAATGAGCTCAATTTAAGGAAGAGAGAAAAAGAGTGAAGATTTGGAAGAGATGAAGCCTGAGAGTGTAAAATGTGAGAAAAGAGAGAGAGAGAAGGGGAGGGGGGGGAGGGGGGAGGACGAGGGTGAGAGAGAGAGAGAGAGAGAGATAAGGAGGCCAGGATGTGCCTGAGTGAAACCTATTACCTCGTAGCCGAGCCGCGCCGCTCTCTGGAGCAGCGTCTCCCCGGCGTTCTTGTTCACGATCAGCCGACGAGCCTCCGGCGGGATCGGACGCAAGGCGGAGGGCTCGGCGGGGGGCGTCCTGTGCAGGCCCGCCGCCTCCGGTGCAAAGCCGCCGCCGCCGCCTCCTCCTCCGCCGCCTCCTCCTCCGCCTCCTCCTCCTCCGCCGCCACCGCCCGCTCTGCCGTTCGCCGGGGGCTGCAGGGAGGGCGGA
>NW_027210665.1:1665000-1672500 GCF_029030835.1 Brachyistius frenatus | reverse complement strand
CTAAGCAATTAGAATGGGGGGGGCTCAATATATCTGTCCAGCATTTCATCTTTCTTTTGTTTTAATGAATTTAAAGTCATGTTTCTCCACATGTTGCTTTACACACAATAGGCAGCCCCAATCCCACAAAATAACACAATCAAATTAAAGTGACTCAACAGGTCAATTAACACTGCATCAAAACTATCAAATAATTTCTGAACTGCATGAATGACAAATTTGAGAAAAGTGAATCAAAAATATATAATTAAAGCACAATTGATAGCATTTATTCAGTTTTAGCGGACTCTTTTTTTTTTTTTTTTTTTTTGGGACCGCATCTGATTTCGACATGTCCAGAAATACAGGGTTTGATAGCTTTGCATTGCAGCTGTGCATTGACAAGCATGACACAGACAAAACCACAGTTTTCTAGGGTGCATTCACAACATAAGACAGACATGTGCTAGCTATTAACATATCTGCCTCCCAGCCAGTGGATAATATAGCATAGGCTTTCTTTGTGTCTGAACACGGAGCGTAAAAAAAAAAAAAAAAAAAAAAACCCGGAGATAACAGTTCAATAGTTCGTGTGTGCGCGCGCGCATATGACTTGACGGTGGATGATCGCCAAAATGTAGGAACTGTCGCTGTGATTATGTGTTTATTATAGATGTCATGTGATGTGTGCTAGGAGAGAGGGTCTTCGAGCCGGTGGGGTGAGGAGAATTATGACCTTGGACAGCAACCAGGCAGGGCAGCACAGGTCTTCAGAGGGGAGGTGGGTATGTGGGGGAGGATAGTGGCGGATGGGGAGGGGGGCATGCAGAAAGCCTTAGAGGAACCCCAAAGAGGGCAGCTGGTGGTTGTTAAGCACACTGCAAAGCCCTCCGCTGCCCCCCCCCCCCCCCCTCCCTCCCCCAACCTTGGGGTTAAGCATAGCCAAAGGCAGTGTGAACTGTGAGGGGGGGGGGGGGCAGGGGGGGGGAACAGTCTGAAACTACTGTATACTGTATGTGTCTATAGCACAGTCAGCACTAACGCATGCTTTAGCCCCAAGGCAGTCTCACAAGGACAAGCACGTACGGACACACAAACACGCACGCACAGAAATAACCTTTACGATGGCTGCTCGCTAATCAACATACAGAGATGGCAGCCCTGGTTAACCTTTGAACTGCCAAACCCCTGAAAGGAGGGCCTCAACTGGCCTTCCAGCAACTCACTAAGACAATGATAAACTGAAGGGGAATGTCAAACCTATGGCCAAGGACAGCAGCATGACAACACTTGTATTACTCTGGACTGTGTTGTAAATGCAGAGTATGCCAATTTCATGCAGGGGTTGTTCCACAGGCAGTTTCTGAATAATGCAGCAAGGGAATGAAGACAGTGGGCCTTGGGGGGTTTATTCCTGTGTGGATGTTAGGATTGGTAGTATGTTTGAAATGTCTGCACAAAAGAAACGGTGGTCATAATGACCTCTCCAGCCCACCACCAACTTATCCCAATATTTCGCGTACATTACCGTGTATATATACACACACACACACACACACGCACACACACACACACACACACACATACACAAATGTGACCGGCCTTACCTGCAGAGCTCTCTGTTCACGGCTCAGCTTGCTGGAGTCAGCATACAGCTCAGTGGTGACACATTTAAATCGGTCGCCAACGTAGCCTGAGGAGTTAGCGATCCTTTTGGCCAGACTGGATCTACGAGCGCCTTTAGATGAACCGTGGCAACCGTCCTCTTCTTCGTCATCCCCTTCTCCTAGAGACTCCCCCAAGTCAACAATACTGTCTTCCTTTTCAGTGTCCATCTCGTACACATTTTCCCGGTCTGACTCATGCACCACATCGGTGCAGTGCTGTGTAAGACGAGGGGCTCGGCTGTCCCTGTCCCCTTTATCCTTGCCAGAGCTGCGCTCCCCCGATGTCCGGGCACAGCGCAAAGTACTCTGGTCTTGGTCTTCGGGGTCGGGGCTGGAGCTCTGCTCCTCACAGCTGTCCTCTGATTGGTCAACCTGCCCTGGAGAAGTCGGGGATGTGTTCGATGTCACCCCAGGACAGCCGGTGTCCTGGAGAACCTTTGCTTTCCCAAAGAGATGTTCAGACTGTCTATCGCTGTGGCTGGGCTTTAGGTTGGGGCTCTGTCCGGATGGAATTTGATACGGATGGGAGGGGTGGTGTTGGTGTTGGTGTTGGTGTTGATGTTGGTGTTGATGTTGATGTTGGTGTTGATGTTGGTGTTGGTGTTGGTGTTTTGGCTCATAGTCAGTCAGATTTTGGTTACTATGACAACATTCATTTTGGTTATTCTTGGCGCTGGTCTCGACCAAGGGGTGTTTATGGACTATTGGGGTAGGCTCAATATCTGTGTCTGAGTGTACAAGATCAATGCAGACAATCTTTTCTCTGGATGTTGCAGAGGAAGAGCATGCTTTGCTTTGACTGCCACCCTGTCCTTGCACCCCTGCTTCCCTATCAGCCTTCATTTGCTTTCCTTCTCCTCCATCTTTCCCAACGTTGTGATCTCTGTGGCTCCCGCATTCTTCGACAGCTCCTCGGGATTTCTCCTGTCCCCGGTGCTTCAGTGTTGCCTCTGCCCTCTCTGGCAGTTTGTTATCAGAGTGCGTTTGCATCAAGGGATGGGCCATCTCCTGCGAGTTATACGTGAGGTATTCCCCTCCTGGACCAGCTGGGAGGTTGTGGTAGGGTAAAGGGTGTTTTGCTGCCAAGTGGGCTGGGTAAAGGCTGTTGCTGCCCAACAATACTGGGTGAGGGTAAACTGGGCCTTTCCCCGAAAGTGGCACAGAGTGTAGCGCCATGCCATCAGGGATGGGGTAGTGCAGGTATCTATTGGCATAAGCCAAGCTGTGGTTCAGATAAGCGTCACTTTGAGGAAGGTAAAGGTGACCTGGAGGGTGACCATTGTCCAAACAGGGCCTTTTGTATGACAACACATCTGGAGTCGCTTCACCTCTCTTAGTGGTCTGGGAGGATTTCTCAGTTCCCTCTCTGTGGTGACCCACAACTGGTGGATGCTCTGATTGGCTGGGGCTGTGTTTGGCCCACTCACCATTAGGTTTAGGAGAGAGAGCTCTGGAGTTGACCAGAGAGGAGGCAGAGTGCTGAGTGTTGGAAACATTATGGTTGGGCTCTCCTATCCTTGGACAGGATGAGCTGCGTTGTTGAGGGAGAACTCTCTCCAGACCCTTGTTTTTGATGACAGAAGGTGAGGAGCCTTTGGCTTGTGAAAGGCCCAGGTCCGTGTTAGGCCTCGGAGAGGGGGGCAAGCCTGTTGTGTGCTGTGCGTGGGAGGGAGACGGGCTCGGTACGACCCAGGAGGAGTGTAAAGTGCTGATCATCTCTGGCCTCTCGGAGACCTTTGAAGAAGTGCTGCTGACCACAGAATGAGGATGGGAGGAAGGAGAGAGGGACAGGTTCTCCTTTAGGAGCTCTCGGCTCGGGGGAAGTCCATAACGTGCACCTGATGCTATAGTGTCCATCTTAACTGGGAATCCATTGGGAGGCAGTCCAAACTCCAGCATTCTTCCAGACAAATCCAAGGGCTTCTCTCCTGAGTCTTTGGTTGTTTGGGGTTGGTGAGCTGGCCTCTCAAAATTGGCTTTGGAGGGAGATCTGCTGGGTCTTCTCTCGCCACCGCCACTTCTGTGCTCAGGTCCCCCCTCTCGTGTTCTGGATTTGTGGGGGCTGGGTCGGGCCGGAGATGGCTGCTCTGATGCCATGCTGCTAACAGAGAAAGGATGAGGAATGGACACCGTGGATGAGGATGAGACAGATATTGAAGAGGAGGAGGAGGTGGACGGTTGTCCTATCCTGGCGACTGGCCTTTGTAAATCCAGTGAATTGTCAAGGAGAGCAGGAGGAGGGGGAGGTTGGGGGAGGCGAGAAGACACGTGAGGAGAAGAATCAGTAGGCAGACTATTATTCCCACCATTAGTGCCACTAGTGGTCGTAGTGCTGGTGGTATTGTTGTTGCTTGAGCCCTTCCTAGAGGGAGGTCTGCCAGGTCTGCCGCTCCTGCTCGGGGACCGGTCTCTGTCTATAGCAGCCTGATGGTGTTGAGGATGAGGGGAGGGTTGGTGAAGCTGCTGTGCAAATGAAGGTGCGACACCAAGTCCCTTGTCTTGGCAGTGTACCATTGATGTTGGGGCCACTGTGACCGCAGGAATCCTCATAGGGGGTGCCACCAAGGGAGAAGAGATGGGAGAAGGAGAATAGGGAGACATAAAATAGAACCTATCGGCAGCAGAGGCGGCCGCAGCAGAGGTCACATTTCCCCCCTGGGCTGCACACAGAGGTGAGTAGGCCAGGTGCTGGGGGAGATAGGGGTTGGGTTGGCTGAGCAACGAGGCTTTGTACATGTTCAGAGCTGCGTACTTGGATGTGTCCATGAAGGGATACATACTCGCTTCAGGGTAGGGGCTGAGCCATGGCATGCGCATGTAGCTGCCACCAGCACTTGCCAAACCCAGTTCAGATGCTTTTTCTCCAGGCATGACTCTGCGCTCCAAGCCCAGGCCTTCAGCTCCAGGAACCAGTACATGCTTGTGGAGACTTGGATGGGTGGCCTTGTAGAGGCCAAGGTATCCATTTGTGGGCTTACGACTGTCCAGAGGGCATTCGGGCTTGTAGAGGAGTTCTGGGAGACCATCCCTGTTATAAGTGAGTGGGAGGGTGGGTGTCTCTCGGCTCTTTTCCGCCGACAGTGCTCGGATCCCTGGGTACACAACCCCGCTGTGGAGACGAAGACCATCGTGTATCAGAGTGCCTCGGTCCAGCCCCATTGCCGCCAGGGGCGTCAACCTTGCATCCACCTGCAGCAACAAGAAAGCATCTATTAGCGTGGAAATCTAATCACTCAAAGAAATACTAGAAAATATGACATCGGATTAGTAAAATGCATGTAAATTGCAAAAGCACTGTTTTTTTGTTTTTTTGTTTTTCCCCGATTTCCAAGCAATAGTGACTTAAGTGACAAATGTGTTACCACTACATAAGACGAGCACGGGTGACTTGCCATGTTTTGTGTGATGTGGTTCCCTTGTCTTAGTTCCAGGTTGGTTTGTGCCTCAGCATCGACATCATGAACAGATGTTGTCCTGTGGAGAAGAGCAAACAGTTAGCAGTCAGTGTCTTGGCTCTGCCACATACATACACATACCGACACACACCACAACCATGTCGCAATCCCACTGCCAAAAGAAGAGGAAACACACAGACCTGATATACTGGGGCACCCAAATACAAATAATATATCAATGTGGTTCATTGATCTATACAAATTAAATGTAGTGCAGAGACGTGACACGGTGGGGTGAAAACACAAAAAGGAGCAACATAATGGCACGGTCCACTGGAGTGCACACTGGAGATGAAAGCGCTGTGTGGGCTGCCCTCCCGTCCCCTCCCATCCATCAAACCCCCCCCTCGCCCGCCCGCCCCCCCGTTACATCCTCCCCCTCCCCTGATCCCCAACCTGCCCGCCCCGTGGGCTAGATGTGCACGGTGGGGCCGCGTCTGTTCAGTCACGTTCCTCACACACTGGTTTTTCTGCGCCCTCTTTGACCTGCTCTCTCGGCTGCCTCAGCCAGCAGAGCGAGGGAAGATTATGCATCACAGACCACTTCGGTGGGAGACCATTTACCACCCGCCAACACAGAGCCACAGATCAACAAACACTCACACCAGAGCGCACACACCAAAGCATAGTGTGCAAGATAAAAGAGACAATTACACGGCATTCACCATAAACCATACATTGCGTTTGAACAGATTACAAAGAGGACAGGTATGAAGATTCAAAACAAAAACAAAAACTAGACAATAGAAGGTTTTTTTGGGGGGGAGAAATCAAACTGGGAATGACAATAAATAAACAACAACAAAAAGACATCAAGACCCCTTTGTGTGTGAAATGCCCTTTAATCTCTAAATGTTTCAAATCTCTGTAATGCACCAGAGCATAACAGGGTTGTTATTTGATGTTAGGGACACGTGATATAGGTTACAAGAGGACAGTTATCAATTATTCATAAAACGGTTTATGAAGCAACAAATTCAACAATTGGTTGCTAAACCTCTTATCGGCTGTTTTGAAAGGGGGGAAAAAAACAACAACAACAACCATGCTTAACAACTTAATTAAACTGCAGTGAGCGCAAATGTACAGAAAATTAAAATGTAACTTTAGGTTGTCATCTTAGTGAATAAGAGCATGTACTGTGTAAGAGCTCTGGCAGTTAAAGCTACAACGATTTGATGATTAATTAATTAATTATTACATTTTGATTAGCTGAGCAACGTAAAATTAATCACCAACTACTTTGATGGTCAATTACTTTTTAGCCATTTATTAAAATAAAATAAAATACTAAAATTCGCCTGATTTTAGCTTATAAAATGCAAGTATTTGATAACAAACAGAACATCTTTTGGTTGTGGACTGTTGGTTGGGACGAACAAGACAATTTTAAGCTGCATCTCGGGCTTTGGGAAACACCGGTCGACATTTTTCATCCCATTCTGACATTTTAAAGACCAAACAGCTAATCAATGAATCGAAAAAAAGAATCAACAGTTTAATCAATAATGACAATATTTCTTCCAGCCCCAGTGGAAATAACCTGTATATTACTGAATGAGAGATATCACGACCTCCAGAGAGAAGGGGGGAAAAAAAAGAAGTGAGAAAAAAAACCTGACAAACCACACAAATTCGGTATTCATAAATCTGTTTGCACAAATGGTTAAATATAGTCACTGAAAATTTATGAGGCTTGGTGAGTCAAGTGGCATCTTAACACCAACAGAGTAGTCTGCGTTATTTCAAGAGGCTTTTTCAAAATTCTCAAAATCATGAAAAAACAATGAGGAAAGGTGAAAGTATTGCTCCTCTTGGCATATATGTGTATATATATATATATATATATATTTTTTTTTTTTAATTTTCAAGAGAAATATTTCTGTTTGAAGGATGACTTGACAACTCTTTACGGTGGACATTTTTGCACGGCAGCGCCGTTAGTAAAGCCGGTGCGGAAATGAGGTGGGAGACAGCGAGAGAGAAAAGGCTTTAAATAGAAAAAGTAAAGCTTAGCGGAGCTCGGTCGTGCTGAGAGCAGCAGAGAAGCTCAGCTCCTCGATCATCGCAGAGAAACGCCTCTGCGCCTCGCTGCCGCGCCGCTGGCACGTCACTTTTATTGCCGTGACCCGGGGCACATTAATCAGCCTGCAGTGGGCCCCTCGACACGGCTTCTCCCTGTCTCAGCCTGCCCATCCCCCCCCTCCTCCTCTCTCTCCCCCCCCCGCCTCCCCCCACACACACACACACACAGCCCCTCCCGGACACAGTTCCCCGCGGCCAGTCTCGCTTCAGCAACATCCGCATCTGACGGAACCGAAACGGTGTGCGTGCGTAAAAGTGAAACAGCGTACGAACGTGTTTCCACACGCATGCTTTTCATCAAGTGACACAGACAT
>NW_027210665.1:1622500-1660000 GCF_029030835.1 Brachyistius frenatus | reverse complement strand
CAGAGAGAGAGAGAAGTATCTGTATGTCCGTCTATGGTAAGCAGCCCTCCCCGTTTGTGTTCCAACACCTGGAAAACAGATCAGTCCCACACTGACTTTCGCAGCAGCACGCAGCGGAAAAATGATGCGCAAAACAGTCCGAAGGGGTACACTATAAATAAACTCGGCCCACGCAAAATGTGAAGTATTTGTTTTAGGCTTCCACAACGCGCACCGCTCGGGGAACAGACTCCATTACTTGAAAGATCAGACTCAGCAGTCATCAAAATTTGTGGCTTAAACTGAAAACGAGGTTGAAAACGGAGAGGGTGATCCTTGAAGGCACGGACAGGCCGATTATTTGTAGCCGCATGACGCATGAATCCCACCTTTTGTTTTACGCAATATCATACGGAACCAAAAAAAAACAAAAAACAAACAAACAAACAAAAAAAGCCAATAAAAATGAAAACGGACTAAACCTGACATCATTACTTATTACACTGAAGGAAACCGATAACGTAAAAGGGAAGTCACTTCTCGTTCCCTCCAAAACGAACAATGAACTCAAGGAAGCAAGTGGATCATTGCGTTGTATGTTATTTATTGGGACCTACATATTTATGGATCACTACTGGTAATCCTCAGATGTACTTCCAAATGCAAAGATCTCCAAATGTTTTGTTTTTCATTCTTAAAAAAAACCAAAAACAAAACAAAACAAACAAACAAAAAAAAACGAATCACATTCAACTGCACGTTTTCAGGTGTCCTCTTACCTCGCCGCGCCAATTAAGACCGACTATTATTTTAAACACAACAAAGCTTTTCTTCTCCATGAATGCCCAGTGAAGTAGCCTCCACACCCCCACCACCACCCCCACCAGTTAATCACCTTCTCTGTTCCTTCGAGAGGTCCCAACACCAGGACACCCCCGTCCCGTCCCGTCCCCTCACCCCCCTCCCGCCCAACATACTCGCGCAGTCGGCCGAACAGACGTTTGCGATTCTTTTACCGTGTACCGTGCGCGGATTGGCTGCTGGGGGCTGAAGTGGTCTTTTAGTAGCTGCTTCCCTCACTAAGCTCGTCAATGAGCTGGAGCCAGCCAATATGAGGCACATCGATCGTCCTAAGAGAGCGTCCCCTAATTAGTGCCTGCGTGGCTCCAGGACAGGCAGCAGGCGAGGGGCGGAAGGAAATCTCCCCCGACACGAGTCGTTCTCCTGCGGTGGGGGAGCGTGGTCCCGACAAAGTCCTTTTCCAGGAATAAATATCTCGGTTAAACGCTGCTTTGCTGGTCGTGAAATGCAGTCTGTAGCCCGCAGAGGAGCTTTAAAGAATCGTTAGGTAAGACGATGCAGTTTGGAGCACATCCAAGACGCCTTGCAGCACTTATTTCAATTAAACAGCAACTTTATAAGAAGTGGTTCATGCTGATTGCTGTCGTCCACAATAGTGCAGAGGGGGAGATGACTGAAGTGGAAGTAACATAAATGTTCTAAAGTTGGTAATAGAGTCGAAATTAGTAGATTGCGTTAAAGGCGAGCTGAAACGAATCTCGCCAAGCTAAGAAGAAAATGATGGTGACTGTTATGAGAGGCAGTTTTCAGTATTTTAATATGACTAAAGAATCTGGGGTGACAAAAGATCAGCGCGTATCGGAGGTCCGAGGGGAGAAAAGGGGGGCGGGGGGGGGGGTTGGGGTCCTAACTGGCGCTAAACTGATCCTCCGTGCGCATAGAATATCCCCCTTTAATGCAAAGAGTGCGCACAGCCACGCTCCGTGCAAGAGGGGGAAGACTGTAGCGCAAAGTCTAACCCGAGAACACCTGCAAGACATGGTATGTGTGTCAGTGTGTGTGCGTCAGTGTGTGCGTGTCGCTGTGGTGAAGGGGAGCGAGAAGGAGAGCGCGAGAGAGAGGTGGCACAATGCCAAAGCGGTTTCCATCAACTCGACAGGAAGGTGAGCGGTGCAGTCCCGCGTCCTGTCTCTCTCTCTCTCTCTCTCTCTCCACACACACACCTTTCTCCAACACCACCTTTGGGACCGATGAGACGACTGATCAACGTCCACTCTGTCCAAACAAAGCCCTCCCCGCCCCCACCACCACCACCACCACCACCACCACCACCACAACAACAACACACACACCTCCTGCCACACAAACACACACACACACACACACAGCTGTCACGCCGACACGCACACACCGCGGGGATGCCCTCCAACTGAACTGAGTATAAACGGAGCAGCAACGCTCGCTTGCCTTTGGCAGGGCGAGGCTGGATTCCGTAACCTTGTTTAGCGCAGAAGCTCCGTGTGCGCGCACGCACACGCGTACATACACACTCCTACTCTCGCCCCACAGGCACTCACACTCTTCGTCACACAACAGGGTGCGAAAAGCCTGAATATTCCCCATCGAGGACGGCGCCACTTTCAAGTTCGCTAATCTCTGGGACGTCCTTCTCACCTCCGTCCGGTTGGCAGGACAGTTGTTAAAAAAGGCCAAACTCACGGTCGGATCAGCGTGTGCGTGTCCGTGCGTGTGTTATTTATCAACCACATGCCGCTGCCCCGCCGAAACGCACAAAGACCACCCTATGCGCTATTCTTAGAAGTGGCCGATCCTCTCCCAGTCTCTGCGCACAACACCGGACCATCGCGTTTCGATTCAACCTCACAAGAAGACTGTTTTAGATTTTTTTTTTTTTAAAACGCAGCAAATGGAAACACCGGCTCATTTCAAACATCTTGGCCGTTATGGTACAAGAAAAAACAAGAGTAGGTAGAACACGTTTTCTCTCCTCACGCAGGGGGATTTCACATCGCCAAAGACGCACGTAAACCAAAACATACAATACATTTAGGATTTGTCACTGATTGCCTCACCTGGTTAATTGGTACAAGTTCCAGCCGTGGTCCGCTCGCCCCAACTCACGCCTTTTTCCTGTTTTGCCAAGTTAACTAGGAGGGCAGCGATCCGTGCGTATACGTAGACGAGCCCGGTTACGGTCCTGTCTGCTGGAGACAGACGATCCCGGCCAAAGAAAAAAAAAAAACAACTAAAAGTGTCTAACAGGTTATCGACTTGTCACAAAACAAAACAAGTCTGACAAATAAACCTCTTGGTCTTTATTCTATTGTCTACAGACAACTCTCATCCATTACCCTAAATTTGAAGCAGACTTTTTGCTGCTGAAAATGTCACTTGGGTTTCCATAAAGCAACAACAAAAAAAAAAGATCCTGCGCCGAGGAAAAACAAATGCAGAGAAATCCACTAAAGAAAATCCGTTCAGGTCCTTTCAGTCGGAGAGCAATGCGCCGTACGGCCCGGGCCCCCAAAGGATACAGGTGGCGAGGTCGGCGGATTCGCGGAGAAATTAATTCAGCTCGGCCGTACCTCGCAGCAGCGCCATGTTGGGTTTCAGCGGAGCACGCCGTCCTCGGAAAAAGCCCCTTTCTCCCGCTCTCCGTCACTCCATGTCCTCTCCAACAGCGCAATCCTTGTCTCGGAGGGTTTGCTGAAGGTTATTCCGTGTGGCTCTTCGTCCCGCGTTCGCTTCGAGATTCGTGGAGAACACCCCTGTCGGAGCCCTCAGTTCGCGCCGGGGACGCACGGAGCTGTACGGGGAGTGCCGCACAGAATGGATGAACGCTGCCGAGACCGAGCGACTCGCTCCACTCCCACTCGCGCAGACTCTACCCAGAAGGCCAGTCGGGAGACCGCAATTACCATAAGCCTCCAGCGCACGGCACTGGCTGCGCGCGCACGCACAAACGAAGACACACACACACACACACACACACACACACAGAAGCGAGCACACACATACAGAAGCTCCGCTGAAACTCCAAAACAGGAATAAAGGAGGTTTGAACTGCAGTTATTGGGCGGAAAATAAAACACTGGTCATATTGGTCATGATGTGACACTAATTAAAAAATAACAATAATGAAATGAAAATATATACTTGGCCGAGGAAAAGTTAGATAAAAACATGTAAAGCAAGAGCCAAAGAAGAAGGCCAACCTATGTGATATCGTTTGTACTTCAATGTAGAGAATACAGTCAGGTCAGAATCAGCTTCACTGGCCAATAAGCCAGTTGTATAAAAGGATTCTGACTGTTTCTCGCCCTCAAAGTGGAAGTAGGTGCATGTAGCCTACTGTATATGTAAATCTATAAGAAAACAACTAGGAACAACTCAATGCATCTGTACTGCATGTAAAACTGTTTCCTGTTTGAGTGAAAGTAATTAGGGTGACCTGCAAGGTATCAGTAACCACCAGTCTACAAATAAAACACCTGTCTGTTTAAACATTGTTGACGTTTTGTCCGCACGTCTACGGGGATATATCCAAATTAAATGTCAGTTTAGCTTTTGTATTTCTTTTAAAACCTAAATAAGATAAATCTGCGAAGCACAAGGCAGTGCAGAGACAGAGAGGGGTAGGAGGAGGTGGTGGGGGGGCGGAGAGGGAGGGGGTGAGGGAGGGAGGCAGCTCAAGGCTGGGGCACATCTGTTAAGGCTCCCATGTCAAGTAAAGGAGGAGGAGGCTATGAATATCAAGCCTGAGGTGTGTGCATCATGTGCCTGCATGTATGTGTGTGTGTGTGTGTGTGTGTGTGTGTGTGTGTGTGTGTGTGTGTGTGTGTGTGTGTGTGTGTGTGTGTGTGTAGGAGAGAGACAGAAACGGGATGGAAAGAGAGAAAGGCCTAGCAGACAGACAGACAGACAGACAGACAGACAGACAGACAGACAGACAGAAGCAGAGTAGAAGTACGAGGGAGACTCGGCAATGGAAGGCTGCGTTTGCAACAGCTGCCGAAAGTAGGAGTTGAAACCAGACGGTCACATACAAATAAACACCAAGCTCAAGGAGGACGCACATATGGACGCATTTAAAAGCTAAACTCATCTCGAAGGCCGAACTGTCCAAAAGTTTGAAGTCGGAGGCACGAGGGATCGAGAGAAGCGAAGAGAAAAAGGAAAGGTGGCAGGATGGATGAATTCACGCAGGGAGGAGAACGGAAACTCCCCTTCTTCTATCTGGACAAAGAAACTCCATCAGGCAACTGAGTTTCCGCCTTCAAACCTAAATAAATCCGGGGTGAATTGCGGGGCATGTTTGCTCTGATCAGCTCCACCTTCTACGTCTCATCACTGAGAGTTTGCTCACCACGACCACAGCTGCTGAACCACGACACATCCCAGGCTTTTTTTTTTTTTTTTTTTCTCCCCCCCCCCCCCACACCTAACCTGTTCAATTTGAAAGCAGTGTTTGTGTGAAAACGTTTTCATCCACAATGGAGCAATCAGATTGTTTCCATTCACGTGTTTAATCAATAAGAAAATGGTTTAATGGCTTCTTGCGCCTCCTCTTTAGGTCAATAAACTATAACATTGTGTATCGGAGCCAACATCTGGCAAGAAGTAGGACAGACTCAGCCCGGTTACTCTGCTACGTGTCCGCTGCTCGGTTCCTTCTTCCTCTTTATTGCCACACTTCATGCGACCAGACACGTTTATTTGTTGCTATTTGCATAAATTTCTGTTTTCAGACAACTGAAGCAGTATGAATTAATGAGTTGACTCCCGTTCTCTGCTACAATAAGGCTGCATTCAGAATGTACTTCAAGATCAAAAAATAGATTAAAAAAATCAGTACCTCCAACCGCACACGACTATAGAAGTCATTTCTTCCTCCTCCAAGGACTGTTTTCCTAAATTTCCTGTGTCTTTTCACCCGGACGCCAGATTGTCGTTATTTATACGACCACTAGAGGTCGCTCAACTTTATGACGTAGCTTTGTCGTAATAAGACGTTTACACAAAAAGATCCGCGGGGTGTTTTTTGTTTTTTTTGTCTAAAAATAAAAAAAATGTCGTTTCCTTTTCAATGAGGCTCATCCATCGAGGCAAGACGGGTTTCCACGTAGAGGGCTCTTACGAACAAAAACAACAAAAAAGTTCAATTTGGCTCAGCCTCTGCTGGATCGCAGACATCATCTGATACCACGCTGCGGTGTCCAGTTAAACCCAGTGCCAGGGCTGACTCCTCCGCTGCTGCGCCGAGACTCCAGTCAAATCACAACTCGGCGCTTCCCCCGACACGCGAAAGAGAGACGGAGCTGCAAACGTACGGCACCTGCCATTCAACCGGGTTTCTCCTCCGGTTGTGGACGGATGTGGATGGACGTTGTTGACGTGAGCAGCTCTTTCCTAAAACAAATAGAAAAAAAAAAACACTGGAGAATATTACTGAAAGACCGTTGAACTCGAAAACCGCGCCGCAACGTACAATTTCATACTCCGCTGTAATGTGGTCTTGTTTTATTTCCACTCCCCGTCCACGATGGACCGTTTGGACCTGGACGCAACGCACGAGACGGAGGGAACGATTGAAACGTGCTCAGGACGCACGGACATCTTTGGAAGATTGTTGTTGTTTTTTTTTTAGTCCGACGAACTCGACGAGAAGCCGAGACCTCCTTAGCTCTGCATTCTTGACCGCGAGCCGAGGACGTTGACGTATCTGAAGAGAGAGAGAAAGCGACCCAACTACACGTCATGCTTTACACGGTCACGCGGCCCTCATCCCACCAGCCGACTCGTCTCTCTGTAGCCGAACCAGCCCTGCGTTTGGTTCCTCTGGAACACTAGCCTCTACCTGCAGCACTGGCTGTTTGTGCAAATAATGGCCTGTGAAGGGATTTTGCTGTGCTGCTTTTCAGAACTGTCAGCGGGGATGGTTTTTAAATGCCCCCCCCCCCCGCCCCCCGAAAAAAACAAAAACAAAAAAACAGTCTGCTTTAGTATGAATAGAAAACACCTATCAGGTGTTGAACGGTTAAAACAGAAGCGTCCTAACGTCACGCACGACCTGCAATCACGCAGCAGCGTCCGAAAAGAGAGAAATCAAGGCACACGCGGGGTCTTTCCTCACTCTCTCCCTCCCGCTCTGAGTCAGAGGGCGTTGAAGGCAAAGCGGCTCTCTCCATCACTCACTGGAAAACTGGATTAGGATGAATATTGCTCTGAGAAACCGCAGGGCAAACCAGATTTCTGGCGCTCAACACAAAAACACACAGTCGTAGCTTCAGAAAAACACCTCAGCCGAGAGTCTCAGGGAGACACAAAAACAGGTCTGGAGAGCGAGTGCAGCTCTTTTTTCTTTTCTTTTCTTTTTTTTTTTTTTATTTTATTTTCCTTTTTATGGCTGCGCTTTTATGGCTGTGTGTGAACTTTGTGGTTTGAGAAGCCCAGCCTGAGAACAGCGTGTGCCTTTGAAAGCGCTCACGGTGACGAAAGAACGTGCTGAAAGCTGCGATCCCTTCCTCGAACTGTCATTTTATGCCTTGTCGGGGACTCATGCATAGGTGTGCGTCTCGTAAAAATCAAAACGGCGTGAACGTGCTCACGCACCCACGCACGCACGCACGCACACACGCACACACACACACACACACATATATACACATACACACACATACTCGGATGCATCCTGGTGTAGAAAGAAAGTGCCGCACTCTGGGAGGTCACTGTGATCCAGCCATCTGCTGTTGCAATCAGACAGTGAGGCAAAAACACCAAATTCACATGTGCACCCTCGGCACACGTTTTGTCAGATATATACACGCGCCTAAAAGCAGAGAGAGAGAGACACACACACACACACACACACACACACACACACACACACACACACACACACACACACACACACACACACACACACACACACACACACACACACAAAAAAGCACTCAGCCCCGACACACATTCTGCAAGGGCTGCCTGCCAACACACCAACGAGCACGACACACACAGACGCACGCGCGCGCACACGCGCGCACACACACACGCTCAGTCGGCAGGCTCAGATTGCAGGAAGCTCTTTGCACGCAGCTCAGTCCACAGCAGCCGGTACTAATCAGCACAATCCACCTGCAGATCGTTATGGATCGCTTACTGCAACTCACACACAGAACAGTGACTAGCACGCACAAGCTCAGGCATGTGCACGTGTACAATCAATAGATCTATGCTTCGCAACAACACACTATTAAAAAAAAAATTTAAAAAAAAAAATACTTAACGCACACTCCGCACTCAAGCTTTGCTCACTTTAAAACTTATATTCCAATAAAGTGTGTGTGTGTGTGTGTGGGGGGGGGGACTCATTGTGTATTTATGACCGTCAACAGTGACTTTTAGCGAGCGGATCAATTGAGAGAAATCAATTGTCTAATCTATGATTCAAAGATCCGCCTCGTGTAGGACTTGAAATTGCTCTGATGCAGGCGACTAAAATATCAACACGGCATCGCTCTCTCTCTCTCACTCACTCTCTCTCTCTCTCTTCCCCGCTGTCACACAAAATCGCACGCACGCACGCGCGCGCGCACACACACACTCACACTGGCACGCACATTCATACGCCCCCACCGGTGTTGTAGGGCTAACCGGTTCCCCACAGGCGCGCCACGCTGTGTTAGCGCGGCCTCACCGGGGATAATTACAGCCTGGCGCGGCAGGGCGAGCGTGGCTCCGAGCCAAACACGGCTGCTCGCGAGAGAGGGAGAGAGGGAGAGAGAGAGAGAGAGTCTCCAATAATTGGAGCACTGAGAGACATGAAACTATAGATTAAGCCCTAATCAATAAGCTGCTAAATTCATCGATGCAATCAATCAGTAGGCCCGTGACATAAAATAACCAGAAGGATCAGTCACACTTGTCTTATTCCGACCTTGGGGATCATAAACAGTAATCCTCCCCATTCCCCCCCCCCCCCCTTCGAAATTGCGCGCGCAGAAACAGTCGCGTCATTTTTTTTTTATATTTTTTTTTTTAGAGAATAAAGATGAAAACCTTCAAACGAACCTTATCTGAGAGGAAGGAGAAGCGGTGGCGGCTCTCAGCGCAGCACAAGAAAGATCCCCCCTCCCTCCTCCTCCTCCTCCTCCTCCTCCTTCCCCTCCCTCCCTTCCCTCATCCTCCCCTCCCTCTCTCTCGTCTGTCGGCCTCTGTCGAGTTCCGCTCATAACCTCGCCACCCACCCTCCCAGCTCCCCGCCTCTCCCTGCTTTCCGCTGCTGGCGGGGAGCGCAGACACACATACACACACGGAGCGAGACGCGCACACACACACACACACACACACACACACACACACACACACACACACACACACACACACACACACACACACACACACACGGAGCGAGACGCACACACATACACACACACGGAGCGAGACGCACACACATACACAGACGGAGCGAGACGCACACACACACACACACACACACACACACACACACACACACACACACACACACACACACACACACACACACACACACACACACACACACACACACACACACACGGAGCGAGACGCACACACACACACACACACACACACACACACACGGAGCGAGACGCACACACATACACACACGGAGCGAAACACACACACACACACACACACACAGCGAGACGCACACACACACACACACACACGGAGCGAAACACACACACACACACACGGAGCGAGACGCACACACACACACACACACGGAGCGAGACGCACACACATACACACACGGAGCGAGACACGCATAGATACACACACACAGAGCGAGACGCACACACTCCTCTTTATAGCTCTCTCGCTCTGACACGCACCCACAAGCACACACACACACACACACACACACACACACACACACACACACACACACACACACACGCACACGCACACACAGATGACACACTCACAGGCAGGCAGCGTCAATAAAAAGCCCAGCGCTGTGAGAGGCCGCCGGCACTCCACTCCCCCCTCCTGCCACTGCGATTAGCGGAGGCTGGCTGGCTGGGGAGAGGCGCCCCTCTGTTATCTGGGGCGGTGGCAGCCTGTGTGTGTTGAGAGAGAGAGAGAGAGAGAGAGAGAGAGAGAGAGAGAGAGAGAGAGAGAGAGAGAGAGAGAAAGAGCGAGCGAGCGGGCGGGTAGAGAAAGAGATTAATTTAACTCTTTCGGGGCAGGATCGCAGCGCTTGAAGCGCCGCTCGCTCCTGCGCTGTGCTCCGGCAGCAGCAGCAGCAGCAGCAGCAGCAGCACAGCCGAGCTTATATCACACAGCGCGCCGGGAAATACGGACATTAAACACACGACTCTCACGTAAAAGATATCAATAAGGCAGGATCGCAGCTACCGAGGTCACGTCCAAGGTGACGTGACCTCGAAATTTGATGAATTATTCCACAGTTTCACGTATCTGCATGTGGAGTTTTTGGACAATTAATCCTGATATTTTGGGGGCTCAAATGCTTCAAAATGTGACTGACATTAGGGGCAAAAAGAGAAAAAGAATCCTGCACATATTCCCCAGAGTGCAGGGAGGGCCTTCAGACAATATTTTTGACCAAATGGATAATTTAAGACTAATAGATTAATTGGACGGGAAAATTCTGGAGAGAAAAATGTCAAATATTTGCTTATATATTCTCCAGATTAAAGAATATAAAGAAAACACTTGCCACCCTTATATGGAGACTACATTATAACACGCTGAGCTTTGAAAACCTGACTTTTGAGTTCAGCTATTTGTTACATAATTACAAAGTGCTGCTCCTGCACCATTAAGCAGTTTCATTCAGTTCTGCTCTGAGCAAAGGATCACAGACACAGGGTCAGTCTGGAGAGGAGATTTTTTTTAAAAACCATACCAGTCATCCACATTAAAAAAAAAACAAAACCAAAAAAAAGACTAAAAGCCTAGAAGCGTTTTGTTTGTTGGACTTGTGGTAAAAATAAAAATGCTGTGCAGCACAGAGTGATTCAACTAGTATGTGCGCCTATAGACACCACATGAAAAAAGTAAAGAGCTATAGCTGTTCCTGTTGTTGTTGCTGCGGAGGTGTAGTTTTCTTTAGACGGATTACATCATTTCAGTTGTAGAGCTTTGTGCTTTGAAATGGTGAATAATCAGGGTGGAGCCATTCAAAATTCAGCTGCAGAAGTTTGTCTCCACACATATTCAGGCAGGTGAGAGTTTAAGGTTAAAGGTCATCACGGAAGAGGAAAAAAAACAACATCATTTCTGATTGTGAAATTACAATTTGACAATACATTTATCTATATTTCTATTTTCACGCCTTTGTTCTTATAGGCGAGTCTTTGTGTTTGTTTGTACACTGGTTGACAGTTGAAATATAATAAAGGGATTTTTTTTTTTTTTTTAACTTTTGTAGTATTTTATTGTGTTTTTTATCACCTTCTCACTAAATGGCTGGATTAAGACCCAAGGGCAAAATATTTGATGTCGAGCAGCTGTTGTTGTTTTAAAACCTCATTTTGACGCAAGGCCCCTCCATAATCCGAAATACCAAAAACTGCAGGGTCATTTGATGAACACGAAGTAGCCCAGTTCAACTGGTTTCACTGCCTTCGGGGTATCAAAGAGAGGCTAAAAGGGGGCAGCTCTATTTGTTTGACATTTGTTTTGTTTCTTTAATGGGTTTTGTTCTGGTTTGGGACTTTTGTGATCGGCCTTCATCTCTCCTCAAGTCAATCTCCATCTGCAAAAAGTAACGACAAAAAGCCCCAAAGGTACCAGAATAAAGGAAGAGATGCAAAAATAGGTAAAAGTATTTACAGGATAAGTTATTATATGTTAGGAGAGAACTGTTGAGCAAAACTGGTTTATTAATTGTTGACACGTTCCTTCACGCTGAAAAGTCCTTGTGATTCATTTTCAGTTAATCCCGTGTATAAAATCCTGCTGCCGTAAATTTAATAGTGTACAAAATGTGCATCAATCCACTCCTATCTGGGTAACGTTTACCAAAAACTGCGGGTGCCGGGTCTCTTTATATAACAAAAAAAAAAAAAAAAAAAAAAAAGAATTTATAATTATACATTGTTCAATAGGAGCCTTGAGCAAAACTAGTTAATTAAAACATTTGATGTAAGGGGCTAAACAACAACCCTCAACTCAATTATTTATACTTTTAAGGCATCACTCATGCAGGCTGTAATCTCCCCATTAACCTTCTGCAGCCTCATTTTTTACTGTAAACAGCGGGTGAGCTGGGTTTAGGAGGGTTACAGCCTCCTCCACGCCGCTGCCTGTAAATACTGCCGGGGCTCTAATAAACAGCAGACGAGGCTTCCGTGGAAGCAGCCACACAAACAGCCATCAGGCCTGTATCCTTTTTCCCTGCGAGGTGACAAGAGCTCCAGCTTGTTTTTCAGCGTCTGGGCTGCTGCTGCGCTGTCGCCTCTCGCTCTCCCTCTCCCTCTCTGTGTGCGTCACAGCTAGGTCATGGCCGGACTCCAACAATGGCTCCGGTTTCTCGAGCCACACGTACACGCGCAACACACACACACACACACACACACACACACACACACACACACACACGCACACGGCTCCAGGAGCGCACAAACACAGATCTGACAAATGATAGGGTGGCGAGGCGAGGCGAGGCGAGCTAATAGTAGGCAGTGCGCCTGCCGACATGCCCGTGGGCCGCGGGTGTTAAATTGTATCCAATTACGGCGCATGCGACGATATGAGGGGGGAATAATAATTCTTCTTGCGTGACAGGGAGATTCGCTTATTTCACGGGATCTTTATATGAAGGGGGAGCAGGGCTCGAAACGTTCAAGCGTCTGAGGGAGAGCTGTGTGAATGTGTGTGGAAGGAAAGGGGAAAGGGAAAAAAAAAAATCAAAAAAAAAAAAAAATCAGGTTTTCTGGAGGACATGGCGCGCATATTCCATTAATCAAAATCCAGTTAACCGTATTTGGAGACAGGCAGGGGCCAGAAGGGTCCGACCAATAATTAATATCCATTATTTAAGCAGACCAGGTCTAAAAGATTCATACAGGCACACGCACACATAAACGGACAAACAGCTCACAGGAGGCAGGGCTGTAGCGGGAGGGAATGAAGGATGGCATCAATGTGAAAATGAAATAAACACGCCCAGTCTCAGCTTTGTTATGAAATGTCTCTCCTGCTCATTTATTTGATGGAGTGCACAGTCAAGTAAAACCAGCAACGGCGCCAAAAGAGGGGAAGGGGCCGATGCGATGTGCGGGTGTCGCTCGTCGACGGGACTTCCCGTGACCTGCAAAACTCAAGGTCGCACGCTGGTGTCACCGACGCCCAGAAGAAAAGTTGACACGCCCAAGGGAGAGAGGGGTCGAGTGTCGGTTCATTAGTTCAACTCGTGAGAGGCGGCGGCGGCGGCGGCGGCTGACTGCGCCGACACCGATTGAAACCACGGAGAAATTGGAAAAGCCCGATGGGCTGTGGTTGAATACAAAATGACTCCATTATCCTGCCGCTCGCACATCTCAGCTACGTCCCCTCAGCGCCACCGATCAGAGGCCGTCGCTACGCCGTGGGTGCAGCGTGCGTCATCTTCTCCGACCTGTTCTGACAGGCGCGTGTGCGTGTGGATGCATCTGTGCGGGTGTTCGTTTGACTAATAACATCTTTTCCTTTAAACTCGCTCGTGAGGAAATGTGAGCTGAACGAGGCTTTGCTCGACTGTCACGCCGGAGCGGCGGGTTTTGGACCGTCGAGAAATATTTTCCTTCACTGTCCGGTCCGAGGCACGTAGAAAAATAGAGTGTACAACTTAAATATATACAGTTCATTGATCTGTTATAAATACAAACAAGCGTAACCTTTTGTAAAAAAAAATAAAAATAGAAAACAACCTTTTTAAAGGAATACTTTTGCGAAAATTGCAACAACAGTAACGTCATACGCAAAGACACAGCCAGAAAGCAAATACTGTCTGAGGAAGGAGACGCTGGTGCTTTGGGACTCGTGTGCCCCGCTGAGTTGTCTCGACTGTTTTTTTTGTTTTAAAAAAAAAAAACACCTTGTGTATTTCTACGATACACCCCCCCCCCCGCCCCCTCCCCGCCACCCTCCACCTCCCCTATTGGCAAGAAAATTGTTCAATATTGGGATCAATCTCAGGGTAGAGCAAGACGCTCTCACATCTGGCACACGGGGTGCTTTTTAAAGACCTGCTTTTGAACTCATCCCCTGCAGAGAAGTGAAAAGGTAAATTGCTCCGAATGCTAAAGGAACACCTTGTTATGATTGCCTTTCAGCAGTCCTTTATGTTGTTTTTTTTTTTTTTTTTTGTGTTGTTTTTTTTTTTCAAACTTATTTTTCTGCCGTGGTGCGGAGAGCGAAATCGTTTCGAGACCTTTGGGATGCAGCAGATGCCTTTAGAGCGCTCCCATCCCTGCTTCCCTCCGACGCTAGTATTGCAGGGAGCTGCAGCTCTGCTCAGTATGTGTGGTGTGTGCGTCTTTAGGATATTAAATAGTAAAGGATGGGGATTAATAATGGAACCTGACAGCTCATCTCCGGCTTCTATCTGCCTGACTGTCCCCCCAATCTTCCCTTCCCTACCTCCTTTTTCCTGCTTCTCACTTTCTAATCCGCTGCGTTTCTCTCTGGCTGTGACCCTCCTCCGTGCTCCTTCCCTTCATCGCTTTTTGTCTGCCTCCCTATCTCCCGCCCGCTCTCTCAGGGCCCTCGGTCTTTCAGGGTCATGTCGGGGGAGTAGAAGAGCACGTTGGTGTCGTCGTCATCGCTGAGGTCGACCAGGTCAGCCTGCGTGTAGCGCACCGCCCCGGGGTAGTACTCTCCGATTCGAGTTCTGTCACAGAGTCGTGACTGCAGAGCCAGCTAGAAAGAGGACACACAACGTAGTTTGGGATTAGTACACTCTGTCTGCGCCGGTGTGAAAAAGTATGTTCAGCTTGAAAGGCATCTTTTCCCGCTACATTCTGACCGTCCCATTTATACACTCGTGCTGGTGTTTTACACGCTTAAAAAAAGAAAAAAAAAAAAAAAAAGAAAAACCCGATTCCTTAGGTTGATCGTTCTGAAAATGCCGGCCGTTTGTTGAACTTCACCTTCACGAAAAAAATAAAATAAAATAAAAATATTATCAAGAAAAGGTTGAGCAACCGCCAACGTTATGCGAACGTTCCTCCGTGACGTAGGCGAGACGATCTCTCGTCGATGCTTGTTTTGATTTCCTCTGGAAACTGAAGCCAGTTGTTTTCGCTTTCCACTTACATAAAAGTACAGTACTTCAAAGAATGTGGAGGAAACGCTGACCAACACAGAGGAATATGATATAACTTCAATGAGCAACTGGGACTTGAAGAAGAAAAATGTGCGGCACACTTTGTCGTGCGCTTGTATATTGGAAACAGGAGGAAATAAGTGTCCAATTAAAGCTCAGTAGGTGAATTACGTGCTGAAGGTTCAGACCTATAACAAGCAATAGAGAGCAGGGATGGGGACACGCCTTTTTAAATATTCAAATAGTCATTAAAATATAAAAAATAAATGAGTATATGTGACTATAGTTCTTCCTTATTTCCCGTTTTCACTGGTGCCTGGTTGTAGAGCATCACTCCCGTCAGAGCGTGGCAGTAATGTGCCTAGAAGTTGTAACTTTAAAGAACAGAAAGAGCAGAAGAAGTCGTTGCTACCGGGCTCGCGGCTTCGGAAGCGAACGCTCTGTGAGATCTGACGCCCCGGCGCGAACAGGGGAAACGGGCAGAGGACAGCGTGGCCGTCAAAAGAGTTCGTAACTCTTTAGAAACCAAAAAAAAAAAAAAAATGAAGATGAGCTGCAGTCAAACTCTGCAGGTGAAGCTGGCAGATCGTCAACAGCAAAACACGAAGAGTCAATGAAAAAGTCCAACAGCTCAGAGCGATTTGCAAATAGTATCTTTGCTTGACCAGCGAGCTGGTTACTTTGTTTCTAGTTGATGCATCCTAAAGGGACCTTCGGTTAATTCTGAAACTATTGTAGCTGCCTTTAGCCAATCAGCCTTTAGCCAATCAGCCTTTAGCCAATCAAGCATTTAGCGCGTCATCAAGCTGTAAACAACAGATACCTTCCCCCAGAGGGGAGGCGAGTTCAACGCCACGTCGGTAAATAACCGCTGCAGATTTTTTGTTGTTGTTTAGGCCTTGTTATTTGCTCGCGTTGTCACAACTTTTTGTTTTGCTTCGTGGAGCCCGCATCACCACCGTCGGCGTTTGAAACCACCGGTTGACTTCTTCGCACCGAGCCGACCCGACCGTAGCAGGTCGAGCAAAAACACTGGTAGAACTTCGTGTTAGTTTCTCTGGAAAGTGAAAGCTGGAACCGTTTGAAAATCAAGTAATTGCCCTTGTGAGAACTTTGTAGAGTTGTAAAATCCAGTGTGATTGTAATTAGACACAACTGTGCAGCGCGTTGACATGCGATGAATCCCGAGACTCTCAGATCTGTTCGATAAAATGTCCTTTCCTTGATTGTATTTAATTGCTTCTCTAAAAATCCGCTCCCGTTTTAAGGCAGCGTGTTTTTGATCCAAATGCCCGCTTAAGGTGGACACACCTGTTCCGTATGAAAAAAATAACCAATCACACAGTGTAGATATCATTAATGCATCAATATGGGTTCTGTCAGGCAACTGAAACCGATCTGATCGATACCCACGACCAAGTTAACGGTTCGAATTCATGATCAACAAACATTTTGTATGAAATATCGAATATTACTACTTTAGGAATTTAAAGTTTCTGAATCATGAATTTGGCTGTTTTACATTTATATTTACAAATTTTGCAGATTCGTTTTTCCAAAGCGATGTAAAAGTGCAATCCGAGCCGACATCGCTCCTGAAGGGATTTCGATGACCAGTGAAGTTTGGGAACTTGTTCTAACACCACAGGACCACACAGGAGAGGAGGTTTAAAAGCTCACAGTGAAAATAGGACCAGTCGTTCCTTAATTTGCAGATTGTGTGAAAAAGAACTCTCATGCAGCTGAATGAGAGCATTCAGGTGGGTGGGTAGTCGGTACTCTGTAGACAAGCATTAGTGACTTGAACTTAAACAGGAAGCCAGAGGAGAGTAATGGAAAGTGGAATGACACGAGCCGTCTCTGGTTGGTTGGACCACAGATGTGCTGCTGCATTTGGGATCTTTTTCATTACACATGCTGGCAGCCCTGCCGGAAGAGGATGCAATACAAAACGCAGTATAAGTGATGGCAGAGAGAAAGGGAACGAACAGAGGTTCAACCAGCTGAGACGCAGCAGACTAACAAGGCGACGTCCGCCCCTCTTCTTAATACGTGACAGCTGTGATGCACAGCTTTGATGATTACTGGCCAAATTACAAAAACGACCTGAAAAACAGCTCAGGCGGCCGCACGTTGTTTCCACCCGTGAATTTTTTTAAATGTTTTTAATTAAGCTTGCTCTTTGTCAAGATCGCAGGGATATATATATCATATATGGATTCAGAGCAGCTTTTTTTTTTTTTTCCTGCGTGCACCCTCATATTCGTACGGAGGGAGACGTGAGATGCGATCTCCTTGCAGAGCCACAGGCGGTTCAGCTGTATGGCTAGAATGCAGATCAATATCAGGGAGGGAGCGAGGGAGCGAGGGAGCGAGGGAGCGAGACGTAGAGTGGGCAACACAGGTGGGAGGGAGAGGCTACACAAAAGGAGAGAGGCAAAAATAATGTAAGAGAGATAAATGCCAGAGATGCTGTAACAGGGTGCCGAGAACAGAGGAGACTGGGGAAGAGACACGCAGAGCACAAAGAGAAAGAGATGGGAAGAGAGAGGGAGGACGAGAAGAGTCACAGTGCTGTGGAAGGAAAGACCAAAAAACAAGAGATGCCCGCCGGAGAGACGGCAACATGTTTCACATGCAACAAAGGAAAATTAGAACAACTAAAGAAATCAAAACGACGTGTTTATGTGCGGGTTGTGAAATATCGGGAGCCTCCGACCACCTGATTGACACATGGGACCTAAAATACTGATTTTCAGGGGGTTGTCAAAAAAAAAAAAAAAAATGGCTATTTATTTTCTATTTATCTGCACGACAAGGTTATGTCGTTTTCCAAAATCTTTTTAGTTTTTAAAAATAGCACAATAGAAATATAATGCAATCAAGAGTATCGAACAATAGAGCGTGATTTCCGGGACGTCCACCGCGTCACTCGGCACGAGTCAAAAGTTCAAGGGACGTGCTGCTAAATTTGCAAGCTGACATCGGTTATCCGCCCAAATGTAACGTGAGCTTATAAATAAATGTCAAAGAGGATTTGGTTTCACTGCCAAAAAGTTGAGGATGGCAGCACTGGAAACGCCAGCGACGGAGGACAGGCAGTCTGACTGGCGTTTCGGCCGCCCACTCGGCTATCGTACCGACGCCGCTCTCGCAGCAGGACTCGTCCCGGCTCTGACGGGAATGATTCCTCCGGAGGCGAACGTTCAACTCCAAACAACAACCCCGTAAGTCTTTTGAGCAAGCGGCTGATTACAGACCCACGGTTGCGTTTTAAAGCTAAGCGACCTCTAGTGGTCGTAATTTAGTGGTCTGGAGAAGTGACACGGGTTCAGATGACGTCCAGGAAAGGGGGAGATGAGATGGGCTGGCTGGATGGGTCGATTCAAGAGTGGGCGTGGATGAAGGAGACCAGAGTTGGCTTTCCGTTTCCCAAACACTGGTCAGGACAAGCTTTTAAAACCACGTTTACTGTTGCCATGACGACGATGAACACTGCATAATGCTGGATGCAGGAGACCACTGTTTGCTTCCCCCTTCCGATCATTAGTCGGGACAGTTTTTATTTTTTAAACCACATTTACTGTTTCCAGGACGACGGAAATTGCATAACTTTGGGAGCAGAAGACCGCTGTCTTTTCCCACTTCCAACCACCAGGACAGTTTTTTTTTTTTTTTAAAAACCGTTTCCCGTTTCCATGATGTCGAACATTGCATAACGCTGGATGCAGGAGACAGTCGTTCCCTTCCAATTTCCACACATGAATTGGACAGGTTTTTAAAACCATGTTTACTGTTTCCATGACGACGAACACTGAAAATCTCGATGCAGGAGACAGTTGTTCGATTCCCATTTCAAAATACGATTTGGGACAGTTTATTTTTTTTAAACTGCGATTACTGTTGCCATGACGATGAAGGTTGCATCACTTTAAGGAAGTAGTAGTGCACAACATGGATTGGGTCATCATTTTTTTTTTTTTAATGTTTTTAATACTTCAATTATCTTTCCCTAACCCAGACTAAGTGTTTTTTTGTTTTTTTATTGTTTTTTTTTTTTTATGCCTAAACCCAAGCAAGGGTGTTAATTTAGTTTTTAGGGGAAGAACAACCAACATATACGGTCGTATGGGTTGGATGCGTGTTGGATGCGCTTCGGCTCATCTGGCTCAGATTAAGGTGTCCGGCACCAGCCTGGCTCCGCCAAACTATTCTCACAGCTTTGGTTTTCCGATGTGATCATAGTCTGGATACGCTGTTCGTATAAGCGTTTGCTCAGCCACTCTGACGGGCACACAAAGGGTTAAGTGTGTTGATGCTTGAGGTCAAAGTGTTTTTTTTCCCTGTGTGTTAAACATTTTTCAACTCTCTATGACCGGAAAAAAATGCTGAAGGTTCAGTGCCCAGTGCTGTGCTCCCATTTAAACAATTCTTAAAAATATGCTGCACTCAGGGAAAAACGCTTTGGTGCAAAGAGCCTTGGTCGTTGCTGCGGTGGCAGCGTCGGCCAGTTTCGGCGCATGCTGATTGGTTAAAGGGTGCTCAAATAGTTTCAAATTAACCCGAGGTCAACACCCAGCTGGACTGAACGACTGAACGATTCCCTATGGAGCGTATCCAGACCCATATATTTACACAGCGAATTTGGGGTCTGGGTACGCCAGGTTATTCCGCCACAGGGTTAGACACAAAAACAAACGGTAGATGTGCAGTTGCTGGCTTGATGCGAAAAGAGGAAAGCCAGTATATTTTGCCTGCAGGAGAGATCAAAGTTTGCTGCTTTTTGAGACGATCACAGGGGTCGATTTTCATGATCTGAATCTCTATTCAATAAACATCTATAAAGGGCTTTATTTTCAGGATCTTATTCCAGTACACCAATGCGCCAAACCATTCAATCAAGTTTGTAGTCCCCTGAAACGCAGTATAAAACATAACTCTAAATTAAGCCCACTGATTTAAAAGGTCGTTGCCTGAAGGAAAAAAAAAAAAAAAAAAAATGGAGAGAAAGTGTGTGGGAGAATGCAGCACTTTTTACTTGAAAAACTTAACAGCTACAATTTGGAAACATGTTACCGTCTTGTGCCTGAAAATAAATAATAATTTGGCGGTTATTTTTCCGACCATGTTTTTACTGATGGTTGTTTTTATTAAGCCGATTTATAGACGTGCTAGATTCAGAAAGCTCCCCCTCCGGTCTTGTGTCTTTGGAAACAGTGGAATCCCACTGTTATCCACAAAGCCAGGCCCACAGCTGAATAATCAGACTGAAATGCCATTTAATTTAGTGACATTTCCGTCCTGATGTCACTTTAGTTGACACGGAAGCTGCAACAGCTGGTTTTATGGTTTTCTGACATTTTTCACAAGGTAAAAAAAAAAAGGACATTTGTGATTTTGAGTCATCTCTCGAATACCCATAGAGTCACGACAATGTCATTCATGCGTCAACTTTTATATTTCTACTTTTTATGAATGTAGCTAGGTAACTGGGTATGTAGGAAGATGCCGCTTTCAAGGTTTTCTCAGCCATGAAAAACAGACTAATAGAGACAACGGATATTTTGAGAGATCTCGGTTATGGTGCCACCGCTGAGGATTTCTGCCAACTCGACCCAGTTGTCACATTGTCAACAAATAAATTAGTAGTAAACATTGCATACATTACATTAGACTCTACTTAGGTGACTGATTGTTTTCCGTAATGCTTACGGACCTCAGTCCTGACCCACGTCACATTCGTGCCAATTCCTGACGTTAAAGCGCACCATATTGTGTAAATTTGGTTAATTAAAAATCTTGGGCTTCAGTATCCAGTTCGTATAAAATAATAAACAGACCAGTTTGAATCACTGAACATATCGGAGATGTGGGCAGCTATTAACAAATCTGGACCCAAGCAACAGGTGCAGAAATGAGACGGACTAAAACAAAACCCAAAATGCACCCAAATGATTGTCTTGACTAAAGAATGGCTTTGTGACCGTTCCAAAAATTTAAAAAAAAATTAAAAAAAATGATGTAATCACAAAACTGTCATGTTAACAACGCAACGTTAAATTTTTATTTAACTGTGAATCAATCAAGGATCATAGAGGAAAATGATCCCGATTCCTGCGTAAATTGATTCTCTTCCCCGTATGATGAAAAGAGAGGACCGGATCCCTTCGAGTCCAGTATGGAGATGAGGGACGATTGCAGCCACCAACAACTCTTTTAAAGTGCATGTGGCATGTGAGTAGTGACTGAAGACAGCTTAAAAAAAAAAAAAAAAAAAAAAAAAAAGAGCCTATCTTTTAAATCATGCAAATGCACCGCAGGCAAACAGCAGCGGAGACATAAAGGGAGAGAAGCAGCGAGTGAGCATGAGCGAGTCGGGGCTAGGAGGGCTGGGGAGGGGGCGGAGCGAGGAGGAGGAGGAGGTGGAGAGGGGGGGTGGAGAGGGGGAGGGGGAGGGAGGGTGTCTGGTAGAGGGGAAGCACAGATTCGTCGCTTTGAGAGAGGAATGTTTTCACGCTGTTAAAACCCACCACCCCACCATCGCCACCCTCCTCCTCTCCCTCACCCCCCCTCCCCCTTCCCCCTCCCACCCCCACCCCGCACCCCACCCCTCCTCTCCCCCGCCAATCTCACACCTGATGTGTGGGGGCTGCTGGGAGCCGCATGCCAAGATGAATAACAACCGGCTGTTAGTCACGATAGCGCACGAACACACACGCCGCCTGTCTCTCTCTCTCTCTCTCTCTCTCTCTCTCTCTCTCTCTCTCTGTCGTCTTCCTTCTCACCTTCTCTCTCTTTTCCTCTCCGACACACACAAACAGCATTTTCTCTGTGATTTACGAACACATTGAGATTCCATTTCACTCCTCTGTCTCTCTGTCTCTCTCTCTCTCTCCCCACTCACCACAGCGCAACATTGACATTTGGGTTGAAGGTCACACCGCACATTCCACTCTTCCACATCGCGCTCATGACCCGCCATCAGCGCGGCTGCTGGTACCGAGTGGGTGACAATATGTGTGGGTCTGTGTACACGTGAACTAAGTCCAGAGAGAATTATTTATTTTACTTTACTTTATTTTTTTATTTTTTTTGATCGTGGCTCAATATCAGCTCTGGCTCAAATCTGCAGATACAGTCAATGTTTGCAGATTGAGACAAATCGTTGGAGAACTACAGTATATAAATTGCGGCGTTTAGTGAAATACAAACAGGTTTGTGGTCCAAATATGAAAAAATAATCATCTTTCTGATAATCTTGTCTAGAGAGCGAAAAAAAAAAAAAAAAAAAAGTCTCATTCTTAATTTTATTCTTTGAAAAAAAAAAAAAAAAAAGAGGAGAATTTGGTATCAGACAACAGTGATTCTCTGTATAAGTGACGTGCGAACAGCTGTGAGAGATAGTGTCAGTCAGTGTGTAGTTAAATAGTCTTATTACGAACTCTGAAGCGGTTATTTCTCTGAGGAGGGCTAAAAAAAAAAAAAGTTGACGTAGAATGAACACACTAGTTAACCTAAACTCACAAGGGTTGGTTAAAGTAATAATCTCAGAGATTTCTATTCAATCAAATGTTGAGTTACCATCACTGAGTGAGGTAACACGATGGGGACTGAGCCTGTGAAAGCCCCTTTGTATTTGCAGTATTATGAACTGAACAAGCTGTGCGTCTGTGGTAATATTCTCGGGCAAAAATCAAAAGCGGCTCACAGTTTTCCATCACCATGCAGTCGTTGTTCCAACACACGGGTAGTTGGAGCTCACGGGACGAGCTCCATCTCCGACTCGACCATCAAATGCCAACTGACTGACGTCACACAGGCGACACTGTCTGGATCTCCAAGAAGTGAAGTCCAAGAAATGAGCTGCAATTACGTCATTGTCGCCAACAAACAGAACAAAATGGAGATCCTTCCGATTGTAACTCTAAATCCTCTTAAATAGTGATCGTGATATAAAAATGGATGAGCCATTTTTTTTTTTTTTTTTTTAGCACTGCAACCAATGATGCCTGTTTGATGTTGTATACAGTGAACCCTCGCTATAACGCGGTTCACCTTTCACGGTCTCGCTGCTTCACGGATTTGCATCGTGCATTGTGTTCTGCATTCTGATTGGCTAAACAGTCTCTCCGCTTCTTCTCTACCTGTTTGTCAATAACGTTGCGGTTTAATATGTACACGTACGTAAAACAGCTTGCCAAATTAAAAATAATCGATGGTGGCATGTCGGTTTATAAGAATCTTTTTGCCCAGAAGAAAAAAGAGCGACAACAACTACCGATAACTATGTTCTTCTCTCGAAAAACCACACCTGCACCGCCGGCTTTAGAAGAAAGAACCGCTGCAGAGCGGAGTCAGGATGCAGCGGCTCAGTCAGAAGAGCAGTGAAATACACGAGTCACTATTTGTCCTACTGTACTTTGTATTTGTTTTCATAATCATTTTTCATTTCCTCCCGTTCTAATCCAATGACTCGGGTCGCAGTGGGGCGGTGCCGATCTCAGCAATTTGAAGCCTTCAGTTCGTATTGATGATTAAAATTATTATTTTACAGTACAGTAGTTATTTATAAAAAAAAAACATTTATACAGTACTTTTATTTGTTAAACAAATGCTTGGGCCTGTAAAAAGGTTTTGTTCTTTGGTTTCAATGTATTATGGAGTATTTCATTGTATAATAATTGTAAAAAAAAAAAAGGTTACTACTTCACGGATTTCACCTATCACGGTCTCTATTTGGAACGTAACCCCCGCGATAAACGAGGGTTCACTGTATATCAAAATAAAGCAATATTCAATAAATGGGTAGACGTTTCACATTTATTTAAGCAAGAAATCAACTATTAAGATAAATGTCAAAAGATATTCTGCCAGTCTTTGTTAAACGGTCGCCCAGCTAATGCACGTCTGAGTTAATGGATAGTCTTAAGTTTTATAGATAAAGCTGCCAGTGTCAGGAAACTGGACCCATGTACATATGGGAAGCAACACTTTGCGTTCTGTCATTAAAAAAACTGATCGTTTTCATTATCCTGATGGACAAAAACAATCGTACCAAGCAGCTGCATCTACCTGCACTGTTGTCAACGGCTCCCAGCACAGAACCTAGAAACAAGTTTACTGAACAAGTTAACTTCTGCCACAAAAACAGCACAGAACTGTTGAAAACATACATTAGTGCAGGACATTTAGCAAGTCAAACACAGACCAGATTATTTTTTTTGCAGGGCTGGCAGACCAAGTCTCAGCTAAAGAGAGAGTAAATATTGGACTAGAATTTGCTCATTACTAGAAAAATTTGGCTTTTACAGCTCTCTTCATTATAGGTCCACAAGTGTGATGCGAGACCAATTCAATGTAGAAGTTCTTTGATAAGGATACAAAAGGTTGAATCGCATTAAATGGAAAGGACACAAAAGGGTCAGCAATAAGCCGAGCAGGAAATGATCCAACCAAGGACACATGGGGGATTTTGTGAACTGGTCTGGTTGTAAACGGTGGGTTTGCCAGTCTCCCCGCAATATACAGCATTGCTTCTCAGCACCTGACCACCTGATTACACCAGCCTACTTTATAAAACCATATAGAACCTAAAGCACAGAATCGTCAATATTAGTCGTGTTAATGCGCTAGAATTATTTATTTATTTTTTTTTAAACAGCTTTGCAAATCCTTTTAAAATATTTGTCTCCAAATACGCTTCTAGTTCAGCTGACAACCTACAACCTGCAACCTCCTTCACACAGGCATGATAAAAAAATTTTTTTTTTTTTTTTTTTAAATAGTTTAGAGTTGTTTTAAGCACGCAAGTAACAAATATTTCAGCCATTCAGTCTGAAGCTTTTCACCAAAGTATGCTGGGGTGGGCTTCCGCTACCGGTGACCCTGAAAGGAGAAAGAAAATGTACACCGCAGAGGAGAGATGGCATTCAGAGGTTCATAAAGCCCTTTTCAGTCGCAGAACATGTGACATTGCCGACTGCATATATCTGTTGGAAGTAATCGCTGTTTAACTGAAGACGCTTTAGGAATGACGGCGTCGGTTGGTGTGTTCGTTCACCGCTGACCGAAACATCTACTCAACAAACTTTGTTAAAGAAAAGCATGGTTTCACACACAATAAATTTGAATGACTCCAGTGATCTTTTTTTTTTTTTTTTTTCTTCACTCAATGCCATCAGGAAGCTGAGATTTGGTTATGACAAAAATAATCTTGACAATGGTTGAATGGACTGGCATCAAATTTAGTGCAGACATTCATGTCGACCTGAGCATGAATTGTCCTTTGACTTTTCATCGAGCACGCTCCATTAAAAGGTGGATCATTTTTCAAATACTTTTTATATGTTTATAACAATTTTCCCATCAGCCCTAGATGTATTTTGCATGAGGTAAATTAAATAAGATGGTTCATGTGGTCAAAATAAAAACCTGCCTAAACATGCACGCATTGGATTGTGATTGAGACACGAGTATCCTGGTTATGATCAGGTTTTTTTATGGGTCCGGTTTTAGTGTTTGTGCACGCAAACATCCATATGCGAGTGAAACCGGTGTCGTATTTACATCTTGAACAGATTTCTTCACACTACCGACTACTGGCACAGGTGTGGCTTCAGCCAAGTGACCAGAGATACAAACAGCGGCGCCGGCAGCAAAGGAACAGAAAGTTGTCTTTCGGTAATGAAAGAGTTAAACATACTCTGGTTGGTAACGTAAAAGAGGGAGAAATCATCCAAATGTTGACCAGTTCAAGTCTACAGTCGACCGGTTGCAGGAGGCCAGTTTCCCCCAGCATGTAAAGTGAAACAAGTCAGGTCAATGGCAGTCATGAGTTGAATGGAGAAATGAACTTGGCGATGTTCTAAAACCATAACAATCATGGAAAAATAGCCCCTTGGATTCGTATAATGACGGGTATCGTAACGGGTGCTATTGATGTGTGTGTGTGCGTTTTCTGTACCTGCATGCCGGTTGGGCTCAGTAGGCTCCACCAATCCCTGTCCAGGCCAAAGACGAAGGCGTTGGCCAAGCCGTGAAGCGGTGCCGACAACACGTGCAGCAGGGTGAGCGAGAAGGATGGACCTTGACGGTAGACGGCATTGTGGAGCCTGTTGGAGGAGAAAACAAAATAGAGAGACAGAGAAGAGTTGAGTTTATATATACATATATTTAAAAAAAAGAAGAAAAAAAAAAAGTTGTAAATAAGGAGACAACCTGCAAGAGAGCTTCAGAGGGGAGGATGGAGTAATTGAAGGAGAAGTCAGACGGGGGAAGGAAGACAGCAACAGGAGAAACGGGAAGGATGGAGCGCAAGAGGTTGATAGAGCAACGGAAGGAGAGTGAGAGAGAGGCAGAGGACAAGTGAGTGACAGAGTGAGGGACAGGGTGAGAACGAGAGGTAATGAGAGCGAGTGGCAGAGGCAGGGAAAAGAGGAGGGGGGGGAGAGAAGGGGGGAGAGAGAGAGAGAGGAAAAGGGGAGGGTGAAAGAGCGAGTGAGCTTTATATCAGCGTTTAAGAGCCCATTAGGCAGCGTGAGACGGCTGGGCTGACACATTCTTGGCTGCCGCTCCGACAGCACGCAGCACTTTACAAGGACAGGGAGATGTGTAGCGCTCAACTCCCTTCCTCTCCTTCTCACCCCTTTCTCTCATCTCAGTTTCCTGCCTCTCCGAACCACGATTTTTTTTTACCGTCCCATCTCGTCCTTCTTTTTCATTCCGCTCACGTTTCCAACTCGCTGCTTGCCCACCTCCCGCCCCCTCCCGCCCTCCTTCCTCTCCCTCCCCCAACCCCAGATAGCTCTCCCAGTTCTTTGCATTCAGTTTCATCTATCTGGATATCTCATTTCTATCTCGACTCATGGAGGGCGATCCTCCCTTCCTTTCTTTTCAATTTCCCCTCCCTGCGCCGGGGAACCTGCGGTATGAAGACCCTGATATTGCACGGTGCAGCCTAGAACTAATGGCTGCCTCTGAGAATGATGGTGCTCAGCCATTAACCCTGGATTAACCCTGTATTAGCGCTGCTCGCTGGGTTAGCCCGCCACTAATGTCTTTTATTGATCTATTAGCGAGAGAACCAAACCGCATGCGGCTCGTGGCATTTTCTGCACGTGTTGTGTTCCTGCGAGGTAAGTGGCCACGGTGGTTGACCTCTGGGTCCCGAAAAGTCATCCCCCAGCTGTCGGTGTCCCGCCGGGGAGGAAGATACAAAAACCAACCATGTGAGAGAAAGAGCCGCTGTTGTGTTGTGGTCACCAGCCGTTACGCGAGACTCCACAGTCACTCATCACCACACAGTCAGGGGAGGAGAACGGTTTCCAGTCAGCTGCGACGATAATAATTTTGGTGAAATCTCTCGCCAACAGCGTTGACTGCTTTGTTTCTAACCGTTGACGGGACTCAACACCTTCAACATGTACAAACAAGTCCAGGTGTTTAAAAGTGACATTAGTGAAGCTGCTGGAAATAAGGCACATACACAAAACTTTCCTCTGGTGCCGAACCAAATCGTTTTTATAATTTGTTGTGACGCCAAGTCATTATCGTCTGGTCCAGCAGACCAAGAAAAAAAAAAAAAAAATTAAAAAAAAAATCAATTCTATTATCTTGAACAACAACAACAACAAAAAAAGACAACAGCTGTTTTGTCTAAAAGTCCTTAATTACCTACAACAATGGGGCAATACAGTTTTTAACAACGCAAACAGGAGTAAAACATTTACGGGTATATTGGAAACTATTTCCAGCTCCAGATTGATATTATAAGAACAGGACATTGTGGGCCTGACTCAAAGCCTTTAATCTGACTTCCAGCCTCAATCTAGTTTTTGTAATATCCGGATTGATTTTTGAAAGTCTGGACTGCAAAAAAAAAAAAAAAAAAGATAAAATTTGATTTTTTTTTAATTTTTTTTTTTGTGCAATCGTGGATACGAACCACATTTGGAGACGGTTTAAAATGTGACGGTGCGTCTCAGTCCGAACGCTCCCGGCTCAGATCGGATTTTTTTTGGCGTCGCGAACGCACACGGTGACGACGTCATTTTCAGAGACAGAGATCTATGCTGCCGCGAGCAGAGAGGACTGTGGAGGACACGCAACAGCGACGCTCCACGGACAAACGCGGAAATTAAATCGTCTGCTGGCACGGGCTGGCCGCATCACCGGCGTAGCTGCGCGTGCATCGTTACCATAGGAACCCCCCTGCAGATCCGTGCGAACAGTCTCTCCTGAAGATCTGATTTGAGAATCAGAAGCCAGAATAAACTTTAAATACATTTTTTTTGGGCAACACTTGAGTCTTTGGCTGAACAGGTACGACTTCAGGATAAATCCTGTGGGTTTGTTGGCATTAGGAAAGGCATCAAATATGTTGGTAGGGTTATCCTGTTGGAGCGTTTCCTTCGATGACAGATGGTTTAAGTACTGAAAAGCTAATGGATAAATCAATTTGAACAGATTTAAGCACAATGTAGGAAAAAAAAAAAATCCCCTGGCTGCCAGGAAGGGGCAAGTAGCAACACTTGCAAAAAAAATAAATGTATAGGAAATACACTTTTAAAGAGCAACTTGCAGGTTTAAATTTCCACAAAATGGGTTCTTAATATTTCTCGGAAACGACCAACTGAAAAGTTAATGCACAATTTTGTATGTTTTATGAGACAAAGGCAAAAATTCAGAAGAAAATGTGAGTATTTTAAGCTGCGGTCTTGAAACGTTCATTCTTTTGACAATACTACAATAGTATGAATACTAGTGGGCGGTGGCGAGTCTGAGCGGCTGCGATTTGATGAGTTTGTCTTTTTAGCCAGTTTCACTGCATTTAATGAAGACGTGCAGTATCCTGTGCCCTCTATTTTAGTGCCATGTGGCTCACTGATCACATTTTTCAATTTGTTCAATATTTTATGAACCATATTAATCCCCACTACAGCTGACCCATTCAACTGAAGTGCAACGATTTGTTGTCCCCATGTTGTTCCACACAGTAAGTCATAATGGAGCTACAAGAGAATAGTAGAAAGTGAATGATGAAGCTTGAAATAAAAAATAAAAAATCTTTAAATTGCTGGTGCTTATTATCAAAGCTGCAATAATTTTACATTAAGCTTGATTTTGTGTGCACATGAGCCGCTTTGAATCTTCTTCATTGGCACCCTCTTGTCCAACTGTAATCCCCCTCATTTCTAATTTTCTCCGTCAGGTTTGGACCGCTGGATCGGTCTCATAAGTATTATGAGAGCGAAGCTACAACCGGAGTCAAATTCCTTGCATGTGTTAACATACATGGACAACTCTGATTCTGATTACTGTGAAAACCACGAGATCAAATGAAGCGGACCTCCCTTCTTCTGTCATGAATGAATTGACTGGAAAGTAGAAAGAACCTGCTGACTAACGGTAAATAGAGAATTTCTGTCCGTTTTTTGTTGTTGTTTGTTTTGGCCCTGATCCCAAACCCGAGTTCTTTAAAAAGGAGCATGCACAGATACCAAGTCTCATCCCATACCTACTAAACGCTGATTAAATGTATCCGACACGTTAAAATATCAGGTGTTCCCCTCTTAAATTTGGTGCGCATCCTTCTTCAAAATCGACTTAATCATAACACCAAAGGTCCCGGTTGAAAACGAAACCCTGAATATGACATAAACAACAGTTCAGTTGGGTGAACGAGACTCCAGATGCAATCTGCTAGTAAGAAAACGTCTGACTCTGCTGTAGTTGGTAGTTGAGAGATCCTCAGTACGCTCTTGGTTGTATAGTGACGTTACAGAGAGCCAACAGATAGATGTTATACTGCCTTGTTATCAAGTTACGCATGTGACTTATTACTAATTAGCGACAGTATCACCGGCGGTAGCTTTAAGTTTTTGACAGAGCTTCCAAGCAGAAAAAGTGTCATTTATTAACATCAAGCAATACAGTGTGAAACACACACCACGCCAGCAACTTCTGTCTTTTTAAGCAGCTAATGTGTCCGCCAGCACTTGTGAGAATTGAGAAGCTGCTAGCTGAATATCTTGTACGCTGATCTTTGCTTACAAGAAAGGAGGGATAACAGATTTGTTGCCGTCTCGAGCTTCAGGGAATCCGTGTCTTTTTGCCATCTCAGTTTGTCGGAAAGGAGTCAATCACCGGTGCGACCGTGCAATTTTTCCACATTCGCATATTCTAATTTTCCCTCGCATATGGAAGGAAATACACACAGCGTAGCGCCCGCCCGGCATTATGGAGAGTAGCACCGCAAGCGGAGGTCCAGAAAACATCGGAAAGGAGAGAAAGCAAAAGTCGGATTTTGATCCGACTTGTAGTGATGAGTTTAGGACATCCTGAAACTCAGAGCTGTGATCTGTTATCGCGGTATCAGGTGTATGAAGGAATTAACGCTACACATTTGACGGCATATCTGAAGGACTAAACTGACCCGAGACACAATTTTCGATGACTCGGATTTTGGTTCACGTCCCAGTTCTTCTATTAAAGCCCCAAATTTTGCATCTTTAAATAACAGGTACGATAACTTTGTTAAACTACGCAAGTACAGAATCAAGATTTTTTTTTTTTTCTTTCAGTGAGAACTGCAGGAGAACAGCACAGAAGATGATTATGGAGATTCGTCCACAAATCTGGTTATAATCCTCTCTTATCCTCTTTTGCAGTGTGGGGTTGCAAGGTTTATTTGCCATTAATCTGTCTCCATTTACCTTCCAACAACGCTTTGAAAAGTTGTGACAGGAAAAAAAAAAAAAAAAAAACCACAAGCTGGATTGGCCAGGCGGTCGGAGACGAACCGGTAACAAGTACCTACCTGCTGTCGCTCTGGGTAAGGGTGTCAACTAAATGTCTAAACAGAGCTTAAAATAAAACCAACAGTGCAGCTAGTGGAGCGTAGAGTGGCGTGTCCGTGCGCTTGTCGGAGTAAGGACCGTTTCAGAGCAACGCTGCCTGTTTTCTGGGTTAGCCTAGCGCGGTATCTCCGAGGACCAGACCAGCTGCTGCTCACATTCATTTCACTTCCCATTAAAGGTGAAATAAATCAGGAGTCCCCACACAACCTCCGAAGAGACGCAGGAAACGCACACACGCATACGCGCGCATACGCACGCAGAGGAAGTCGGACACATGCAGATATGTATAAAAAAAAAAAAACCACATCACCGCCGGTACATGTGTGAAAAGGTGTCTACACACAGTATAACCGAGGTCACATGCATTGAGGATGTCGGAGGGAGAGGAAATGCGGTGGATGCACGTTTCTGTGTGTGTGTGTGTGCGCGCGCGTGCGTGCGCGCGTGCCTGCATGTGTGTGTGTTTCTCTGACAGCGCAGCGGTGAGAGTGAGTGGGTCTGTGTGAAGGGGGGCTATTTCTGGCGTCTCATTTTTTTTTTTTTTTTCCTGCTGCCGCAAAGAAACACGATCGGCGTCCGGGAAACGAGAGCTGGCAGCAAGCAATCATCTGCCTGCCACACACACACACACACACACACACACACACACACACACACACACACACACACACACACACACACACACACACACACACACACACACACACGGCACCTCACAGCGCCGAGCAACACGCGCCATGGCAACGGAACAGCCGCAATTAGAGGCGAAGAGCCTTTCCCCTCCATCGAGGGAGAGACGGAGAGCAAAATGAAAGGAAGAAAGAGAGCAGGCGAGAGGGAGAGAAAGAGAGACAGGAAGGTGGGGGCGGTGAGGGGGGGGAGGGCGGCGGCGGCGGCGGGCACTAGATGAGTGTCAGAGAAACAGCACTGCACAGGAAGGAAAGAGGGAGGGAGGGAGGAGGAGGAGGAGGAGGAAAGGAGAACACGATAAAGAGGTGAAAACGTGGAAGAGTGAGGCTGTGAAGGGGAACGAGGGCCGAGAGCGATGGAGGAGGGAGAGAGAGGAGGGCAAAGAGGTGAAGGAGTGAGGCTGAATGAAAACGACTAAAAAGCAGAGGAGGCAGGCAGCAAGGAAGAGGTGGAGGAGGAGTGGGGGGAGGGAGGGTTCGGGGAGGGGGTGAGGGGGGGAGGTGAGATATCCAAAAAGACAGATTGCAAGACATGAGTGAGACAAACAAAAGAGATTACGTGCGCGAGAAACCAAGATAAGACGGGGTGGCGACGGGGTGGGGGGTGGGGGGTAAGATAGAGGGAGAAGGAAGCGATGGAGAGACGGGTGGAGGCGTGCGGGGGAGGGAGGGGGAGGGGGGTGGTAGGCTGTTTCTCCTGTGTGAGCCGGGCTAATGAAAGATGAATGAGGGAGGCAGCGGTGGGAAGGAGAGCGTGGCTGCGGGCGATGCCTCGCTGAGCTGCTGCGTGTGCGTGTGCGCGTGTGTGTGTGTGTGTGTGTGTCGCTGACTCGAGCCCGTCTCACAACAGAGGTGATATTGTTTATATAATATCAGGCGCAAATGGTCAACAACAATAAACACGCACGCGCGCACGCGCTCGTCCACGCCGCGGAGCAGACGTACGTAGCTTTAAGTCTCAGGCTGCTACCACCTGTAAACATGCAGTCAATCATTAGTACTCGCGCGGCGTCTCCGAGCCTCGCTCACTTATTCAGACCTTCCATCTATCATGCTGTCAGTCACTCTTTGAACCCGTCTCGCTCTCACCCTCCGGATTCTGTGCAAAATCCCTCACTCGCTGCCTCCCTATCTCTTCCAATATCCCACCCTGCCAGTCTTCACCACTTTCCAGCCATCAGTTTTCCTCCCTCCCCCCCGATCGGAGTTCACCTTTTTGTCTGCCTCTAATTGCTGTGCCGAACATCGGCGGAGCTGTGGCTGAAACGCACTTTAACAGCTCAGACGAGAACTCCTTCCTCCCCCCCCCCCCCCCAGAGTGGAGGACAGCCAGACACAGAAGTCATCCTGAACCCGATTGCACTTCCTCCTCTATGACTGACTGCTTTACTTCTCCTTTTTTTTTTTCTTCTTTTTTTTTCCTTCAGACAAATCACATGCTTCGCAGTGCCTAAACAAGGCCGTCATGCTGCCTGCGGTGCCGTCGCTGACAGCAAATCTGAACTTTACTCAGGCTAAAAGGGATAATTCTGCCAAAATTGACCTTGATTTCTAAGAATATATTACAGAGGGGATAAAATGACAGACATTGTGGCACACTATAGGATGGGATTTATATAGGATATATATGTAATAGATTATTTTGAAATAGTAAAGCCAGCTGTGGTGATTCTTACTGCGGCAGAAACGTTTTAAAAGGTTCATAAAATGATCTGAATGCACCTGAAGATTAAATTCAGTTTGAATTATAGAAACTAAAATTTTCACACCAAATTAAACCAAAACAAAACACTCCTCCCAAAAAAAAAAAAAAAAAAAAAAAAAAAAAAAGTCGGAAAAAAATTAACGAGGAATTATCACAGTTTATTTAAGTCTAATTACGCTTCATGATGCTTCGGGGCATTATAGCCTTTTATTGAATTTTAATTAGGTAGAGTCCTCTTATTGAATTCAAATGCTTGAAACACAATCAGATCATTGTGGATTTACGGGTCAACAATTTTAAGCATTATAAACCATTCTAATATAATTATTAAGTATAAATCAATTCTTAATTAGTTTTGACAAAACTCCTAAACTCAAGTGAAAATAACATTTGATCCTGGGACTCGGGGGTCAAGCTTCTCTGTTAATTGTTCACTTCTTGTCTATTGTGCGCGTGTGGTGGCCTTCGGGCCGGCAGAGACCCAGGACAGGCTTTTCATTGTACGACGACAACATGTGATCACTCAAAGCTCTAATGTTTGTGAACTATCAGCAGAAATACGCTGCTCTCGATAAATTTGGACACGTGAATCCTCCTCCGCGCCGAGTGCAACGACACCTAAATAAACCATGGCCCGGGTGCGTCTGCGTGTGCGTGTGCACCACAATTGAAAAGTGGAACGTAATCTGCTTTGATCATGAGGTCAACGTGGGTAACACTGCCACGGACTCCTATTATAGAAACACACACATGCGCATTTCTTGTCAGCGGTCTGTGCAAAAACAAATCTCACTGAACACACACACACACACACACACACACGCACACACACACCTGCACGGGATGCGCACACATACATGCGCGGTAAAAGACAAAGAGGCACACACGCACACCCCAGGGACTATAGCGGCTAACGTTCACCAACAGAATAAAACCCAAACAAAGAGACATCCTGTTTCCTGGAACACAACACCGCTGCGCTGGGAGCCGGTAAACACACACACACACACACACAAGACACACACGCGCGCGCGCACGCACACACACGCACACACACACACACACGAAATCTGTCCATCGTACATCGCCACGCATGTGTTTCCCTACACCTGATTCATGTACCTGCATGTGTTTGTGCGTCCAGCGATGCCACTGGCTGTGCCTTCGAGTGTTTGTGCACGCGAGCGGCTGTGGCTAGAAGTGCGTGCGCGTATGTATGTGTGTGTGTGAGAGAGAGAGAGAGAGAGAGAGAGAGAGAGAGAGAGAGAGAGAGAGGAGGGAGGGAGAGCAGATGATAGAGTAGGCTTTAGCGATTCCCTGGAGTGTGAGGCAGCGTTTACGGCACTCTCAGAGCAGCCAGAGTGATGAATATTTAAAGACGTGCCTGAAAGAGCAGAGGGAGGGGGAGCAGGGTGTGTGTGTGTGTGTGTGTGTGTGCGTGTGTGTGTGCGTGCGTGGGTGGGTGCATGTACGTGATTGTGTTTGTGTTTGCATGCACCAGTGAATGTGTGCGTGTGACTAAGTGTGCGTGAGCGAGGTTACGTAGTGTGTCCTTTAGCATGTGCGAGTGTAGACCATATGGCCGTACATGAATCTATGTTTACGCCTATATGTGCCTGTATGGAGTTTGTATTTCTGCATCCGGATGGATGTGCCTGTATAGCTTGTATATATATATATATATATATATATACATACATACATACATATATATAAACATACATATATATATATGTATGTGTGTGTATATATACATATATATATATATATATATATATATATATATATGTATGTGTGTGTATATATATGTATGTGTGTGTATATATACATATATATATATACACATACATACATATATATACATATTTAGGGATTAAGGAAGTAGATATAGTTTAATTGCTTTAGGCAAATGGGAATGGTCATCCACCTGTTTTGTATGTGTATGTGTGTGTGTGTGTGTGTGTGTGTGTGTGTGTGTGTGTGTGTGTGTGTGTGTGTGTACGCGTCATTTACATCCATGCAAATATATACGTTACTGTGTATGTAACTGTCTCTCCACTACAATACAGACAGAGAGTCTCGTGTTTGTGTGTGTGTGTGTGTGTGTGTGTGTGTGTGTGTGTGTGTGTGTGTGTGTGTGTGTGTGTGTGTGTGTGTGTGTGTGTGTGTGTGTGTGTGTGTGTGTGCACTTTACACAGCCCTATAGGCCAGCTCTCTGTCTCACTAAATGGGGATGAATAGCGGAGCGTCACTGCTGCTCAATGGGAGACGAATGGCAACGCGGCTCTCCGTCCCCAGTTACACACCGATCACTGTCGGAGACGGAAAACACGAGTGTGCACGCACACAGGCTGCCACGGTAGCCATGGTCACGTACCCACCAAAACGCTATCTGGGCCACACAGCCACATGTGGCTACGCTATCGCACAGGCAATCAAGGTGTTCAGAGAGCATGACATCTGACACCACTCACATCTCAGATTTACAAGGGATTTACGTAATCTGTGTCAAAATAATAGAAACATCAAATCTGATGACCAGAGAAGTCATTCTATCTGCTTTCTTAATATGCTAACTTACGAATTGAATTAAAATAGAGTAAAATCTGACCGAGGTGCCCCTCCTCCCCCGGAGCGTGTCACGCCACTTCTGCAAAAAAAAAAAAAAAAGCGCAGATCAAGAGTGACACAAAAAGAAGGAGAACGGCGGATTTTTGGCTCCAAATCTGAAAAAAAACAACCAAAAAACCCCAAAAAAACCCATAATATCTGCAAACTACACCAAGTTCGAAAACTTTTTTTTATTTTTTGTTATTTTTATTTAGCGAACAGGCCAACGCTGCCACTCTCGTACAATAAATTGAAAGTGAAGAGATAGATAAATAAAAGAGGCTTGCAGACAAATAAAGACGAGCGTTGGAACCTTGCATGGTGCCTTTCAGCATCAGCTCACTTGTTCAAGTAAACAAAATACACCACAAAAGATAGTAGGATATACAGCGCAAACCACACACACACACACACACACACACACACACACACACACACACACACACACACACACACACACACACACACACACACACACACACCCAATGCGCGCTCAATTCAAGATATTCCGAGAGGCGTAGAGGCACCGAACGGAAGGAAGGGAGTGTAGAAAGGAGAGAGAAGGCAGGAGTGAAAAAGAGAGAGACGGAGAGAAAGAGCGCATCCTGGGATGCAAAAAGCCGAATACAGTGAGATAAGAGTTAATGTATCCCCCCCCCACCCCTCCTTCATCCCTCCCGTTTGGCTCTCTCTCTCTTTCTTCCTCCCTCCATCCCTCCCTCCCTCCTCCTCCTCCTCCGCCGCCGCCGCCGCCACCGCCTCCTCCTCCTCCTCCCCGTTCTCTTTGAGGGATGAATAATAACTGCTGCTCTGAGATTTCCTCCCTCGTTTTTCAAAGCGCAGAACGGAGATGGGGAAGGTCTGCCTGGCCCGGGTTGCGCGTGTGCGCACACGCACACAAGACACGCACGGAAGCACACACAGATGCATGCGCACGCCGTCTTGTTCTCGCTGCTCGCCTGGAGCAGGGAAATCAGATCTCCTCCAGAGAAAGGCGGGAGGTGTGTGTGTGTGTGTGTGTGTGTGTGTGTGTGTGTGTGTGTGTGTGTGTGTGTGTGTGTGTGTGTGTGTGTGTGTGTGTGTGTGTGTGTGTGTGTGTGGAGGGGGGAGAGGGAGGAGAAGGGGGAGCGCTTAGACGCTGTAGGGAGCCTATCCAAAAATCCCCTCGTATAGGCCTACACACAACACACACACACACACACACACACACACACACACACACACAGCATCCAGGGAAACCAAGAATAACTAGGCAGGATGCGAGCGAACCTCCCGGAGCGCCAGGGTGAACTCAAGGTTACAGACGTATCACCAGTTCAAGCCCCGCCGCCAGGGCCAATCTATCGACACTGAAGCACCGCTCCTCGAGGAACGCGGCCCTGATTGCTAAAGGCAACCGGCTCTGAAACCCGGAGTTGGGGCTTCTAGACAAAAGCCCTACAGAAAAAAGAAAGAAGAGGGGGGGGAAAAAAAAGAAAAAGGGCATTGAACGTGGAGGCCAATTTCTCGGGCGCTCGG
>NW_027210665.1:1605000-1617500 GCF_029030835.1 Brachyistius frenatus | reverse complement strand
CGCTCGTCTCAGAAAAAGCCTCCTCTAAAAATAACGGCATCAGGTTTGCTAAAGGCGCTACGGCATCAAAGTCAAGGACTTTTCAAGGAGGTTTTTTTTTTTTTTTTTTTTGAGGGGAGGAGAGGGAGGGAGGGAGGGGGGGAAAATGAAATTCAGGGACTAATAATGATCAAAAATGTTACAATGCCATGTTTTTCCATGAAGTGCTGCACTCGACGTTGCAGCAGGCGGCATCTGCCGCCGTATGACACAAATATCAACGTTGTCGTGATGCGACGCGTGGATGCTTTAAAAAAAAAAAGAGGTGGTTCAGAGAGCGTGCCGGTTATACGTTCACGTTTTCACAACTTTTGATCGAAACTTTGAAGCCGACGTGGAACAGGAGGGGCTGACGGTGCTTCCGGAAAATGTCAACAATTCAAACATCCACAACTACTAAACACCTCCCTTTGCCACGACTTAAATGCTATTCTAACTGAAACAAATTATTCTCAAATATTTTCAAAATAATTGAACGGCCTAATTTTTTTTTTTTTTTTTTTTTTTTTTTTAAACGTACAAACAAAGGTTTCGAGGTTCAGCTTGAATTGCTGTTGAAAGGCGTCGTTGGTCGTCTAGCAGCTAAAGAAAGTAGCCGGCGAAGATCTCTGGGTGAGACGAACCCCGGCTGTCCTTGACGCTTCGTCATACTAACTTCCTCGGTTAGTGTCATATGAAAAAACAATTACGTTGATGAATGAGGACGTCGCCGCAGATACACAAGGCTGCAAATGCAGGATCGCGAGTACGCGTATGCAGACAAATCGCATTGTTGCTCCGGGCGGAGCTCGTGTAGATCGGTGAACAAACGCCCTGAGAAGGTAACGAACAAGCGGCTGGCTGTTTGCTCAGCCAGTTTTGTTGCTACCCGACGGGACTGAGCTGCTGTGTGAGCAGTTGTGCAAATGTGTTTCAAGGTGTGAGCGCGCGCTCGCGCGCCCGTGTGTGTGTGTGTGTGTGTGTGTGTGTGTGGGGGGGATGACTTAAAAACCCTTCTTCCAAAAATCCTCTCGTTGACCTACGCTGCTGCTGCGAGACCTTGTGGCGCTCCAGACAAACAAATCGCTCAAGACGCACACAGATGGGTCACAACCATGTGACTTACGGCCCTGATAACTGCCAACACAAGTTATGTACGTCATCACTCCAGCCGGATACACACACACACACACACACACACACACACACACACACACACACACACACACACACACACACACACACGCTCGTGAGAGAGGGAGGGAAAGAGGGAGGGAAAGAGGGAGGGAGGGAAGGAGGGGGATGGTGCCAGGCTGAGTCAGAGAGAGGAAAAAAAAAAAAAAAAAAAGAGATCAAGAATGGCAAACTCTGGAAGCGACATGTGTGAGCAACTAACATGAGGAGTGAGTGTGTGTGTGTGTGTGTGTGTGTGTGTGTGTGTGTGTGTGTGTGTGTGTGTGTGTGTGTGTGTGTGTGTGTGTGTGTGTGTGTGTGTGTGCGTGCGCGTGTGCCAGTAACAGAGAACATGTGAGGCGCAGGAGGAGGGAGATGTGGCGAAATGAATGGAAATCACCAGAGCCAGCGGTCTTCAGACACCCAGCAGGAATCGCTTTCTCTAGTTTACACCTGCTGCTGCGCACGCACACACACGAGACACACACACACACACACACACACTCACACATGCATGAACCGGAGCTCGCCGGCTTGGCAAGCACAATCTGCGAGGCTGTTGTTGTTGTTTTAAAGCATCGCAGCGCGTGCATAAACTCTCATAAATATTCATGCCCATGAACCTGGCTTGCTGCTTTATTCATGCTGGGTATGAGTACAAGAGTGAGAGAGACGGAGCGGTGGGGGGGTGGGGGCGATGGAGAGAGAGAGAGAGAGAGAGACAGGGCAGAAAAAAAAAGAGAGAGAGTGCAAAGTGAGAGGCAGGGAGAAAAACAGATGGAAATGAGGAGCGCGACTGGGAAAGAGGAAAACGAGGAAAGAGAGAGGGTGATAGAAAACCACTGCTGACTTATTTACACTCTGTGCTACACATAGCAATTAGCCCACATGAAGAGTGTGCACGTCGCTGCCACACCTTCACGCACACACATGACACTGGTGAGGGTTACGCCAGTTCAGCGTGCAGTAATTATGTCTGCCACTTAGGGGCAGCATCTACATAACCTTAACCCTAACCTGCCCTTCACACCTCAGCAGCAGGAGGAGGAGGGGGGGGGGGGGGGGGAGGAGGAGGAGGACGAGGTTGGTGGGGGGTGGAGGAAACAAACACAGGCCTGCGAAGGATTGCTGCCATTAGCTTCTTAACTTCGCATTCGTCCAACCGTTTCACTGACCACCTTTTCTTTCAGCGCTCTGTGGCTTCATGATTTGGTGTTTGAATGCACAGAGAGGTGACGAGTTTAGCGTCTTGCTGGAGAACATTTGAATGAGAAGACGCAGCGTCTGTAGCCGGCGAACCTTTCAAACAGTCCCGGATAAGAGACCCTTTCGCGAACCAGCATCTTAAAGAAAGCGCTTTCCAATGTGGACTGAGCGGATGAGATCTTAATGCCTCCTGTACTCTGCACTGAACGCTTGTGATCCACTCTCACATAGGACAGATGTTGAACATGTGGCATTATCCCCCACATTTAAATATCGGTGTGTCTCCTGTTGCTCTGTTCAAATCCTTTGGATCCTCGTATTAACTGGCCATTGAGTCTTATCAAATAGTTCTGTCCTAACATAACCAACCCTGAAGTGTAAAATCAGTAGACTGCCCCGTTAGGATCAGCCAGACTAACTCTCCTAATTAATGTTCGTCTCCTCTCCTCATGTCCTCTTCCTTAATCTGATGTCGCTTGGCGTAAAATATTATTTACACCTCGCTCGTCCTTTCTTTTTGCTCCTCACGGTGTTAAAAATAAATCTGTGCATACATACATTTATATCTTCATGCACAAGCAAACACGCGCAGAGGAATAGAGTCAAGAGGTCAAATTGCTCCCTGCTGTGTTTGACACCTAGCGTGAAGGCAAGTTAATCCTACAGACACTCTAATCCTCACGCTGCATGCATGCGTGTGCGTGTGTGTTGTAAAATGTGATGGCATTGGACCATTACCTTACGTCTCTCCCTCTCTGGGTTGAAGGTTCCCAACCATGACTGCATCTGTGCAGAAGAGACACAAAATGGAATAAAAAGGGTGAGGGCAATTATTTGGGAAAAAGTTTGCAGGGATTTCATCACTGTAATCAGATTCATCCTCGACGGGAGTGGCATTGTGCGCAGAGGGGCGGTACCTGCAGTGGCAAGTTGGAACAAATATCGCACCAATGCCAAAACCCTCCACCTTCTCACCCACCCTGGCAAAATTGCCCAATTCACACCAGAGTGCAGAGCTTAGAGGCATCGGGGAGCATTTAAACTGCTCCCACCATCTCACGAAATCTGATCAGCTTCAGTGCACACAATATGACAGAGGAAAAAGAAAACAAGGGTTGCGGGGAAAAAGGGAAAGAGATTTTTTTTGTTGTTTTGTTTTGTTGAAAAAGTGTTACAGAAAAGGGGGGAAAAAAAAAAAAAAAAAAAAAATAGAGCAAACGTGGCAGATCTCAGATCTCGGCAAAGAACGTGGGAATACTTTTCGCTCTTCCTCTGCGTCCTCTCTCTGGGGAACGAAGGGAAAATGTCAACAGACGCGCGCTGCGAGAGACACACACACACACACACACGACTAGGATTTCTAATGGTGGGACACAGAGTGGGGGGTGGTGGTGGTGGGGGGGGCATAGGAAGCCAGAAGGTTTATGTAACCCAAGACATCAGAGGCAAATCTCTGGAGGCTGGAGCTTCATACGCATGCACAAAAAGGCAGCATGAACAATATGCGCTAACAGCGCCTCTGTTCTGCTATTTATTAACTCAATGTTGCCATGGTTTCTCTGCGCTGACGTGATTGTCGTTGTAAATGTGTTTGTGACCGTGGCGTGTTTGTGCAGAGCAGTGGGGTGGGGGGGGGGAAAGAAAAAACAGCCAGCCATCGGTCAGCAGACTCAACTTGTTCCACAGCAGCATTTCGCCGTCCAACCGAGCACCATTATCAATCAAAATCAACAAACCCTGATAATAAGTGGTGATATCATCCGGCTTCAGCCAGGTCTCCGGTGTGTGCGCCCGGCTTTTGATGCAATCTCTCTTAAGCCACGCCACCGAAAGGCTCGCAGTTCAGCTAGTTAAGTGTTGAGGCGTGAGGCTTAGAGGGGAAGGAGTGGGCATGTACAAATTGCATCCGTAAAACAAACACACCACCACGCTCCCAGGTCTCTCTGTGTGGCCTGAAATGACTCATTAGCTTTCAAATCCCTCTGGTTACCATGAGCTCACACAGTCACTCAGGACGTGTCCGTGTTTTTCTGATTAATCCCGGTGTAAATGGCTTGGACTTGGTAAACCCATGATCTCCGGAGTCATTTCACCTCCCCTTCTCCCTGTATCTGCCTAAGTGGAAAAACTTCTCCGTCCAGCTAACATCCCACCTCTCTTCACTCAGCCTGCTTTTCTTTATCCTTTTCTCCGTTGCGTCGCCACCTACCCTGCTTTCAAAGCTTTTGAAATTCTTTCAAGTGAGACAGCCTGCAGCTGAAAAGAGATAAGGCTTGAGCTCTTCATAAATATGATAGAGAAAGCAAAACGGTAGAGTGAAGAGGGGGGAGGGGGAGGGAGGGGAGACATGGAGGGGGAAAGAGAAAATGAGTGGGAACAGAGACAGACGGAGCAGGGAAAAAAAAAAAAAAAAAAAAAAAAAGGAAGGAAGGAAAAAGAGATTGAAAGTAAGGAAGGTGGGAAACGGAGATACAGAGGCGGGAGGAAGAGGGAGAGATAGCCGAGTGCTGTGAGCTGAATGAGTGATGAGATGCAGGTTGAAGACCAGCTACATTCATTCATTCTCTTTATCACAGTCATGATAAAGAGCTGTGTAGTCTCCTCTGCTTCCCCTGTCCCTCCGCTACCTGCTGTCTGTCTCTGTTCTCGTCGTCTTTCTGCAGCCCGGCTATCTGCGAAATCTTTCTCACTCCCCCGTCCAAACAAAGAACGCGAACGTTCGCGATGGCGCTTCATTGTGAGTCTGATGAGGCTCTGGCCTCATTCTCCTTTACTCTCGTTTTTGTATTTGAAGATTCACATCAGAAGCCCACACACATATTGTTTGCGGCATAAGGTCTGCCAGCGCTGTGGCACTACGGTCGCAGCGTGTGGTGTCGTCACTTCAAGGAAATGGCAGCTATGTGAACTTCGTGGAATCCTGCCTCTCGGTTTCTGCTGCGCCCTTCCAAACGAAAAGCAACACAAAACTACACGAGGCGGCGTGGAGAGCGCATCAACTACATCAATTAATCAACTCGTTATCGACACAATCTGACTGATCTCATTATAAAATGTTGAAAAAATATGCTGATCACGTGCGTACAGAGAGCCGACAGTGAGCGCTTCGAATAGCTTCTTTGTCCAAAAACCCAAAGTAGTCAATAAACCTCCCATTTCAGGAGGTGGATCAAATAAATGCTGGACATTTAACATAATTAATAAATTAGAGCCATTACATACAGAGTTATAATTAGACTTTGTGGCCTCTGTGTGGGTTAAAAAAAAAAAAAAAAAAACTCGTAAGCACATACACACATGTGCATGTTTAATTTAGAATCTCATTACAGCGAGATGCCATGGCGACATCCTCAATCGGGTTGTTTGGTCCAACCCAAAAAAAACTAGAGCATTTTATATTCAGTCATATAAAACAGAAAAAAAATAGGACCACACACACACAAACACACAATTCTACAGTCAAAAAGTCAGATGAGACAAATAATTTGCAGCTTTAAAAATTATTAAGATTCTGCATCTTCCATTGGACGCATGTTGACCACTCACTCTCTCATTGGCCACACAGATGATCCTGGCGTAGCAGCAGATCATCAGGAAGATGAGGCTGAAAAGCGGCACGTACCATCTGCAAAGCACAGACACAATCCATCGGTTAGAAAATTCAAGATGAGCAACGTTATTACAACATCATATCTGCCGTTTTGTTCTGGGGTGGTTGATTTATTTTGGCTTCCTTGTTGTGTTTCAGAAGGAAAAAATAGGTTTGGAGTACACTCCAGGCCAAAGGGAAAATCAATGCTATCACATGAAAAATATTTAAAGAAAAAAATATATATATCCAGACAGGATTTCATTTCATTTCTGATGCACAGGTGCAGTTTAAATATAGAGATAGAAACAGACAGTGAGGTTTGACTGTCAATTTTGAAACATTTTCATCAGTATTTGTGCTTGCCACGGGGTCTTACAATGCAAAGCAGTTCAAAAGTCTAAAAGCAAGCTGGCTCACATCTACTGATCCCAAACTGCAAGAAATAGCACCTGTAGGACCAGCTAATCCCACCAACGTGTTCTGGACTCCCCCCTCCCCCCCCCGACTCATCTCCATTTAGGAAATCTGTCTTTGACTGACTCGCATCTACGAACATCCAACCCTCACCCTTAGTTGGGAGTCCTAAACACTGATTACGCACTGCAGCCCTATTTCATTATCATTGGTTAAATTAAGAGAAAATCAAACATTTTCTTTCGTGACTTTAGCGTTACATTTCCTAGAGCATGTCAGGTCCATTTAGCGAGATGCTGTCCCCATTGGCTGAGCGCTGCCCCTGTCCAGCACCAACATCCTGCCACCCCCGGCCGACTCCTGTTGCCTGAACGCTGGCAGCACACAGTGTGTCTCGTAATGTTAGTGTCTCTACCATGCCTTGTATTTTGGATGCATTTATACGCTCTGTTTTTGTTTCCTTTTTTGTTTTCCGTCTTGGGAGTATACAGTTGCATCGCCCTCTTACATCTGCCAATCATTACCACATTCTACAAAAGGCTGTGTTGTATTTTTATGTATTCAAGCAAGGGTTTGTGTCTGTGTTAGGGGTGAGGGTCAGTGGATGTTTCACTTAAAGTCACTGTAATTCATCCTTTACCGTACCGTTCTACACAGTTTGCAACGAGCTGCGAAAGAAAGTGAAGCACTGAGCAGCTAAAACAGCATTTTTTTATTTAAGGAGCCCAAACAAGAGCAAATAGAGAGGTAATATTTGTTGTAGCCGGAGGCACGACTCTGATTATAATCTAGCTCCCAAACAAAGAGATCGCAAATAAGATGCTGTTTGCTAACAAGTTGGCTAAGTCAACTGAAAAGGTGATGATGCTGTGTACATAACTTGTTGAGGTGACATTGTTTTGCTGGCTGACACTGAACGTCATTATTCTATATAGCTGAAACCTAGAGGACAGTAAGTAGAGTAAGTAAACAGATAAGTGGAAAAGACCTGACTAAGCACCTGTGGACCTTTAGGCACATAGTTTCAGTGGGTCGAGAGGCAGGCAGAGACTCAAAGATCAAGTCAGCAGTCGCAATACCGGAAATGCATAGCGTTCCTCTGTGATTAAGGGTTGCCAATCAAGGGAGGCATGGGAGACTATTATGACAGGTATTTCTGAGCCGATGAAAGACAGCGAGACGAGCGAGGGAAATGAGGTGATGGCTTTGTTGGAATGGCAGCCTTGTGTTATGCAACCTCTTGGGAGGTGATGTAAGCTCCGAGGAGTTTCAACCTCTCCCCGTAATCACAAAACAGGGCTTTGTCTCGCTTTGATAGACAGGTTCCTGGCCACCGCGTCTCTGTTCAGCCCGAGTAACTATGGAGAAGTCACAACCTGAGCTCCGCGACACCAAAGTCCTGCCGAACACCTGGCAAAAGCAAAACGAACCTACGTGATGAACACATGGAAGAGTGAAGAGGAAGGCCTTCGAGGGTAATTGTAGCACTAATCATGATTCAGAAGCAAAACATTCAACTGACCTTTAAAAATAAGGACAGACTCTGAATCTGTCTGCGTCCGTTAAATACATGGACACGCACTTTCAAAAGAAAATAGATTGGAAATAAAAAATGTCTCGCGCCATGCTTGAAAAGCCCGTGGCATGTGCGCTAAAAACTGCGTCTTTTAGAAGTATCTCAGACGGCAAATACTAGGTCCTTGGCCTAATTTAAACTTGCCCATGCTTGTCTTCCACGCCTGAGGACTAAAAGAAACTCACTGAGCATTATCAAATTAAACCTTTTATTGGCAAGGGAAGCTGAGGTGGTAGGCGTTTGCTTCAGTGCAGGAAACAGGGACAGGCTGCTTTATACAGCATGTGTAGCACGTCTTGTAGGGGACATCAACATACACAGGATGCTCTCTCTCTTTGAACGTACGTGTGTGTGTGTGTGTGTGTGTGTGTGTGTGTGTGTGTGTGTGTGTGTGTGTGTGTGTGCGTGCGTGCGTGCGTGCGTGCGTGCGTGCGTCCACGCAGGTTCAATAATGGCATGGGACAATGATGAAAGCGTTTCAGGGGAGACCTGTGCGAGCGTCACCTCAGTGTGATTTAATAACCCGCTCTCCGGAATAAACAGCGTCCAATTACGCCAGCGCACGTCCCGTTAATGATGGAAAGACGAGCTGGGGGGTGGGCGGCTGGCGGAGAGGGGAAAGGAGGGGGTGGCCTTTTTAACGATAGTGTGGGGGGCTGTGAGGAGGAGAGAATGACGGGCGGCAGCTACAAAGTGCTCTAATTAGCATGATAATGATCTGCCATTAGAGTCCGCTGTGCTCTACAGCTGAGCACTACCCGGAGAGAGAGAGAGAGAGAGAGAGAGAGAGAGAGGGAGAGCGAGCGAGCGAGAGACAAGACGGAGGGAGAGAAAAGATTCAGAGTGGGGCCGGGGATGATAGAAGTGAGGATGCAAAGGTGGATGGATGAAGGCGAATTATGGCTCGGGACCAGAAAGAGCAGAAATAAGAAAGAAGCTTTGGGTGATTAAAAGACATTGAGAGGGATAAGGTCACAGTGGAAATGAAAGGAACAGAAAGGAGCCCAGCAGATCTACCAGGGAGGGATGGCTAGAAATACAGATAACCACGGCGGGGTTTTGAGAGGACAACAGTGAGCAAGAACGGATAGCCTGAAAGTGGCAGAAAGAAAGATCATCGCAGACGTGCACAAATTCAATCACTCGGCCTTAGCCTGGCCTTCCCTCCAGTAGCGCTCTTGGAGTGAAGAATGAGGGCTGGATGAAAGAAGCCTTAATTGAAGTGCTTGGTGGAAGATGAGAGCAGGGTAGGAGGCCCGTCAGGTTAGTGCTCAGCTGCGGCCGTTAACTCTGACCCAGAAGATCCTACCGCAGAGCGGAAGATCACGATGTACCTGTTAAACCACTCACACCGGGAAGGACGACCTGAGACAGGGAGAGGGAGCGGCACGAAGACAGGAATGAGGAGCAAAGTGTGTGGGGCGGAGGTTGCGCGTCACTAAATCCACTAATGCATAGGTCCAATAGAAACAATTCTACAGGCTCTATTTTATCAATCAAAGGAGCTTTCGCTAGTTTAATGGTGGATAATCTGAGCGTAAAATAAGGTATCGTACCGGGTTGTACTTTTAATCCAATTTAATCAAAAGTGTGTTTTTGGGGCGTGACGTAAAAATACAAAGGGAAAATGAAAAAGCTCGGAGATTGCTCCCGTTTCGCGCAGCACCGTGAAAAGGGAGGAAGGAAAACTACAACCATTCGTGAGTAAGTATTCGACATCAGCACCTGAGTCACACCTGTTTTTGTGAGTACTGGTATACTGGTATGTGCGTGTTTCAGAAAATTCACGCTAACATGTAACAATGGTAAATATCTGTTGTTTAGCAGGTTTAATGTTTTCCATATTACAATTTTAAAGTGATTGTGTGCTAATTAGCACGAAACACACTGATCCCTTTTTTTTTTTCGATCTTTGGTTAGTTCTTTTGGACAAATAGAAATTTTGACCTTGGAATGGAAATTCATCGAATAGTTAAGTCATGAGTAATGATGGGACAAGATTTTGGAGTATTCGTTCAAATCTAAAAACATCTCAATATATGCGACTGTCGTTATCCCTTATTTCCCGTTTTTTTTACCAGCGCCTGTTTGTAATGCGTTACTCCTGTCAGAAGGTGGCAGTAAAGCGCCTAAAAAAAAAAAAAAAAAAAAAAAAAAACACCATCAAACAACATAAAGAGAAGAAGAACATGTTGCTACCAGGATCCGGAGCGTTGTCAGGCAAAACTGGGTGACGCTGTGTGTTTATATTCCACGGTGCGAGCAGGAGAAACACGCGGAGACCAAAAAAGACTAAAGGTTTCCGCGTGGTGCGTCTTCAAAACATAAAGAGGTAGCTAGCACATCATCAGTCTACCACGGCGAAGCACCGACGAGCAACAGTCCATCCGCTGATCAATAAAGTGTAGTGAGTTTGATGTTAGGCGAATAGTCAAATAATAATAGAATATTTCAGAGCAAATTTGGAATATTTTTCGCTCGAAATGCCGAACTCTATTCACGAGCTGATAAAGATTCCTCCTTCGGGAACGTTGAAACTCTGTGATTTTGTGCAAAAATCCCCCGAGCGCGTGTTGATACGTCAATCTGGACCGAAGCGGCGGTCTGATCGAGTGACTGATAAATTATCCATCCTAAAAGCAACACGCCGAAAACATCCCGGTAATTACGAGCTTTTCATTTGTGAATGTCCTTTTTTGTGAATGTTGTTTCTCAGCGGTATGTCAGACCGGAGCCCATGAAACACCGACGGGGACCTCTAAGAGCGGTGACTCAGCTAAGCTCCAGCGCTTCCAATTGCTGACTCAACCCCTGAAACTCTGCACCTCCATCACACGCCGCTGTCCTCTGCTCTTCATTCTCCTTCCTCTTTCATCCCCTTTCACACCCTCCTCCTCCTCCTCCCCCCCTGCCTCCTCTGTTCTGTCTGCGCGCTTCGCTGAACTCTGATGAAGACACACTACGGGGCGTGGGCAGAGACGAGGACAATCTATTTCTCTGACTCCTTTCCTTCCCGTCCTGCTATGCCGCCCCTCTTTCCTTCTCCTGCTGAGTAATTCCCCGGCTCTCTAACTGTATGGCGTATGTCACCCATCCCGCCTTTTTCCACTTTTCACCTTTAATACCGCAACCTCTGCCCTCTGACGAGCTGTCAGCTGGCTGCGTGTATTCGAGTGTACGTGGTTTTTTTTTGTTTTTTTTTCCTTGACTGGTGCTGCCTTGGCCTCTAATCTCTCGTCTGGTTTGATGTAATTAGAGCTAATGAAGATTCCCTGATCCTCTGAGCGGCTCGTCCCCCAGGGCCACGACAGCGTGGAAAACTAGAGAGAGCCTGGGAGCAGAGGAGCACTGATAAAAGAGACACGGGCTCGTTTAGCACAGCTGATAGTGATGTGTTGTTCTCCCTGTGTGTGTGTGTGTGTGTGTGTGTGTGTGTGTGTGTGTGTGTGTGTGTGTGTGTGTGTGTGTGTGTTTGTCTGCGTGAGTCTGTTTCTCGGTGTATGTGTGTGCTTATTTGTTTAAAAAGATTGATTCCCTGCTGATGCTGCGAGCAGCAACGCGATTACCTTGGCTCATAGCGAAGTGTTGTTGTGTGTGTGTGTGTGTGTGTGTGTGTGTGTGTGTGTGTGTGTGTGTGTGTGTGTGTGTGTGTGTGTGTGTGTGTGTGTGTGTGTGTGTGTGTGTGTGTGTGTGTGTGTGTGTGTTAAGTGTCTGCACCGGGGGATTGGCAGCGCCCTTGCAGACTTAGGGCCAGTTGCAGAAAGCAGCAGACAGGCGTAATCCTTCATAGCCGTCCTAAACACTTAAATACACAGTGTAGCAACTCCCCCAAATCTGACAAGGCAGACATGGGCACATCCACCCCCCCCTCCACCCGCCACCCCCCCCCCCCCACACACACACACACACACACACACACACACGCGCACAGGCACACGCGCACACACTTCTTGGCCTTGCACCAAGAGGGGAAAAAACCCCGCAGGCTCCCCTGACATGCAACCCTTCACATTTCCCCGCAGAGACAGCCCTCCTCCTCCCTCCTCCTCCTCCTCCTCCTCCCCCCCAGTGGGGGGAAGCTTTGATGGCGGCGCTGAAAGGGTCTACTTACATCCCAAATCTCCAGGCTACGTGATCGTCTGTGATCCAGCTGGGGAAAGAGAGAGAGAGAGACAGAGCGAGGAAAGAGAGAGAGCGATGAGGGGGTTACAAAGGAAAAGGGAGAGCATGAGCGGAAGAGGGACTCGTGTGACTGCGGAGGGGAAAAAGCTGCGCAGCTGTAGCTATTAATAAGCCGAGAGTGGAAAGAGAGAGCCGAGCCCGGAGATTAAGGCTCTGTCCCAATTCTCATTCCACCGCCTCCTCTTCTTGGCCTCTTCCCCTTTTCCTCACCCCTTTAACTGCCCGCCAAACAAATAATGCCTTTCCTATACACCGCAAGAAGCGGAGCGTGTGAGGAGGCGTTTTACCGAGATCAGATTTGCTGATAATTGCCAATTTTTATGACGGTAGGCGCCTGTC